>NW_009259683.1:7881838-7886333 GCF_000687185.1 Egretta garzetta
GGATGACATAGAAGAAAGACTTGGGAAGTGAACCACGTGGAGAATGGGAATGAGACAGGGCATTGCCATATGTTCCTAGCCTTTTTTTAATCCGTGGAAAGCAGGAGGAGAAAGGTCAGATGATCCTAGCTCATGGGATACAAAACACCACTTCCTCTGAAGGGAAAATCCAAAGCTCATTTCTCTGAAACAGTAAGACTCGTTCGTCCTAGATGTATGGCTGGGAAGGTAGAGGAGAGAAGGGCATTTCCCATACTGAAATGGTCCAGCTCTGCTGATGCTGCAGAATTTACCCAAGGAGGAATTAGCTAAAACTAACACAGCCCCCTCAGGGGCAGTCTGGAAACAGCCATCCATCAGAGTGCGCTGAAATACAGCTAAGAATTAATAAAAACACATGACACTTTCAAATGTCAACAAGGAATTTTAGGGTGAATTAGTAAAGGACATGGCAGTTTGCCTTGACCTGACACTTGCAGAATTAGATAAAAAAAACAGCAGTAGTGTACTGGAAAGGAAAATACCTCCTGTGAGGAAGCTGGAAGCTGGTGTTCATCCACCTGGTAAGTACAGCTTGATGTCTAATAAGTGTAATGGAAAGGGGGAGGGGACAGTGATCCTGGTTCATCTACTTTAGGAAAGCCTGGAAACAAAATATTGGTTTGCAAGATGAAAAAAGGAAATTACATTTTCAGCAATGCAAACTTTATTGGAACACACCGCATCCCCCCACCCCAAGATTTGCAGCTGTTTTAAGGGAGTTATGAGAGAGCACGGGGAAGGCTCTCTTAGATGGCACTCAGGCTACTGTTGCAGGAGAATAACTTGAGGCTTTGGTCTCAAGATGGCAGGGTGAGATCACCCCAACTTTGCCCTCAGCCTCACCCACAAGCCAATTTATTGCAACTGGGTGTGAGGGAAGGTTCTGAGATGTGTGGGTGGAAATCAAGGTAGCAGGAACACTTGTGCTTTTGTTGTTGTGCTGGGTACCACTGACATCCCACCCTCGGAACACCACCTTCACCACCACCGGCATCTTTGGCAATGGCTTTTGAAAATACTCTCCGAATTGACCTTAGGCAGTTTGGAAACCCATTAGTTTTTTTATATAAGTGTAAGGTACGTTTCTGGGGTTTCTTAACAGAATACATAATATTAAGAACGTCAAGTTAAAGCAATTCAGTATCTGTAGCTCTTTGTAAATACGTTTAAGAGAAGTATTTTGTCCTGAGTACCATTCATGTAGCAATTGTGCCTGCATTCATACAGCTATTAGAAACTAAACCAGAAAATATCAAAGCACCAAAAATAGTGATGGAAGATTCCAATGAGTTAATAGTCAGGGACACAGCTCCTGGACAAGCGTGACCACAAGTAAATCTTAGATTTGTTGTTTTCTTCTATACCTTCTGAGATGGTGATTTGCCCCGCACAGCAGAACAGATCTTGGCCTTTCTTTTTCACTTACTAGAGGATTTGCAGAGCAGGAAAAGAGGATTACAATTCCTCTCAGCAGAAAGTAATCCTTTTAAGTTAGGTATGTCAGCATTCATTGAGAAGTGTGGGAAAGTGCATGCTACTTAAAATGCTTGACAGGTCTCAGAGAAACGTGGTGGCAGGAAGATGGGGGCAAAGCCCCCAGTCATGATTACAATGGCCCCCAAATTAGAGACTGTTGGAGGGAGCAGTGACCACAGATCTCAGGAGCGAGGACTTATTTTAATATTTATCTATCTACCTTGGTAAATTCACAGCATTTAAGTCCAGAATTATAACCTAGAGCGGTATTTGTTCATTTGAAACTCATGGCAAAAAAATTTTGCATTTACAAGGTCACTTCAGAGAGGTGGTGGTCCCATCCTGTAATTTTACCGTGCATCAGCATGTTAGCAAGGTGGTCCACAGAAACTGGTGGATCTGCTATACCTCATAAACATTCCAAGCAGCTCGTAATTCCTTCAGTACACATCTGTTCTGTTCGGAAAGTTATAGTTTGATTACAATGGTCACATCGAGCCTGAGACAGAACTTATGAGTTTCATTGTATAGCTTAGGAGTCTGAAGAACTGGACTGAGACATTGTCATCAACTCTCTCATGGGATGATCAGCAAGGTCAGAAACTATTCTGGACCCAGTCCTTGCAGAATAATTCAGGCTTAATATATAAGGTTGAAGAGTACCCGGAATCCAGCTGAACCTCATCTGAGCAGCTGACAAGATCCTACTGACAAGGCAATAACACAAAAGCTATTGGAGATTAGAAAAACAAACTCTGAAGTAATATGAAAAGAGGTAAAGAAAATGGGCAGGAATTCAGCAACGGAAAATCCACACTGAGAAGTATTTGAGGTACAGCTGCAGACAAATTAAACTAGGGAAATGAAAAAAAACCCCGAATACTTCTAATAGAGCAACATAAAGAGCGATAGCTGACACGAAGGGCTTGAAAATGCTGGGAAGGAGAAGGATTGTGAAAGTACAAAATGAAGTGGAAAGTTAACAGAAAAAAGAGAAACAAAGCAACGAATTGCATAAAATAGCACAAGATATTATCAGGCAGTTCATAATGTATTTGTAACAGCATAATGGCTGCACATCTCTGGTGTAACGCAATGCAATTTTATTCACTCTAATTTAGCACAGGACAGTCAACGCAGCCATTTCAAATCTGTTGTTCTCAACCCGAGATAGTATCTTGACAGCCTTGAACAAAGTGCTTCATAACGTAGACTGCTGGGGACAAGTGAAAGAACCAAACCCAGGGTCAGCAGTGGAATACATAAAATACGTGGCTTTCAGGAACGTATCGCACAAGAGATCTTTATTCTTTCCTATTGTAGGAAGGCCGCATTTCCATTTTGCTGATATTATACATAATTCCCGCATTTTGTCTTCTACTGAATTCCGTCCTCTCCACCTCATCCCCAAAGCTTCTTGTTCCTGCAGCCTGAGTGACAACTGCAGGTGCCTCTATTGCGGATATTGCAATGCAAACCAGTGTTTAAATGGCCTGCTTTGGCTAAACGGTTCTTTGTTTGCATGTAACTGCTTTCCTCACATTCCCTTCTAACAAATACTTTCCATATGGCTGGAATATAATGGCTTGAAATGACTTAAACGGGTAGTCCGCCATGTGTTACAGTGAGGATCAGATAGCATGGTACGCAGAGAGGCTCTTCCATGTTTTAAGGTGGCTGTTCAGAGAGGGGCAGAAGACCATTTCTCATGTGTCCTTTGCTTCCCTACAAAAAAGTTACTTTTCTCTGACTTTTATTTTAAGGCAATATTTACAGTACAGTATTTAAGATACCCCGTCAGGCCTGGGAACTCCTCGTAGTAAGCAGACTGCACAACGCGTTTCAGAGCTCTCCCCTAAATTAAAACATACATATAACGTTCAATTCGATGGCATCCAGAAAGTATTAAAATAGTCCAATCTGGATTTATTTTTAGCGTGGCAATTCACAATTGGGTTTGAAGGTGCTACAGAGGAAGGTTGTCGGTTCATCTGAGTTGCTTTTATGCATGCAAAACCTATAAAGACAATTA
The DNA here is from genome assembly GCF_000687185.1 of Egretta garzetta. NCBI lineage: Eukaryota > Metazoa > Chordata > Aves > Pelecaniformes > Ardeidae > Egretta > Egretta garzetta. The sequence continues at coordinate 7,885,389 of NW_009259683.1, forward strand.
TCATGGGCTTATTTCAGGCAGATTACGTGGGCACGTGAATTTCTTGCTGTCCGGGACCAACGATGCAGATCAGAGGGCTGGTGGAAGCTCACCCACATGCTGCTAGACAAAAACCTGGGTGTGGAATATGCCCCCAGACCCTATCCTGGCATCCCCCAATTCAGACATAGCCATCGAGTGTTCTCCTATTTTCTCAAATCCCAGAAAGAGAACGATGAAGACACGCATTTATTTTACATCACTGCCAACACCCCATCAGCCGCCTTTGGGAGCACGTCTCTGCTCAAAGGGCCGCTTTTCTCACTGAATTACTGGGTAATCATAAAGTGCCTAATCTAGTACCACCCCCCTTGATTAATAAAGGGACACATATAATGTGGTAAGTTTTTAATAAAAATTAAACTTAATTGAGGAATACAGGTTATTCAGAGAAACTCAGAAAAATAGTTTCTGTGTCTTTGTGTTCATTTTCCTTTCTGCTCGCTGACGAGTGGAAAAATATGATAACACAGGAAATTTCTTGGCGGAAAAAAATGCTTTAAAATTCATATATTGCCATTTTTCCAAGTTGCTTTATCGAATTTGATTTACTCTCCGCCATTTGAAATTTGAACTCTCGGCTTGCAGTTGCGAACCAGCTCGGCTTGACATCGCTTTCGCCTTTTAGATTTCACTTGCACGGGAAGTTAAGGGCACTTGGGAAGCTTGGGGACCGCGCACACAAAGCATTTAAAGCTACATCATCATCGTCCTCATAATACTTTTTTAATATTATTTCTTTATTATTATTTTTCAGAGTCTTCTAGAGGCTGACACTTCACACCTGTACCGCGGAAGTAAACATTTTAAATTATTTGGGGGATGAGCGCGCTTTTTCAGACCACCAGCTGCTGCCGTGCGAGGGGGGTGCGTAGGGAAGAATCGGAGGTGCTGGCTGCTAACGGG
>NW_009259683.1:7886753-7924642 GCF_000687185.1 Egretta garzetta
GAGGGGGTGGAAACCGCCTTTGGGGCGGCCCCGAGGCGCCCGGCACCGGCGTGGGGAAGCTCCAGCGGCGCGGGGTGCCGCAGCCGCCCTAATGAAGGCCGAGGGGCTGCGCGTAGCTCGTTGGGGAGGAGCTTTGTTAATCAATTAGTCCCTGTAAGCCTGGGGATGTCACTTTTGAAATAGCCCTTTTTAAAAAAAAAAAAACAACTTCTGTTCTCTCTTTTGTTTGTTGTTGTTGAAATGCCTCGATGCCACAAACACACACATTCGAGTCACCTGAATGCATGTGAGTATTTATAAGGCTGGAGGGCTTAGGGACAAATGCAGGCGTGCTTTGATCGACCGTCAACCCGATGGTGGCCTGGGTCCAAGCCCGGCGCGCTTGGATGCATCAGGCTGCTCGCGTGGGTCAGGTATCGCAAGGTGGAACGGTGAGTCTCCCCGGTGGCGGGAGGGAGGGAAGGGAGGAGAAAGTCAGCATCATCTCCCAGTCAGCTCTTGCCGATGGAAGGTTCGGGAGGTTACATGGGTTTCTGTGGAACAAGGAGGGTTGCAGAACCACTGAAACTTGTTTGTTAGGACCTCCGTCCTCTCAAGGGACTTTGTAAACCTTCCACCTCTGACTCTCCATTCGCAGGGTGGAGATAAGGGCACTGTAAAACAGTTTGGGAGAAGCCCGATTGACACGATACAATAGTAGCGAATGGCACTTATTTCTCACCTCTGCGCCTGTAAGGGGGGGTTCTTACTTTCCACGAGTTATCTTTATACTGCACAGCTAAAAGGGTGTCCATCGTGTTTCTTTTAAGGCTCAGCCAACAGGAGAAGGACGCAGCCCGTTCCCAGTGCTCTCCTGTTTCTCATGGGAGCTTGTTTTTGGCAGAGCAAGGCCTTCTGCTGGCGCTTGCTCCTCTTTGTGACACACTGGGAGCGGTGGGTTCAGCCCTGGCAGAGCCAGGAGGATGTGGTGGCGAAGGTTTCCCTGTCTCTGAAGTCACGGGTTGTCTGCTGACTAGTAAATTAGCTTTTAAGTGAGTATGTGCCCCCATCGAAAGTGATTGCCAAGGAAGTCAGTGGTACAAAACTGTTCCGAATCGCAAGACCTGCGGTTCCGTTTCCCATCCCAGGGTCTAATTTAACAGGTCCTTGCACCGCAGTTTCAGTACACGGAGCTTGTTAGAGAGGTGCTGGCTGACAAAGCTTTTGCACCCCAAAAGCCTGGATGCTAGCATTCCAGATGTGAAGAGGGGACGCGTTGCATTCCTGTGGCGTCGTATAAAAATGTCTTGCTTGGAACGCCAGGGCTCGGAAAGTAATTAGGCACCACCACAGATAAAAGGGATGCTCTTGAATTATGCAGAATTAATTCAGAAATAGCTGTTTCTACTGTTTGGACCAATGACAGATTAGCTATCACAAAAGAAGAGATAGTAGCAGTTGACAGAGCGTTTGGACTGTTTGTATGGCAGCATGCTGGTATTCACGTTATTACCAGCTTTTCTGAAAACTGAAGGATAGTTTCCAGGTAGATGTTGCCTATGGAAGGTAACATTTGAAATGACTCACCACGTGATTATGATAGTTGAGTGTTCTTTAATTTTGGGTAAAGTAGGTTGATGGGGTTTAGCTTATTTGATTATCAGTTTAAATAAAACAATGTAGAAACCATACTCTACCATTCTGAAAATAGCTGAATTGACTATAATTTCATGGAGTCCTTGGGTTTAGCAGTAGGTTGACTGTGTGATAGTTACCATAACTTTTTGTGGGGGTAGGGGAAACCACCCTGAAAATCCCAGGAGTTGTTGCTGTGACAGATATACAGGCTCGGGCATAATCCATCTTCACCTTCAGTGGAATCAAAGTATCCCTGCAAAGATTGTAAAACTGTGTGTTGACTGCTCATTTTATCACTTTTTCCTTCTTTTCTCTGAACGCTCGCTTGCCTTTCACCCTGGTGCCACCTGGGCCAGGAATGTATTTCATCACCCAGAAGGTTTCAGCTTTTTGTGCTCTGGTGCTGTGGAGAAATTGCCGAGATCATCTGGGATCCTCCTTGCCTTCCTAGATTTCGTCGTTGCCCTTGAGTCCTCGGGCTGGTTGGATGGTGTTGGCAGTCCTGTTGACCGTGTGTCTAGTTGTGTGATTCTTCTGCACCCTAATACGTCTTTGCCTCTCTCTGCCTTCCACGTCTTTCACATGTTTGTATGATGTTTAAAATCAAGCTTTCATACAGTGCTGTTCGCCTTTATGATCCCAGTGGAAAGACCAGGATCTTAACTTGTAAATAGTTTTGGGTTTTTGGTTTGGCACCTATCAGCATTCTGGCTGGGGCCCTCTATTCTTGTAGCGCTGCCCATAATTGTCAGCCTTGGAGTGCTTCCCTGTTCGCTTGTTATTTCGTGTCTACGAGCCAAATCCAGTGCCTGTAACCCCTGGGTGGTTGCCTTGGGCTTCGTGAGTACTAAGCCTGGGACAAGTCAAGAGGTTTTCCAGCGTGAGTTGAAGGTGTGACTTTGCACAAGCTTGGTTTGCTTGAGTATGTATTTGAGATTAAACTGGGATTATTTTGGTTTGACTGAAATGAATAAGCAGCAAGTTTGAACATTACCGAAATTATCCATCCTCTGCTTCGAATAGGAATGTCCATACATTGTGCAAACTTGAATGAAGGGAAAGCAGCCCAACTTTTTTTTTTTTTTTTTTTTTTTTTTCGTGGTAGGAGCAAAAATAGAGAATTGCATCTAGCCCCGCTTTCTCACATGGTATGTTCTCCTGATACATCATTGTCAGAGAGGTATGGGCTAGTGGCAAGGAAAGCGATACGTACAAATACCTCTTAAAAAAATGAAATATGGTTGACAGTGGCGTAGAAATAACTCTGGCGCTTCCCACCGAAGCTGAGGGTGTGCATGCATGCAAGCGTTCTCTCCTCTCAGCCTGCCAGGGTGCTGCCTTGCAGAAGGGCGAATTGCGTCTGTTTTGGTATCAGGAAAGTTGCTTTTTCATTTGAGACATGAGAAGTCTTCCTGTTGACGTGGAAAGTAAAACATCTCACCTCAGGCTTTTTTTTTTTCCTCCTTGCCTAACGTGGCAGGTGGAATTCCTGGAGGTGGCACTTAGTAAAATCGTGTTTTGACTGGCGGGGACCTCAGTTGCCTTACATTTCCCGTCACTTGTGTTGGTGAGTGGGGGAGTGTCACCAAACCAGGTCTGACATCCCTCCTGGCCTCGTTTCCTGCCTCTGGCACTCTTGTCCCTTGGTGGCAGGTCTGCCAGCCCCGATGGGCACATGTTGGCTGCCTGCCCCCACTTCTGCAGGGACCGTAACTCTCCTCCGTGCAGCCTGACAAATTCGGGTGTGCTCCTGGGTGTACCGGTGGCATTTTGTCAAATTTAGAGAAGGGGAAACTGGGAGATGGGAAGATCTTGAATTTTGATCTTTTGTTGGAAAAAAATTATACATAAGGCCCTGCCAGCCCCGATGGGCACATGTTGGCTGCCTGCCCCCACTTCTGCAGGGACCGTAACTCTCCTCCGTGCAGCCTGACAAATTCGGGTGTGCTCCTGGGTGTACCGGTGGCATTTTGTCAAATTTAGAGAAGGGGAAACTGGGAGATGGGAAGATCTTGAATTTTGATCTTTTGTTGGAAAAAAATTATACATAAGGTTGGCTCTTCTGGAATTGTTGTATTGTATGCTGTTTGTAGCAGGGAATGTTTTCTGCTGCTTATGAAAAGTATCTTGTGGGTGTTTTAAGCAAGTAAGTGTATTTTATGTGCAAAAATAACTGAGCTCAATAGGTATAAAATTTCCTACTAGAAATGAGACTTTCACTTTTTCAGCAGCTGTGAATTATTTCCAGCTTTTACTAGATTTTCAGTACCTAGCTTTTTGTAATTGGTATCTTTAAAAAACAGGATTTCTCACATCTCTGCAGCATTTCAGCAGACCATTGCATCTGAACTTGTGGTTTTTTTGTATTGAAATATTTAACCTCAGCAAGCTTGAAATGTTCATCGCCTCTTTGCCTTCCTGACTTTTTTAGAGGTTTAGTGGCAAAAAGATCCTCTCTTGAAGTGCCGGCATCTTTCAAGTGTTTAGAACACGTTAATATTTTGACATCTGTGTTTAGGCAAATACATATTTTCTTTCTTGGTATATGCTACTTTGTTGAAAAGAGTTAAAATGCTGGGCTCTGATGCTGATTATAAATCAGTTTCTGAATGTATTTTAATAGAAAGTTAAAAATGGAAATGTCTGTGGCTTCCAGGACTACACAATAAATAACGGTGAACCAACTCATCCCAGCAGAGGTGTTTGGTGCAAGCTTGTCTTTGATGTCTGTCTGCAAATGGCAATGGACTTCTGCTGGGAATAAGCTTCAGGTGTAGAAATACTGGATTTCAGGTGCAGAAATATTGGCGATGAGCAAGCTTGGTTGTGAGGGTGCTCTTTTTAAGCTCCTGGGGTATGCCCACCTTGTGTGTGTTGGGTATTGTCTGTTTGTAGCCTAATCCCTTTTGGTGAAATGGGGACTCATCAATGACTGGATGGGATTCTTCATAGTCAGGCTACGGGGAGCAAGGCACAAACTAAAAATCTTTGAAGTTCTGCAGTAAGTTACTTAAATCAGTGCCTTAGTATTTGGGAATGCATAAAGATCAAAAAAGGTCTTCTACTGGGAAAGTGTTGGTTTTGGGTTTTTTTTTTTTTTTTTTTTTTTTGTTCACAATCAGTAATTACACCCCCATAACGGCTCCTCTGGTGCAGATGCAGAAGTAATAGACGACGAAGAAGAAATTAGTTAGGCATACAGTAATCACAGCAGTGGCCAGCTCAGCTGTACAATAGCACAAGAACTAATGCAGCGGTTCCTGGAAGCAATTTATTCATAGCAGTGAGCCTCACAACTCCTTGTATGTTTTTCCATTAAAATGCATAATGCTTCATTTTTAATGCTGCTCTGTACTGAGTGAGTTCTGTCACAGCATCGGAGCTGGATTCTGGCTGTTCGTTTTAGGAGGTGGGGGTGAGGGAACGTCCAAAGGGGTTCAAAGGCAGACAGCACGGCTTCTGCAGCAGTGCATGGGGTCGTGCTGTTACGTGCCTGTGAGGGTCAGTTGTTCAGAGCTGAATTCTGCTCTTGCTCAAGCAACAGTAGGTCAGTTTTGCATCAGCTTTATAAAAGCAGAGCAAGAATAAAATTAAGTCCATGTATGCTCCTTACTGTAGCTTGTTTCAAAGAACGATGCTCGGGTGAAGGTGCTGCTTGCTCTTCCAATGGAAATGGAATTTTGTCAGCGGTGTTATTTTGGGAGAACGAGCCTCCTTTGGGCCGTTTGCCTTGGCACAAATAAATAATAATAAAAAAAGATAAAATAATAAAAAAAAATAATCATTATATGGGGTCCTGTATGAGCAGCCTTGGTTGTGTGTGACAGCGGACAAGGGCAGGCTGCTGTTGGTTCTGGAGTTCATCTCGGGGATGTTCTCTTGAACGTTCAGGGCTGGAGACCTTCTTCAGATGCAGAACTGGCCCCTCTCACTGGGCAGCTGTTGATCTCGTATTCCTGAGAGCTAATGAGAGGAGTGGCAAATCCACGTGCGGCTTTAGCACACAGCAAACAGTAGAGAGATTTGCTTCAAGTAAGAGTGGTGTGCGTGGTGTGTACCCGTGCTCCTGGGGATGTGGAAGATAAAGGTCCGGGTGCTGGTGAGCGATGCAGACACTTCTGTCCCCAAGCATTTCTGTGAACAGCAGAATGGTTTTGCAAATGATACTGGGAAGTGTAAAACCGTGTTCTGAAACTTGGCAAAACGCCTTCCGCCTTGGTTTTTAAGGCTGGATTTGTTCATCCTGTCCTTCCACACACCAAATCCTAAAGCAGCCAAGGTGGGAGCTGTCTGAAGGCTTCCTTACTGGCCCGTTACAGGGAGAGGTTTATCTGAAGTGCTTGGTGAAGTATGTGGCCGGCGGGAATAGTTGCCTCCGGTGGTACGAGTCTCCTTCCATGCTGGGACTGGAGTTCTTGAACTCTGAAGTTGTGACCTTGGTCACCTCAGCAAGTGCTGCTGCCTGCCCTTGGCACTGGCTCCTGGCACACTCCTGGCAGGCAACAACATGGGCAAACGAGGAACGTTCTCGCTTAAAATGGCTCTTCACTGTCTTACCAAGTGTCGTGGAGAAAGCTCTGCGGCAGTACTGACGGAAGAGAATGAGTTGCGTTGGTTTTATTTTTGGAGTTAGGTAAGTGTCTGGTAAAATATCTTATAGTCCTGTTGTCGGATGTAACGGTAAGGTTTCCTTGTACATGTTTAGCATTGCTTTATATTCGAAGGTGTGTTCCTTGCCTCTGAGCCATCATTGCTCTGTAAGAGGAGTAGCGGTGGTGGGTTTCGCTACGGATAAAGGGTGCTCTGAGCATCTTGCAAAGATGAGGCACATACATACTTTTACATCTGAGAAGCACCGTTGTGTGGAGTTAAACACCCTGCATATTGCATCCCCTCCCTAGCCCCAAATCTGGAGTCTGTATTTAGAGATTAAAACCACTGTACAAAATTTCCTGGAGTTTAGCTAAATGAGGTACAGTTTTGCTATGCGTAGCATATTTTGTGATACAGATTTGTACTTGCATAGGAGTATAAAAATAAGCTGTACTGTTGCCAGTTTGAATTTTCCTATTAAGTTGGCGTGTCTGACTCTTATCTTCTGTCTCATTTTGAATCAGAAACAGATACCCAAGGAAGTGGCTGACATTTTTAACGCCCCCAGTGACAATGAAGACTTTCTGGGGTTCCAAGATGATGCTTCCAGGCAGAGGCTGTTGTCAGAGGACAGCTATGCTAGTTTTGATTCCCTGGAGTCAAGAAAAAAGGTAAGAACGGATTGCTGTGACCAAGTTATGCTTTTTCAGTGCAGTGGTACTCTGAGCTTGTGTCAAGGCTGCACGAGCCATAACTCGCAGCAAGCCCCATAATCTGCAGTCCTCATATTAAAACTTACTGTCCTTTTTAGGTTCTGAGGATTGCTTTTAAAAACTCTTTCATAAAAATACAAGGAAAATGGGTTTCATTAAAAGTTGAGTTTAAGTGAAGTAGGTAAGTGAAGCAAACAGGAGAGAGGGAATTACCATCCTGGGCTGGTGTGCTCTGGATACATAAGACAGTGGAAATGCATGGTAATAGATGGTGTTTGTGAGTATGCACACTTCAAGGTATTTCTTCCAGAAATTTATATCAGTGCTGTTTCTGCACACTAACTTACATTATATAAATTGCTGATTTAGTGGTGGTGACCCATCACCTCCTGCTTTGATTGTGAGACTTGCTGGTTCTCTGCTCTCTTAACAGTGAAGTAGCTTGGATCAGCATAACGGTTTGATGTTTTTCATTCTGACTTGGTAGCTGGAGGTACCAGCTGAATTCACAAGGAGAGCTGGTGTGCTGTCTTGACTGCCAGAAAATTTAGGTTTTAGTCTTTTAGAAACTTGTAATGATATACTTGATAGATATGGGTTAATGCAATAAAAGATACTCTTGCCAGCTGTACTCTCAAAAGGGTCCCTCTGTTCCATTAATAAAAAAATTGAAAATGGCGTTTTCCTTTTCTTTTGGCTTTTTCCTTTTCTTTATCCTCAGGTCAGTACTTGGTTAAGAGTTGCAGAAGACAAGGAATATGACTGGTGTTAGCAAAGGGAACAGGCAGAATGAGACTTGTATGAGAATGTGTTGCTTCTGAGCCTTTGTAGGCGAATGGCCTTAAGAGAGGCTTGTACAAAGTACAGAAGCCATTTGGGAGTAGAGCCTCAAGCCTGTGCTATGGAGAAAGACAGCGGCTTAAAAGTAACGAAATCTACTTGGCACTGAATTGCCTCGTCATCTTGTTGCTAGATGGTGGTGCTGGTAGCTTCAGAAAACCAGGAGATAGTTGGCTCGCGTATCTGTGGCTTTGTGTGGAGCATGAAGAAGGATCAACGAGGAGAGGTGCTGATGGTGGTGGTGGAGAGGGAGCCTTGCGCAGGAGCCTGAGCTTCTGCTGCCTGCTCAGGGACTGCAGGCACCTTACTTTGCTTCTCTTTGCCTTGGTTTCCTGACTTGTGAGACGGAGATTATGATAATAATCTTTGCTGCAAAGCATTTTAAAATCCTCTGATGGAAAATGCTGTGGAACAGCGAGGTGCTGTTAATTTAGCACGCATTACTGGGAATCCCAGTGAGACTTGTTCCAAATTTAGAGCTGGCAATGCAGCCTTCCTCACTGTTCCTGTGTTGCCCTTGGGCTAAGAATTATTTTAAATCTCCATCAGTATTGAGTTTAACTCCTTTACCACTAAATGGTACAATAAAAACATGATCATCTTTTTATCCTGAGTTCCATCCATTTATGATGCCAAACACCCCTGTCGCTGAGAAAGGCCATAGGTACTTGTGCAGAAAATCAAAAGGTCTGGTGTGAAGGGCAAAATGATGGGAAGTTCAGAAAAATGCTGCAGTTGTTGGGAGAGGAGGCAAGGCAGCTGCCCTGCTGGGGGGGCAAATGGGGTGTTAGTGCATCAGGCGTTCCCTTGGATGCTGATGTGCAAGCACATTAACAAGTATTGACCTCTGTGTATCTGCTTTTCCTCAGGGCTTTCTGCAATCCTACTCCCATAATCTTCCGCTGAGTTTCAGCTGTTTCTCCTGTAGGTGTTCCTGATGCCTATTTTACCTTGTGTAGATCATTCTTCATAGGTGTAACAGCATAGCTCTAGGTGTGTTATTTTTAGTCACTTTTGCTAACAAACAGCTTATTTCCTCCTCCCCAACCTTCATTGTGGAATTTCATGAAAACACAGAATGCATAAAAACTTCGCTTTCCCTCCAAGAAATGCAATTTAACTTTAAAGTAACTTCCCTATTGTGTTTGTTCCTTTCTCAAGCAGCTGCACTGCAGCTATCAACAAAAGAATAAAGTAATTTTGCTTAGAGAAAACTCATTCCAATTACCCATAATAATTTGTAGGAGATGTTTAAGTGTAAAGAAACAGCATATGCAGTAGCTCCCCCCTCCCCTTCCCTGTATGTTTTTCCACTCATCTATTGTATCTGTTTTTCACCAGATATTATCTTAACGTAAAGAAGTGTGTAATTAAAGTCAGGGAAGGGAGGGAATTGAAAGGAAGAATAAAGATATTTAGCAAGTGCATCGTATGAAAGGTCATTTTTGTGTCTTGCGTGGGAGGAAGAAATAGCAGAGGAAAATTGGGGAAACAAACTTAAGTGAGTGTTGCTGACTTTCAAGAGGCAGGTGTGGTGTGAACACGGGTTATGTTCCCACCGTGAACGAGTCTTTCGGGAGACTGACAGGGACAAGTTGACAGATGGTCTTCCACTAATTCTGACTGGAAGTATGCAAATATATGTCTGATTTAGTAAATGCATTGTGTTTAATTGGTATGTAATGTGCATCTCATGAAGAGCGTTTTAACGAGATCTTAGTTTATTTTTCATGGGCTGACATTTTACTTCCTAGTCTGTAGGGAGAAATTTGGGATCTGTCTACCCTAGAAAACGTTTGAATGATGAACTGCACCATTAAACCAGTGTTTTAAACCAGTGTTTCAACCAGAGTTGAGTGGTTGGAAGGTGGCGGGATGTTAGTCGGGCTGTTCAAAGCTCTGTGGTTTTGTGCCGGTGGCTGTCACTTCAGTGATGGTGTAACAGCGTGAGAAGGAGCAGACTCCATCTCCAGAAGCCCTGCGTGCCGCTGCAGCAAGCTCAGAGGAGAGCGTTGTTTCTATTGCTAAATGAAAAAAAGGAGGGCTCTTTCTTACTGTGGTTGTGGTTTGTATCTTCTTCCATTCAAGGCCTGTTTTTTTACATCTGGAAGAAAACATACAAAACAAGATGATAATTTACACATAGGAAAACTGATAGTTTATTTTTATTGGGTAGTAGTGAAGAAGAGGAGGAAGAGGAGAAGAAGAAAGTTTCCCTCACAAGAAGCAGCTCAGTTAAAGCCCTGTGCTTAAAAGGAAAAAAAAAAATCCCGCTAAATTAAATAACTCAGTGCTGAAACTCTGAATGTCTTCTGCTTTTTTCTTTTGGCAGGCTTTGCCTGCAAAGTGCTTGCACAGTATATGCCATTGAGTTGGTACCTGCTTGAACCTCAGAACCTGCTTATTGTGACTGTGTGACTGCTCTGTATCTGACCGTCTCTCACAGCTGCTGCTCGGTATTTTTACAGGGGGTTCAGTTTCAGTCCAGATACCTCACTGAAGAACTGCGGAGGATTTTCACTGAAGAGACTGACTCTGAAACGGAAGCGTTTGAAGGCTTTGCTTCAAGCGAGGTGGATGTGAACAAGAAAGGAGTTCTGGTAAAGGCACCTACACGTGAATGTATATGTTGACTTCTTTTTTTCTGTCTCTTCTCTGTAAACCTCGCGTTCTAGTAGGACCATTTCTGATATGCCATGGCGTTCTTTTTTCATGCTGAAGAAACGTATGTGTTATCTCAAAAGAGAAAAAAAGCTTTGTTTAATGTAACATCGCATATTAGAAATGAGAACTTCTTCCCCTGCTTGTAGACTGACTGTGCTGGCCAAGATTGTTTCTCTGAAGACACCCATGTCTGTATCCCAGGCAATATTAATGAGTAGATTTTTTTTTGTTGGTCTTTGCACAGGGAGAAGTTGTGTGCTGTGACCTTTTAAAAATTTGTTGATTTAGGTGAATTTATGACAGTGCTTTTGGGTGGCGAGACTGCTGAATCACTGAATTAGTGATTTAAAAATGACGTTTCTTGTGTCACAGCCAATAATGTAACATGGGATTCTTTCTGCCTCTAGGCAACAGAGTCGGACTTGAGTGATGAAGAACGTGATAATTTATTGGGTAGTGAGGAAGAAGAGGAGGAGGAGGCGAAGAAGAAAGTTTCCCCCAAGAGAAGAAGCTTTGGCCTTCGTGTTGCCTTGCAGTTTCCCACCAGAAAGTCGTCTGAGAAAAAAGTGCCTGAACAGGCTTTTTCTAACTTACCTCTAAAGGACAGTGAATCCCTCACACCACTTTCAAAAGAAATAAGCTGCAAGCGGTGGGACAAACTAGAAGGCTCTGCTTCAGAGTCTGAAGACGACATTAAAGAAACACAGGAGGAAAGTTCCAGTGCTCTGCTTAAGAGAGCCATGAATATTAAAGAAAATAAAGCCATGGTAAGACTTATGAGCAGTGCTTTGTTCTCTGACATTTACATCCAAGTATTTAGCTTCAGCACACTTGAATTTTGGTGTCCCCGTTGGTGCTGTGCTGGGACTTTGGGAAGATGTCATGGTGGTTTGTGTTTGAATTTTTCTACCTGGGAAAACCCTAGAGGACCATCAGAACTCAGACGTTTACCCCTAAAATAGCCTCAGGTTAGGCCTAGCCTGCTCAAGTCCAAAACCAGCATTGAACCAGGCATTTTATATGTGGATGTGAACAAAGTTACAGATGCCCAAGTTGCAGTCTTATATTCAGAACATGCCAGAAAACCAGCTGGTCCCTTCAGGTGATTCGTGGTGTCATTTGCAATCTAGAGTTTCCAATTTTCATTTGTGGCTGATAGACCTACTGCAGTTCCTTATTAGAAAGCCAGCTAAAAGCTGCTAAGGATGGTAAATGTAATTTTTCTATTGTGTGGGATGTGATGTTTACAGTTATGCTTTGCTATATAACTACTGAAAGTGTGTGTGCGTGTGTGTGTAGGTGCAGAAAAGAGAGGTACTGATCGTTCCTTAATGCTTTTTCCTCTATTGTCCAAAATGCCACCAGCTACCTGTAATTATCACACTGCCTTGCCAACCAGAGTTGATATTGGGTCCTCAGTGGCTCCTTCAGCTTTACTGTATTCCAGGAAAAGTTGCAGCTTCTAAGCAGACTTGGGGTTCACATATAACGCTTGGGTGTGTGGGCCTGCAGCTCTCACATAAAAACTTTAGTTTTGTACCTGTGTTTCTAATCTGTCTTGTATCCTCACTGCTGTTGTGTTGGTCTTGGTGCTCTTTCACCCTTCTCACCTTCCACTCTTCCTTCTAGTTCAACCATGGCAAAATTCATTGGCACCCTAAGTTGTAGTGCTGTAATGACATTAAATAGCTCTTAATAAAGGCCACACTGAAGTATTTACTGAGAAATGCTGTATCCAGCTTTTAATCTCATGATTGGTATGGTGGTCTCAGAGGCAGCTAGCAGCCTGGCTCATCCCTGCTGTTGATGGATTTTCAGAAGGTAGCCTCATCCTGGCTTTCCAGAACAGATCAGTATTTTTTTTTGGACCTGTCAGCCACTGCTTCTGTTGAAATGTAGCTCCAGGACATCTCCTGCACGGTGCAACAGGTCGTCCTCCTGAAGTGCTTCTGATACTGCATACACCGTGGTTAGGGGAACCGCCAGCGGGGCTTAGTTGTTTTACAACTTTGCAAATGAGCGTGGGTGTGCAGCATTACTGGCTGTGGTTTGCAGCATTTGTGAAATTGGCACTAGCTGTCATGATTGAAAAAGGGATGTTCCAAGTCATCACTGCTAAGGACCACCGAAAAATGATGAGCAAAGTTTCCCTGCTATAATGTCACTGCTTAAGGGGACACTCTGAGTTCCCTGGCAAAAAGCACAGGTATATTGGCAGTTATTCAGTAAAATAGCCCACAGGGAACATCTTACAGTCTTCTGGCCAAGGGCACCCAGTCTTCCTTTTCTCCCTCCTGTCATATGAACTGTGAATTTCTCATTATCGGTCATAGGTATTGTAATGTGCTTCATCAGTGCTGTTTCAACAAGATTGGATGTAATTCTAGCTAGTTCTAATTCCCAGTAAGTATTAATGGGAGCTGTGAAGTTAGTACTGCCTGCAGTTTTGCTCATTCAGGGGTAAATCAACCCCTTTTATGAGCCTCACTTAAATAAAGCACCTCCAGTAAGGTTTCATGCACTGAAACTTCATGTGTTTAGGTATAATTTGGAGTGCATGTGGAGAGCAGATGATAGGTATTGCTTGTTTGCAGTGAGTTTTCAATGTGGCGTCACTGTTGATTTCAGCTGGACCAGCTGCTGGCAGAACTGAATTCCATACCTGACCTGTTTCCAGTGAAAACGCCTGCCTCGACTCCTTCGGTAAGTCCCCAGTACTGTCTAGAGGTGACTGTCGGTTTTGCTAGATTTAGGATTAATGTGTTTCCTGATGAAACACTTTGACCAACTGTGTTCTGGTTTTCTTTGGTTTTGGTCACTTTATTTGTATAGATTTTCTACTGGTCAGTATTTAAGTACCAGAGGTTGTGTGAGGAAATGGAATTTTATAAGATAATCAATGAAGAAATACGGAGACCAAGGGGAGATGCTTCGTTATCATTTTTGTCCCAGAAATACTGTTGAGATGCTAGACAAATGTCTGTGTAAGTGGGAATAAGGAAGAGTAGTTGCTTCCCTTTGGCTTTAGATCCTGTTAGTTTCCCTCTTGCAGGCTTTTAAAATCCACACTTCCCAATAGAGCAATGCTGATGAAATTCATCCACTTCAACATGAACTTGGAATGATTCTGTAGTTATTCCAACTGACTTCTTGGCTAGAAGCAGAGAACTGTCCACCCTTCTAGGTTCTCTATAGACTGATGTTTTTCTACATATATTATAAACTGGAGAGATTTGAGGAAAAATTGAAGGGCTGTGTCTTTGGGAAGCCCATGTAGAAATGTTGGTGTGGTGGTTGTCAGGTGAAGAGGTGAAACCAAATTATAGTCTTTGAAAGGCTGGAACCTTGCTAGCTCTAGTTAAATGCTATAGAAACTTAAACATCCTTTGAATATATACATAAGCCTGCTACTTTTATTTAGTATCTTTACTTGAGGAGGTGGAAGGCATCAGGTATATTATAGTTATCTCTTCTGCTTGGTTTTTGATTTCCAGCCTGTCTCCTTGTGATGTGCCTTTCACTCCTTTAGAAGGAAATAACTAAAGAGTACTGTAGCAAGTAGACTTGCTTCCTACATCTTGTCCTGTCAAATTGAGTAGATGCCTTTATGGTAGGTGTCTGTGCAGAAGTTCTGTTGCATGAATTCAACCATTCAGTAACTGGTAGGTGTGATGATATGAAAAGGGTATCTTGTGCCTCCTAGTAATTTCCAGATCTAGGAATCTGGAAATAAGAAACTTATTAACACCCTTTCAATTTAAAAAATACAAAAGAAAATACAGTAGAATTCAGATTATTCCTTGAAGATGTATTCTATTTATAGGAACCTTTAGCTGCTGAAGAACAGTGAGAACTAGCTTCTACCTTAGTATGCCATACCAAAAAAAATGGTATAGTTCTGTGATAGTTGGAATAGAATTTGACTGTGTAAGTGTGGTGTTTTAAGAGGATCAAAAAGGTGTAGCATGTAGGGAGAACACAAACATGATAGAAATTGGTGAGGTTTGGCTTAAATAAAGAGTGGGAGAAGTACGTATTAATTCATGATAGTACAAGTGTGGTACAGACATTTTTAGATAATTTCTGGTGTTTAACACTACAAACATAAATGAAAGTACAGTTACTGGAATTGTCTTCTCTTTCCAGAAACAGAGGAAAATCCCAAGGAGGACGTTTTCTGAAGGCCAGATAGCACGTCGCATGAACCCAACCAGAAATGCTCGTCCACCGGAGAAATTTGCCTTGGAAAAATTTACTGTGTCAGCTGTTAAATTTGCAGAACACTTCCGTAGCTATAGACAACAAAACCTCTTGAAGAAGAGACTCAGTGTGGTATTTGCCAGACTTTGGTATCTCTAGTAGTTAGGATTAGGAGACATTCACTTAAATTGTTGGCCAACACTTCGAGCAGACAATACATCCTACAGAAAGTAAATGAGAACCTTTGGTTTGGGATTAGCTACAGAAGTTGTCTTCAGGCCTTCCTGCCTCATCTTTCACCCATTAACTGGGCTCTGTTTGTGACCTGCGTTGTCTGAAACCTAACAAGGCAGTTTACTTATGGTCTATTATTTATTTAGAAGGCCTTTGAGAGACTAGGTGGTGGGTCTGGTGGAGGTGACAAAGCAGGTCTTCTCTATCTTCAGGCTCAGGAAAAGTTAGCAAAAACACCTCTCTGGAAATAGCAGACGGAAGATAGAAAGGAGTTATGTAGCTGAACTGAGAATGAATAAGGGGAATCTGCACCAACAAACTGCTGATGTACTGACTAGCCATTCAAAAGTTGCAGCTTTTATTCTTCCCCATGTTTTTAAAATCTCCTGGTTTTCCCTCCTGTGGCTTATAGTGGCCATTTGTCTCAGTTATATTTACTGTATAGCCTTTATGAGGAAGACTCTTAAGACTTGTATCTGTACGTGGTAGAGGCTGGATACCAGTTCTGGTTATAGGAATGGGTGCTGGGCATGCTTGAAGCATTATAGAGGGAATTTGACTACTAAACGAGGTGTAGTAGCACTGAGTGAGAACCTGGGGTGGTAGAAGACTATTTTGGAGAGAACAGAGCTGATCTCAGGTGAAGGACAAATTAAGTATTAAGAGTGGGGTAGATGGAAGGCTAAGGATCAGTTGAGACTTTTACATGAAATTTGAAATCTCCTGAGGGACATAATGATGATCCATGGGTTGGGTTCTAAGAGGTTGATATTTGGAAGGAAAAAAAGAGTGCTTAATAGTGAGTAGAAGACTCTCTTCCAAATAACAAAAAGGATCATAACAAAGGGCTGGGTATGGCAGGACTAGCCTAAAATGTCAGTAAAGGTTTTTTTACAGGACATTAGAGATTGTCATTGGAGAAAGCAGTTGGAGAGCATGCTAGGATATTGAAGGAGCAAAGCAAGGGAAGGCAGATGGTTATAGTACCTTATTTTGAGAGGGAAGAAATGGAGCATGAAGAATTACAGTGGAGGTGTGCGGGGAATGCAAAGAAAAGGAGGTAGCAGAAAAACATGTCAGGAATTTGTGGAAATAAAAGTAGCAATGATGGGAAGGAAGAACATGTAAAACCAATAAATAATTAATGGAGTAAAGATTAGGGAGGAGAGGGAGAGAAAGAGGCGGTGATGGTTTGGAAACTCTATGCCCTGTTCTTCCAGTGGTCCTTGAGCCTGTAGTCTGTGTCCTCTAGGCTGCATACACATTATAAATGAAAGAATTTGTCACCAAGTGTGGTGACAGAGTCTTCATGGCACCAGGCAAAAAGTGTTGAGATGAGTTTGTTTAGCAGGGGGATTGTGGAGTGCGCAAAAGGAGGAGATCATCAAAGTATTCATCTCATCGTCCAGTAGAAGATATTACTGAGGAGGACTTGGACAACATTGCAATCACTGTTAAAGACAAAATCTATGACAAAGTTCTAGTAAGTGGCTGCTGTTTTCTTTAGTGTGTCCATTTGCTTGAAATGGAAAGTCTCCTAACAGTTCACCTGGTGTTTGCTAAAAGGTCTGCTTTCCCAAGGTTTTGGAGAGTGCAGCTTTGCGTTATTATATCGAACAAATATGACTTGGAAGCTTTACCAGGCTTCCATGGGCTTGCCCAAGCTGGTTGATAGGCCCCACCAACTTTTTGCTTTTACAAAGAAATGTTTTATTGCCATAGCGCTATTAAGTGGAATTTGCTGTAACTGTAACTCACCGCTGATGAGAGTTGACATCCCCTTTATCTCTCATTCTCACTTACTGTAAATGTGGTAGTGGTTGTACCATTAAATAATAGTGATCCCTGCTGCTCTTTGTACCCCCTGGAAACAACATTTCTGTACAGGTTGGGTAGTTTCCAAAGCTCTTCATGGAACTCCTCCTCCTTTCCTTCACTGGATTTGGCTATTATTGCCATAAAGATCTAGATGATCAGCTTACTATATATTTCATGCTTCATTGTATTTGCAGAGATAAATCAGAAGGTCATTTTCTGAATAGTTTTAGCTTTTCCCTAGATAGAGGAAAGGATCAGAACTGCGACATGAGGTTCATGTAGTTTGAGACTCCCAGTGCAACTGAGGTTGGGCACTGTCTCTACAATCCCTAGCATCTCTCCAGATAACTATATGATTTATCATAACAACAGAACTTACAGTTCTTACTAAGATTTTTCATTGCTGAATTTTAATTTGTTTTGAAATTTGTGCTTTGCTATCAGCAGCTATATTAGGGAAGTTCAGCAGCAAGCATTTAAGATGTGCTTCATACATAGATATTTCTCCCCTTTTCCAACTTTAGGGTAGTACTTGCCACCAGTGTCGACAAAAGACAATTGATACAAAGACAATCTGTCGCAACCAGGGCTGTGGAGGAGTAAGGGGACAATTTTGTGGACCATGTCTTCGAAATCGATACGGGGAAGATGTGAAATCAGCACTGCTTGATCCAGTAAGTATAATTTCTTGGGCTTGGAGTGAAAGTGTAATGAACACCATTTTGTTTGTAAGCTGTGATGAGTTAGTTTTGTTAGTAAGCTGTGATAAGCTCATGATAATGTGGTGTTCTGAGATTTTTGCCATGACATCTGTAGTACTGTTATGACTGACACTGATCTTGTTTGAGCTCAAGTGGAAGGTGCTGGATCTGGGTTACAATCCATCGAGCTTTGTGCTTTGAAGCTCCACTTGCTTACCAGGTAGTGGAGGGAAACCACGAGAGCTTTTAAGAAAAGGAATCTGTCTCCTTTCAGAAAAATGCCAAAATCTACCTTGTTTTTTTAATGCTCTAGGTAATGTGGCATGCAAAGCAGGTTCCTTGTTTTAGATTCTAATTTTTAAATATGAGAAAAAAGGAGAAGGATACCTGAAAGTCTTAGGGTTGTTTCCCTTTTCTCTGTTGTCCCCTGAAGCACTGAGCAAGGAGAGAGTACAGGCTGCTGCCAGGGAATGAGGCACGTGGCTGCGCAAAGACCTCTTGGCAGAATAGCTCTGTGCTCAGCTTGTTCTGGGACCTCCTCTCCCCACCCCTGCTTTAGAGATGGGCTTTTGGGCTCTTCTGAAGGGCAGTGAAGAACTAATGGCTCCAATGTGCTGGCCTGGTGTGGCAGTGGCTGCTGTATTGTAATGCAGGCTGTTAGCACCTGCGCAGCTGGGAGATGCCTGATTTCATGTATATGCTGTGGGGGTTCAGTCTCAGGAATTGGGCTATGCCAGCAGACAGAACCAAAGACACTTCACGCAGCGGGTACCCATCTTTAGATTCTAGGCAGTTCTCTATGGTCAGCCTAACATAGGATGAGTTATCATTAGGCGTTACAGATGCCTTTGGTCTATTTCAGATTAATACTGAAAATACCAGAGACCCTGAATCTTCAGAGGAAGAAGTATTCAAGCAAACAGGGTAGTACTTAATCATTTCTTTAAAAGTTAACAAGGTTGGTGTGCTGGCTGATTCAGGCTTTTAAAACCTTGCCCTGAAGGATCACACAGTAAGGAAGCCATACTCTTTCTGACCAATGGGAAGGCAAATATAACCTTACTCATGGCTTGTCTTTGACCCCCTCCCACCTCCCACCTTCACCCCCTTGCAGGCCTGGATCTGTCCTCCTTGTCGTGGGGTGTGCAACTGCAGCTACTGCCGCCGGCGGGATGGGCGCTGTGCCACGGGCATGCTCATCCACTTGGCCAAGTTCTATGGCTATGACAACGTCAAGGAGTACCTGGAAAGGTGAGGGTCGTGCCCTGCAGTTCTTTTTCAAACTGTTGTAGCCCTTTAAATAATACTTACTTCTGTGGCCTGGGGCAGATCCTGGACCTATGCAAAAGAAGTGTCTTGGACTTGAGATTTCTCCTAGGTTGAAATCAGCTTTGTTGAAGTGAGTCATAGTGTCTGTGTAAACAACTCATTTGCTTAAGAAGTTGAAATGCTTTTCCCTATTTTGAAATCAGTATTAATTGCTTCAAGCATATAGAAGTGCTGTTTTGGAAGCTGTAATTGTCAGCAATGGAAATTGTCTGTTTATGGGGAACCTGAGTTTCCTAAAAAGCGCTAACACTGTTTTCTCACGTCTTCTAGTTTACAAAAGCAACTGGCGGATGACAATTGAGAACACTGAACTCAAGCTGTGCCTGCAACTGGTTAATATGTTGACAGATTTTGACTTCAAAAGGTTATTACTATGTTTTATATAAGATAGAACTGTAGAGTATAGTATGTGAATTTCTGTGTTGGGAACTTTTTGATTGATGTGGTCTTATGCAAAAGATCTCTCAGGAAAATGTTTTGGTAGAGAAATCTACGTGCACAGACCTATAGTTAAGTGAAATGGCACTCTTGAACCTTGAGTGGTTAATTTTTAATAGGGCTACACAACCACACGATGAAGAACTTGGTCAATTAGAGCAATATTTTTATTTATATAATTGTGCAAGTTGGCAGAAGGAGTGTTTAACAACTACCTGTAAAGCATACCCTGTTTTTAAAGAAACAGAAAACCCCTTGTGTTCCAACTTGACCATAAAGATTCAGTTTTCTAACCCTTGCTTTCCAAACCTATTCCTCCACCTGTACGTAGTTTATGGAACTTGCCTCTGCAAAGAAGGGGAGGGTACTTTCATCTGAATGCCATCATATTCCAGCCAAAGCTGATGCAACCTACCAGCAGGAGGATGATTTTTTTTTTTTATTCCAAAGTGCAATTAATCACTGAAACATGAAAGTGGAAGAGAGTTTTGTAAAAAAAAGAAACAAAAAAAAAAAAGAAAGAAAAAAAACTTAAGAAATTTTAAACACCATCCCAAGAAAGAAAAAGGATTGCTCATTAGCAGTTTTTGTGTGATGCACCTGCTTGCCTGAACCAACTACCTTACAGCAGTCATACCTGGTTAACTGGTTTAAATCACAAAGTTCAGGATTACTTTTTTTACATACAGTTCATACTTAGACGTGTTTTCATATGTACAACTAAGCTTTCAAACAACTTTGTTTAAATGCAACATGTTTGTATTGCAGTACGATTATGTTAAAATTCTTGTAAGATACGTGTTCCATTTTATGTAGAGAGAATAAAGAGTTCTGTGAGTCAAACTACACCCAGATGCTGATGTTTCCCATTTACTTTCCCATAGCTGGTGTAATGAAGGAACGCTTGCAGATCAATAATTGTTATGTGGAGAAACACGAACACGACACTGACCCATGAGGAAATAATAACATAGAACACGTGTTACATTACACATTGTGGTTTTGTGAGGCAAATAATCTGCTCCAGCTGAAAAATATTTATCTCATCTCCTTTTGCTTTAACTACAAGGCAGATTGAGAAAGCAGCACATACTAGTGAAAGCTTAGTACTAAACTGCCAAGAGTAAAGCTACTCCTGCTGGAACCCATTTAGCTGGCTTCTCCTGGCCCTTCAGATTGAAAGTCCGAATGTAAGGTGGCACTCTGCTTTTGGTTTTATAAACTGGACAGTCATAAACAGTCTTAGTTTCCCTTCAATCCACTGGACTAGCCCTTACAAAAATGATGGGCGTCGCTGGAGTCAATTCCTTGAACTGGGCTTCAGCTTTGGTCCCCAGCTGCATGTCCCACCTGGCACTTGCAGTAAATGCAGGCACATGGTTTACATGTTGCTCTGTGGTGAATAGACCAGAATAATTTGGGTTTAAACAGTTGCTTATTGCTAAATACTTCAAGCTACATTTGAACATACAGATTTAGTGTAGGCTGCTGTTGGCCTATTGTGCATCATCTCTTTGTATGAATATGGAGATGAGTACGTAGCATCTGCCTGGGCTGGACTTCTGGTTTCATCCTCATACCCTTTTATTGAAAGCAGGGACTGGAAACTACTTACAGTTGGGACTTTTGAGTATGCCCATGACTGAATGTGCCTGTCAAAGTCAAGTGCTCCGAATTGTCCACTAGCTTATGGCAAAGTATTCCAAAAGCTAGAGAACTACACTGGAGTATTTAGCATATGTTTGTGTAGTGAGATATCAAACAGGTATCTCGGTGTAGGTAAGACAGACAAGTTCTGTGCTGCTGAAGGGCCATGCACTTTCTGAAAGCTGCTGGGTTTGTGAAGTTTGTTGTGTGTTCTTCTAACATAAACCAGCACATAAAATGTTGCAGCTGCTTGTGAATTTTAGGAGTGTTTATGTAGCAACACCAGCACAAACACAGAAACACAGCAACTGCAGCTCACAGGGTTCTTCAGTACCTTCCTCATATCCAGGGGAGGAACGAACAGTATTGCCCTTTGAACGACAGATGTTTTAAAAAAGATCCTCTGAAAAATTCAGGCTACCTTTTCAAAAAGCAACAGCTGGCTGGCACGCTCATCATTGCTCCAGTCCCTCACCCTGACTTCCCCCTTGGGGCTTACCTGCTGTAGCAGCACCTCCCTTCCAAAAGAGTTCCTTTCCTTTTATTATATTCAGCTCTAGTGAAGAGTACGAACAATGACAATGTTTCTCTAATTGTCTGTTGGAGTCATTCTCCTTTCCTCTAATTAGCTAGAACTTAGTTGACCGCCTTTCTAAGTTAAAACTAAAATCTCATTTTGATGGCGGGCCCTAATTGTCATTCCTAAACTAGATGCTTCAGTCACAGGAAAATACAATTCCAAAAGAGCAAGGTACAGAGTTTATCCTCTGAAAGTTGTTAAAAGTGGGGTTGCAGCTCAGCAGATGAACACAATTTCCATTTGGGGACAGTCTACAACCATATTACAGCTACAGCAATAATTGACTGCTTGGAAACCCAGATGAAAAAATCTACTCGTGTCATACTTACACATCACCCACTTAGGTGCGTCATTATACCTCATGCTAATTAATACAGGGGTTCTCAAGTATTTCCTTGCTTCTTCCTGTCTCTCCCCAACGGCCTGTAAGTATTATAGCCTAGGAAATTAAAAATTCAGAGTTCTTTAGATCTGTTTATTTAGAACCAACAACTTTCTGCCAAGGTGGAAGAAAAAACAGGATAAAGATGGTTTTGAAAATAGCTTTTCTGTTGGGTTTTTTGTTTGGTTTGGGGCTTTTTTTTTGTTGTGTTGTTTTGTTTGGTTGGGTTTTTTTTAACTGCAGCTGTGTAGTTGCTTTGATCCAGGTTACCAACATCTGGTAACTACCAACCCTATTCTGCACCTCTCAGAGCTGCAGAACACCTCTAGGTGATAAGTACCAGGGTGAAATTTAAAGTCTCTGGAATAGTTTTAAACTTCTGAACATCAACTAGATTAGAGCTGCTGGTTTACTACAATGCAGACCTTGTTCAGTCTCAGTTTTAAATGCATGAAGTGATTAGTCAGTGATTAGGACACCAAGCTGGTAAGAAATCTAAAGTCACACTGGACTAATACCAACAATCCACCACCATTCCTGAACTTCCTCGGTTTTTTTCATAGGATCACAACATTTTAGTCCAACTCCTGATGAAACTTCTGTTAACCATCTTCAGTGGTGTGTTTAAGCTTCCAATAGGCCAGAGCAAAGTACAAATCAGGAGCACAAGAGTCTGACAGAAACCCTCAATAATGGCATACTGCAGCACACATTGCCATGAGGTATCAGAGGAATTTCCCCAAAACACTGCCTATTTTTTCCATATCTAGCAGCCTGCAAGTGGCCATTGCTGGTGGCAGGGTAGGGGAAAAGGAATCCTGAAAGATGCCGAACACCCCCAGGACTTGTGACAAGGGAGGTGATGAAGCCTTGCTTTAGCAAAGTGCTCAGCGTTTCTGCAAAACTCAATTAGAAGTAAAACTGACGTACTTACATTAAGACAAATTTTGAACAAAAAAAATAAATGAAACAAAGCTGCTGGTTTCAGATGACTGGAATAGCTCTGTCCATAGTAGCTAAGCCCTATTACAGTGGCATACTTAGCAGGGGGCAAGGCCCTATGTGGACGGATGTGCTAGTTTAGTCCATGTGTCTGGCACAGCATCACAGAAGAGCGCGGACTGCAGCACTTCCATGTGAGGAGAAAACATCAACTCCCCCTTTGTTTGGAGAACAATAAAAAGCATACTGGCATCATAAAGAATAGCTATTCTTCCATTTCTAAAAAAGCAACAGAAAGCCCCAAAATACATAGAAGAGCAACTGCACTGTTAATAAAAAAGTCACTTGCCGTCAGACTGAGGTCCAGCTGTTTAAGACACCTACAGATCTCTGAAAGGCTCATCCTCTCACACTCTTGAAGGCAAACAAGGGCATAGGGGCTCCAGGCAGTAGTCGTCTGCATGATTTCTGCCCTATTAAACTCCTCAGGAAGCATCTCCAGAATACTGTCCAGGACATTCTTAACCTTTCCAGGGCAGTACAAACAGAGCCATTACAAATCACTGCAATTAACTCTTTTTGACTCTTCTACTTTCAAGTCTGATTTCTTCTCCAGGAGGGCACAAACATCTCATTTTCTTAGGCAGGTAAAAAATCAGAGATGCTCCCCCACCTTTGCTCTCTCTTCTGCAACGGTATTGAGAAAAATGACTGCAAACCAGTTAACGCTTAGCAGCCTCTGTTTAGCTTTACGTTTTCAAGTAACACTGACCCCCAAAGCCCACCAACGCATCATCCCTGGGCTTAGGGTGACCGCTGTTACAAGGATGTGCCCTGAGATTGCTTTGTTTTTCAGTCAAGCATGATTAGTAGTTTGTATTTCTATAGTACCTAATAGCTCCCATCTCCCCCTCCACCGCTCACAGTCCTTTACTGTCTTGGGCATCGGGCAAAATACAGCGCACGCACACACACACAGGTCTTGCCCCTCTCCCTCCGTGCAGGAGGAACTGAGAACACAACTGAAAAACAATTTGTAGACGTACTAATGAGCAGGAACTGAAATCACAACGTTCATGCAGCTCAGTTTCCCTTTCAGCCCTAGCTTGGGCAGAATTAATGATAAATGCCATATCTAATTGTCTACACTTGCTAAAGTGGACAGGAACCAAACGTGAAAAGCCCAAGCTCCCCCTGGGAAATGAAGCATTGTCTGGATCCTTGCATTCAGAGCTGCACATTCTCTTCTGCAAAACCCCCATGATCTGATGGTGATAAGAGAAAAAAAAAAAAAGAGTAGAGGAAAAGGAGGGAGTAAAGAAAGTGGGGGAGAGTTGCAGAACAAGAGTGGCAGTTATGGGGGAATTTAATTAACTGGAGCTGAAGCCTCAGTCTGGTGGTATGCCAGTTTTGGGGGCATCTGGACATAGTTTCTCAGGTCTGTACTCAGGAAGGTGCAAAAGGCAGCAGGGTCTGATAACAGAACTAGCTGAGATTTCTGATTACATTGTCCTTTCCTGCTCATCCTTTATTCACTTAATCTATTAAGCACAGCACCAGTGCTGTTCCATGCTTAAAACCCAGTCTTTTACATCTTTCTGGAATCAGTCTGGCCATATCAAGATATCTGGGTATCCAAGATAACCTGACTCTGAATATAACTATAGTGTCCCAGTTAACTTTGTATTAAGTGACAAAGTTTATCTTCATATTAGGGTTGGTCCCTTCAACCCAGCATCTGATAGCTTATAGGTATTAATGTTCTTGTTCTGCTAAACTCCAGATTTGGTACGAGAGGTGCTGAGGCTAAGAGATGGTCAGACAGCCTCCTTGCCCACATTTCACCTCTTCAGACTACCAGAAAACTAAAAATCCTGCAAAACCTCCTCCTCAGCTGCTGCTTGCAAGGGAAGTCCTCTTGGAGCAGCCACATGAGTCCTGCTCAGACCAAGGGCCCAGGAAGGGGAGTGGTGGGAGAGCGCCCTGCTTGGGCTGCTCTCCCGGCGTGGAGACCCTACGCATCGCTGCTAGGCTGTGCTGTGAACCTGGCGGAAAGAAGCCAGGACCAGGGGCTGGGAGGGACTTCCTATGCTCAGCACAAGTGGGAAAGAGCAGGGAAACTACTTCAAGGGGATTTACCACACCCGAGGTGGGAGCAAAGCAGAGAGGTGAAGACAAGACTCACCAACTCAGTCAACCATGACTTTTTTTAGTAACTGTTGCTGTACTTGTTTATAAAAGCACACAAAAAAAAGCAAGATGGATTCATGCCTCATTTCCCATCCCATATTAAATTAACAGTGAAAAAGAAACAGTCTGCATAACAGGTTAGATGTTCCTCTGGTCCGAATTCCTCCCTAGTGCAGTCCATTGCGCAGGCTGGTGCGTTACCATCACTACTATTAACACTCAGCTGATCTTTGCTAATTTGATGCACCTTTTTTTTCCCTAGAAATGAAGTCTCTTGCTGAAATAACACAGTAAGATGTGTGCTCCATTTATCATTAACAGCACTGAAACACACCGGATGAAGAACTTTACCTTTTCCTCTGCAGGCCGGCCTGATCCTTCTCATACAGATGAATTCATGGGTTGCATTTCCAGAAGAGTTTTGAAGAGTTTATCTGACATTGCTGTCAAGTATCCCATCTCAGTGTTGAGGTGTAGTCCATATAGTACAGGCCTTTCAGATGGAAGCATTTCATTCATGTATTTATGGTATCCAGCATAATCCAGATTTGGTGGGGCCAAGAAACCTGGTGCCAGAGTCAGTGCTCCTTCAGTCTTCAGTAAAAGAATCAATAATGTTATCGATAATGCTGTCACCAGATCTCAAAACATTCTTCTGCATCTACAAAGTTTCAAAAATTTGTCTGGAGACTATGAAAATGACACCTATATGTTCTGATACAGTGGAACGGGGTTACCAAACTATTTTTAGGACCGTTACTATTTGCTCACACTTTTCTGACGTTCCCATTTTCTGCAGTGTTGAAATACTGTTGCTGCTTCCTTTTCCTTCAGGGAGGATGCCCTGAGTTTATTTTAAGGACTGCCGCTACTGAGGCGAGTGCATTTTAAGTACTGAATTTCTGCAGCCCCTCAGGAAACGAGCAAGGATCATTATGCCATTTTGCAGATGAGAGTCTGAGACACTCTGACAAGTGTCACTGGAGCCTCGACTCACCCGAACCCCCATCCCAACAATACGTGAGCCACAACATTAATTCTGCTTGGTGTGTTGTTAATACGCCGTGCTCATAATAACCTTGTAAAGAGGTTACAGGGAGCGACAGGTCAATGAGACGAGCAAGTGGAGTGTGGAAATGCAACAACACATGGCACTATGTGTGCAATTCTTAGCTTGTCAGAAACAGTGATCCCAATCCTCTTTCCACAGAAATGGTTGCTAGCTAGGATGTTTCTTCATGTGTTGATGTCCCTTCCTTTCTCTTCTGCCTAGCTGTTAACACCCAGGGAGCTGGAATGGAAAGGAAAAATATGCTTCTCCATTCCATCTCTCCAAATGTAGGAGCCTTGAGTGGGGTTTTGTACTGCTACTTTGGCCTCAGCGAGATAGGCAGTGGTGATAATTTTCATAGCAGAAAACATTAAGGTCTCATCAGCTCAATATTGAACCAAATACTAACTGCACCATTCCCGTAGAACAGGCAGGCCCTGCCCCGTCAGGATATTAAAGATAAGACTCAGGACTTGGGACCAAGTCAAGAATTAAGTAGCCAGACAGAGGGCTTTGGTGAGATGTACTCTTGGTGAGCTGCCCTCCTACTGATGGCAGGACAGAACAGCAGCTGTAGCAATCTTCACATTTATTTTCCAGGCTCCCCCATCTCCTGTGCTGTAGGAACTTCACTGGATACAAAGAGTTTCTCTAAACTTATTGTCACAGAGTTGTCAGGGATTTAAACCAGACTTACAAGTTGTTTTTGCTGAAAAATATTTCAGGCTCTAAGTGGTACTTTTCACAGGAGCTATTTCTTCCTAATGTAGGGTCCACTCCACAAAATCACAATAAAATTTAACGGCTTTTGGCATTTAGAACAGTCAACAACAAGCTGCTGCTCACAATAACACCAGTAAGCACTTATTTCTGAAGTCATTTTGGTTCTGCAACCAGCCATTTACCTGCGCCTGAACCCGCACCACTAACCTCACCCACAATAAGCTACGTCTTAGACACCACTTTGAAGTAGCGCCGAGGTTTTGAAAAAAGCCCTGTTATTCACCTCGAGCGGAAGATCAATTCTGTCAGACAATCTGTACTTACCAGTCTCTCTGCTGGCACTTAGAATGGTTTTACTGTATTCCTGGGAGTCGTGTACGCAGAGCGAGGCTGCGGGTCATGGGGGTCCACAGCAGGAACTCACCACCCTTCTGTCCTCACGACAGATCCCAGATGAGGTACAGCAAAGCTGACATACACTGGATTACTCTAACACACCTCATGGAATGAACTTGTGGCTAAAAGAACTCATCAGCAATGCAAACAGGTAAAAGAGAAGGTAACCTCCCCAGCGAACACAAAGCGCCAGCCCTGATGAACGGCATTGCCATCCTGTTTGCATCCATTTGGCTGCCAGTCAATGAACAATTTTCTGGTTTTGCCAGTCATTCAGGGCTCTAATATTTTCCAATTATTTCAAAAGGCTTGGGAAGATATCTCACTGTTTAAAATACCAGCGGATCCACGCTCGGGGTTGGGTCCCTAAACTTTCCAAAGGCCATACAAATAGCAGTGATTCTCCTCAGGTTTCACCACCTATACTTATTTTGCAATTATTTGAATGAAAGTTCAGGCTTGTGAAGGTTAATGGACTGCCTAAACTGGAAGCAGTAATTCTTTACTTATCCATAGGCTAGAGGCAGAGCCGGAGTTGGCAGGATGAGCTTCCCACCATGCCCCCGCGACCTCAGCTGTCATTTAGAGAAATCAGCCTCCGCCGAGGTCAGGAGTACAGTGGTGTTTAGCCTTTCCATCTCCATGGCAACTTACTCTTGGGCATCTTCTTCCGAGCAGTTACTTCCAATTGCCTTCATCTGAGCGTGGCTCTTTGACATATGAAAACCCACTCGTTGGGGCCGAGGAGGCACCAGCAAGCTCATCTCACTCGCCACGGAAAGGCAGGCTTCAGCTGCATTGCCAAGGGGGAAAAGTGCACTTTCCCCAAGTCAGCCAGGCTCCGCAAATGGCCTGCTCACATGTAACATGCTAATTTTCTTTCTTTTTTTTTTTTTTCCCCTCCTAAATATGCTTTTTACCTTTGGACAGTGAAAAATAACAAGTTTGGAAAGGGTACTTGAGAAATCTCTCGGCTGTTTTTAGCAAATTGTGTACAATCAGTTCTCTAAAGTGACTAGTTGAGCAACTTAGGAGAAGCAGCCAGTCGTGGGGGGTTTTATTATTTTTATATATATACACTCACATAGACCCCCCCATATATACATATTTTATATAAATGTATGCATACAAAAATAGATTGAAGTAGTTTCCATGCAAGACTTTTTAGAACTAAAGTTAAAGCAACATTTTCTTTTCGTATCCCTAAAAATTCTAACATTTATTTCTGATTAACAGCAGCTTTGGCACTCTTGCACCTTGGACTCATGGATGCTCCATATATACTGTTGTCCAGGACCAAAACTCAAGTGAAATTTGAATAATTCAGTATATATCAGCTGGTGATAATCTGACAAAGCTACAGAAACAGATGTGTGAGAGGGTAGTGGAAAATGAGAAACAGTCTTACAAACCGTTTTCCCTGTTTTGGAAACAGGAAAACACAAGGAAATGTATAACATTTCCATTCTATTATTTTTTCTGGAGAAAACAACATACAAACAGTGAATGTGAGTTTTGAGGATAGTGCCATTCTGGAATGCTGTAACTGGTGAGCCTATCACTTATGTTGGTTCAAGTGCAGTTCCGTAAAGGATACTTTCCCATGCCCACTCAGACCTTTCTGAACAGCGGCACCCTAAAAGAGAATAGTTTTATCAGGGAAATGGAGACCTAAATGTGCCATCCCCTAATGTCATTAAGCTGGCTATGCAAGCAGTGTTACAGAACACTGAATTCAAGTTGCCAGGTAAGGGTGCTTATGAAAGTATTTAAACAAGCAACATGCCAAGTCACAAACGCTTGCAGACAAAATCTGCTCATGATGAATCACCGTACTCATTACAAGTTGGAGAATTTATTCCCCCCCCCAGCCAGACAAGACCTTGCTACACAGGTGGGGCCGCATAGACGAGAAAGTCTGTGGTCTTCTCCACAAGGCTCCAGTTCCAAAAGATGACTTTGTCTTAGGTTAAACATACTATATACATGTGCAAGAGCTTTAGGCATGTATGAAAGTTCTTACCATGGGTGGGCTGATGAACTCTTGCAGATACGTACAGCAGAGCCCGCGGTCCCAGGCATCAGTGGTGTGGCCACCGTACATGAACTCACCAAAAAGGTAATGCAAGTCTTCCCGTGGAACCTACCCGGGGGAAAAGAACACACCACTGAATGAAACAAGTCAGCTTTCTGAAAGGCAAACCGAAGCTGCTCAGAGTAAATGCTGTTAAGAGAAACAAAAGGAATTCAAATCCTTCCTTTCAGAAAGCTTCACGGTTATATATTCGCATTGCTGGGTTTTGTTTGTTTAGCAAATAACTACACTGAAACACGGATTTCCTTTATTTCAGTCCAGTGAGAGGTATCTATAAATATCCGAGTAAAAATGCCAAGTTTGTGACTAAAATCCAGCAACGGTGTAAAGTGTATCATCTGAGCCTTATGTCATGTTTTCTACCTTATTCCTTATAAAAAGCTTTTAAGAGAAAAGTACATTTCCAAAACACCGCATGACACAAGAGAACATAACTCATTAACAAGCGCATGTATTTTCCCATACAGATCTTAAAAAACATAATCCTCATGAGTGACAGGAAGGTAGCCTACTGTGCCTTTCTTAGAGGAGAAATAAAAAACTTGTATCTGATTGCAGTCTTTTATAGCTCCTCACTAGGAAACACTCAGTAACTGAAATTGTACATTATTCGAATTTGGGATGTATTCAAGAACTTCGGTAAAAATTGAATTAATATTAATCCCATTACTACCACATCATGTAAGCATTATGTTTATTGTAGGACTCTAGTCATAATGCTGCTGTTATAGCATCTGATTAACAGTGGTAACACATTTTATTCAAGGAACTACTGTCTTTCTCTTTTATTTGGCTTCACAGAGTTTGCAGCTTCTTTTTGCTACCCTTTGGTTTGCAAAATATGCCAGTTTGTGATGAAGCCTTTCCAGACAGGAACCTTCATGCCCTTGGGGGCAGTATTTGCCTCCCAACAGTTCAAGTAAAAACTTAATTATAGGCTTTAAGTATTGCATGATGTGACAGAACAGAACAAGTAAAATAGCTGCAGCTATTCCAGCCTGCTTGCTACAAGTTTATTTCAATTTGAATATGTGAAACTCTACTCCATCGTTCTTTTAAACTGGTTTGAAGAGAATGAAAAAAAGAAGAAAAAAAAAAAAGGCCACTGGGGTATAATATGCAATGCTGCATGCTGGTGATGAGAAGCCTGAACAGAGAATCCCTGTGAAAAATGCCAGCAACTTGGATTTAGAATGAAACATTCTTGCAGCTAGAATAAACCTCCTTTTCTCTTTGTTGGCAACAGAAATGCATTTAATGTTTTTCTAATTTCATATATATTTATGTCAAGAAATGGCTTTTTCCTTTGTCTTGTAGAATAGTATATCAATATTCTAACAGTACAAACTCATTCAGCTGCACACTTCTGGGGCCATTGATTACACTGGAATAATCTAAGCTTGTGATATAAAAGGGACGTTTCTGGTAGTGTGAGAAAACTGAGGGGTTTGCATTAGATATATTTTGGGCTGTCAGGTTTGCATAATTGCCATTGTACTCTATAGAAAACTCGCCTGTTTTACTGAAAAACCCACTGAGCTGTTGCTCAGTGGATGGATACGGTGAGGCTGGAGTCCTCACAACATTGAACGACAACTCCAAGAACATGCATAGGGAGTTCGGAAGGCAAAGGGGAAGAGCAGGACAATGAGGCAGGATCAGGCATCCTGCACTTAGGCCGAGGAGACCTTACCTAGCAGAGGTTAGTGTGGTGGAGTTTGTCTTAGCAACAGGAAAACAGGTTAAGTCAAACTGAGATGCAAGAAGATTTAATATTCACAGGGAAGCACCATGAACTGGTGCAAGTGATGATGGAGTTAGGGCAATTTCCACTAGCTGATGGGCTAGATCAAGCTTCCCAGTTTATGCTTTCTGGTCAATCCCTAATTGTCTTAAACAAAGTTGTCCCCAAAGGATACTCAAGTGGGAGATTGTGTGTATGTATATATACCCATATATATATACACACACACATATATACATGTGTATATTATATATATATACACACATACACACACAAAGTCATAGACATGTTTATATACATAAGCAGTCACATTTTAAAAACCTATTATCTCTTTTCTCTCTCCAATATCTATGTTAAACAAATGCTTATAAAGCCAGAGGGTAATGAATCACTAACCAATACAATGAGAAGGGCCAATAAGCAATATTACCAAGAGGAGAGAAGAAATAATTCTTGCTCTTACAGACCTTTCTAGTCCTCCCTGCCATCAGAATCCTCCCTCTCATTAATTAGCAAAATTAATTATCCAGCTTATGAATTGTGGTTTGAAAAGAACAGAGCTTAAAGCAGCAAGATTTATTAGCAAAGAAAACTAAGGGTTGGAATAAGCTGATTTTATAGACTTGTTTTCTAAATGGGAAGCATTATTAAATCATCACTATAAAATTAAGCAATTATTTCACTATGACACCAAGTACCACAGAAAGATCCTATTAGCTAAATAAAGGTCAGTAGGGGTTAAAAGAAAAAAGGAAAATTAATTTCTAAGCGTAAATACAAGTTGGGAGATACGGCGAAAACCGTATCATCAAGGGGTGACATTTCCCTCTCTTTTTTTTCTTTATAAATACCTCTTAAATTTCTTTAAATTACTAAAATGGGAGGACCTATTCAGTACTATCCTATGTCATTCAGTAATAAATAATTACTACTTTTATTTAGGCATTTCATACACAGAACTTACACGAGTGACCTCAACTGAGTATTTAAACTATACGAGTGTGAAATATGCCGTAGTTCAGGAATAAAATCACTCATCTACCCTTAACTTTGACTCAAGGGGAACATTACTGAGAAAGTCACAACAAGGTGGCATCCTTAATACATAATAATGACACATGCAGGAAATGCACCATTATTTATACATGTGACGTGCTGTAAATTGCTTCCATCATCAGAACTAATTGTAGTGATTATTAATGCAGTGTTATGAACTGTCAGAATTGCTGTATGTAATTACATTTGTGCAAATGCTTCATTACCTGCCTAATGAATTTGGCATATATGCACATGTAAACCACTGTTTTTGTTAACATAATGAAGGGCATTTTTTTCCCCCCTTAGCTACTGATGTGGAACTGGTTTGACCTATATTACAAAGTTCAAGCATCCACTGCCAGACACTCACCCCCCCTTCCCCTTGATCTAGTTTATTTTCATACTCTGCCATGGCATTGTCTAATGCCAGCTACTTAAATAACAGCTTCAGAGGAAGAACTGTGTCCCCTTATTCAGTATAAACAGCTGATTGAGTTGAAATGACCTTGGCATGTGGTTACCTGACCATTACTTCTTACGGGTCTCGAAACGGTTGCGGAGGACAGGGATGCAGACGGCGAGATCTCTAGCACCGAACGGGTACCTTCCATTCCAGCCCCGAGGGCCAAACTTCAGTCTCCCAGCAACACAAGTGTGAAAATAGCACAGAATAAAAAGGGTGCTTTTAAATTCCCCTTCCCTGGTACACAGTTCAAGGGTATCCTGTCAAAGAGAAAAATGAATACATTCATCCAGTTAACAGCCGGCAGCATTATCGATAGCTGTGCCTGCCTCAGCCGCCGAAAGGGAGCACTCGCAAGCCTGAAGTCTGAAGGAGAGTGAGAAGCTAAGGTTTCTTAGCAATGAGAGACTGTTAGGCAGTGGTTTTTTGGAAATAATTCCCAGAAGCAAAAGTATTGATGGTTACCTTTCTATTTCCAAACATCCCTTCGGAAAGAGAACTGTTGTGCTACTGAAACCAATAAAAACAGGGACTTTTAACTAGAACTCTATAAATATGACTCAGATAACCGCTATAGTTTCTTGCATAAATCATCCATAGACTTTATCCCAAGTAGAAAATTTGCCATTTTAATATTTCTTAAAAAGCATACTATTCCTTCAAATTTTAGACTGTTTCCCGAATCATCATGTTTGAAATTGAAGTTCAAGAATATATTTTTTCTTACCTCCTTTGTTTATAGTGTTAGTAGAGAATCTCATCAAGATGAGATTCTGCGCAGGGCTTCAGATGGTTTTTAAAATACTGAGACAAACTATTTGGCATTTTCCTACAAAAACCTGGAGAAATTCATTCTTAGTTCTCTGGCAGGTTTTGTATTCCGTCTTTTAGTTTAAGAAGTAATTGACATAACAAAATTACTTGATACCCATAAAAACATAGATATGTGGCAGGAACTTCAGAGGGATAAACTCCTGCCTGTCAAAAGAGAATAGGTCATCCTGAACTGGACAACAGGTAACAAAGTCTCAGCAAAGGTGAAGGATTTTATGTCTGACAAAAACCCCTCCTGAAGTCAGAATCCTGAGTTTAACCATGAAAGATAAAACACAAGCTTCTATCCTGAAGAAAATCAGAAAACATGAAATTTATTCTACCTGGATTAGGCATAGTTTGATTTTCTTTTTAAAAAAAATATATTAAAGAGACAGTGTCTGCACAGGAATTTGCAGTAAGCCACAAAACACCCATGGCTCAAAATAATGGGGGAGAAAAGAGACTTTTCTAAAGTATTAAGCTTAGAAACTAGCTAATTAAAATACATAGCTATATTTCTTGAACTGAACACAGCCTGAAGTGAGACAATCATGCGTATAAATTGCCTTTATTAAAAACTTCATCTAGATTTTTCATCTTTCCATTTAAAATACAATTATAATAAGTTATAAAAAAAAATTAAAAGATTGCTGCATTAGTAGTTGTCTGTTTAGCTACAAAACCACAGCCGTTCTTCCTTTCTCACAAGTACGTTTCCAAATCACCTCATACCACCAAAATGAATCCATCTGTAGCCCAGGTAGCTTTGACATGTTTCTTTTATAGTGCACACTTCTTTTTTTTTAAGCATTGGTTAGCAGAGTTCCCTTTAGAAGAAACTCTTACCCTTTTCACATCCAAGCTCTGCCTTCACGTGCCCTGTGCTCAAATAAAGACATGCTAATACATTGCTGGAAGGCTAAAGGGTACAGTTACAGTTGCCTTTATCAAGGTCTACTTTGCTGACACGAATAAGCTCGCTGCTCCAGCACTTTCACAACTCAGGGGGAAGTTGATTTGCACTGAGCTTGAAGATCTGTCTACAAGTTCCTCAAGGTAACAGACTGGGGTAACCAAGGATCCAGAGGGAAGGAGGCTATGCACGTCCGGTGACACCCCTGTCCTTCACATCCTCATGTCCCCTTCCTCCTTACTTCTTCCCACCCACCAAGCAGATCCACAGAACCTCACGCAGGGAAAGACCAAGAGACAAAACATCAAACAGTGTGTAACCCATGCTCATGAATTCCTTTCTTTATGCCTAACTGCAGGAATTCGTACACAGGTTACTGAGCCATTGCCCGAACACCTGGGTGCTTAAATCCACTCTGTAGGAGGATGGACATGGTCAAACCAAATTTAGAGCTGAGCACAGTTAGGGACTACCATCGAATGAAAGAGGCCTGGTTTTAGAGCAAGGACAGGCTTTTTTCATAAGACTGCACAGATGGATAAAGCTGGTGCGATAAATTCACTTCTTTCTATCTTTGTAAGTATACCTCTGGAAGCCTATATCTAGATATTTAATAATACAAACATACGCATTTTTGTTACTTGTTTCCTTCTGCACAACATTGGTGGGAAACATGGAGGCAGCGCAGGGCACAGAAGTCTGGCACCCCATGGCTGTCAGGTTAGTTTGGAAGCAAAAAGATCCCAAAGTTCTGCTCTCCTACAAAGTGGTCATCCATGTTACCACTTTTCCCCACAAAGGAAGGAATGATTAAAACAAATTAATGAAAAAAATGGCACATCTTGCTTTTACCTGGTCAAAACTGTAGAGTGCAGCAGAATCCCTGTAGGAGGTTTAATTGAGTTTTCCAGTATTCCTTGAGGAATGATGTGCTCTGCTGGGGTTGGAGCTGGTTCAGCACTAACAAAGACATGGAAATCAGGATGACTGTCTTCACAGTATTGCCTGAGGAGTTTTTTCAAAGTTCCTAGCCACTTGGCTACTAGATGAATTTTCTGTTGAAAAACAGCCCATATGTTTATTGTGAGAAAACAAATTTGTTATCCTTAAGACACCGTTATTGTGGCTTTATAATAAAAAAATCTAAGTTACTTAATTCAAAGCATCACTTCATTATTAAATAAATCGATAATACAAAGAATAGACCTGAAGATTCTTAGCTTCTGTGCCATTTCTTGATATCTGTTGCAATAACAGAGTTTTGACCATTAGCCTCTAAAGTTTCAGGCCTTGATTCTGAAGCTAACAGAAATATTATAAACTCAGGGTTAAGTGATCTGGGGGTGTGGGTATTATCCTGTGTAAAGATAAGCATAACTCAGCAGAGATGTGGATTCTACTTACACCCCCTGTAGAGGTGGGACTTAAGACAAACCATGCCCAATGCATACCAGGAGCGAGTCTGAAAAAGTGTTAGACAAAGAAAAATGTTTACAGCTCTCCTACTACTTAAAAAATATGGTTTTTACCACTTCAGAGCCTAACTGGCTTTAAGATTCTTAATATATGAAGACAGTGGAAAGTCATTGATAGACCAGAGAAATTAGTTTTACCGGAATCTGCCTCCAAAGCACCTACTGGTAAAATATGGGAATAACAAGAGAAAGGTTTACAATGTGGCTGGGCTACAGCTGCTTTCACCCCTCCATTAGCCCACACTCCGCTTTTTTGTTACAGAACTAGCATTTCAACTCAAATTGCAGCTCAGCCCTACGGCTTCTCTCTGGCTCTTCACTGCTGTGCCAGAAACTGCTGATTGCACCAGCTTCCACCTCCGTGCAGCACACGAGGAATTGCAGCTCCACACACCAGCCAAGGAATTCCACAGGTCAGCTCTGGCTGCTTCATCACTTTACCATGAGAGCTGCTGAGGGGATATTCCCAAATTCTCCCTTGACATGTGGAAAAAGGAATAAGGGGGTGGAAAAGAGGGAAACTTTCATACCACTTTCATATCACCTGATAGCAGCCTGGCATTTTTATACAGGCTGCCTCCATCCACTGCAAAGTGGAAGTGGTTTGAGCCTTAATATAATAACAAAATAACCTTTTGATATACCAGATGTCTGAGTTTGAGACTCTAATGTAAGAGTGACAAAAGACTTAAAACTGTCACCAAAAAATTTCAAGTCAGTCTTTCTTCTGCCAACTTACCAAACTCTGTGCCAATTGCTTTTGCTACTGTTTTTCAGACCTTGCATTTTTTACTCCCCAACATACTTGTCCCACCTCTTGCTCTGTGACCTTCTAGACTTCCCTCAGCTCTACCTCCAGCAGGAGTTTTGCACTAAGAGCCTGACCTACCTCTTGCTGAGGTCAGTAAAAAATTTCCTCCCTGCTTCAAGGGCATAGGTCTGAAGCCAAGGCAACTTCTTAAATGTTTCCCAGGTTAGTTAGAAGAGCAGGGTTTGTAATTACAATATCTAATTATACACTCCTTAGCCTCCAACAAAATGCATAGTAAAATACTTAAACTTTTGGCTCCAGGATTTTTTGTTAAACATAGACATATAGGTATTTGGGCCAAACCCCAGAAGAGTGATGCTTGAGAAGCACTGAGTACATCTAAATTCCACTAGTTCATTTCAGATTTGGTCCAAAATCTTTAGTTAGTCTCCTTACAGACTTTCCCAACCCTTCACTGTCAAAAGTCTTCGCAGCAAAATTGTCACCTCCCTCCTTCCTCAGAAGCCAAGCATAATGGGCTCCAGCCCATTATGGAGCAGGTCTGGAACACCAGAAGTCTCTCAGGAGTTCCCCATTTACCGCTGTGGCTTCAGACACACAACGCCGCTGATTTAGGGCCTCTGCCATCTTCCATTTTCTCTCCCTGTCCTCAGAGCAACTCAGAACACCAAAATTCCCCTGAAAACCAACTCTGCTCTTTCCTTGACAACATTTCTATACTCACTAGCAGAAAAGCAGGGTTATTTTCAGACCAGTGCAACCAGCTTGCTTGTGTGGAGCCTGGTTAAAGAATTCCTCCAGTTTCAGTGTCGACGAAGGGGTGAGTTTGTGCTGGTTTGCACAGTGCCGAGCACACCAAGGCCCCTCACTAACCCCACGGTGATGGTGTTTCAGCCGGCACACAACACTGAGTCCAGCCCATCTCTTCATTTGTTGCAGGCAACCTGGCTGACAGCCAAATGAGTTTGTTGCTGAGGTTAAAACCAGAAGAGGAGGGAATCATCTGGACCTGTGATCTCCTTAACGTCAAGGCCTGGAACATGCATTTCTTGTTTGGCTTCGGGGCAAAGGGATCTTTACAAATATCCATTGGCTATTTAGCGTAAAACGGTGGGAGGGAAGCACCCTCTTTCAGTAGCATTAACAATTGTGGTGCTCCTGTCCACTCTGTGGCCAAGCCAGGAACAGCATCTTGCCAGGGCATCGCACAGATCTTTTGGCCCACTGCAGAATCATAGAATCATAGAATGTTCTGGGTTGTAAGGGACCCCTAGAGGCCATCTAGTCCAACCCCCCTGCAGGAGCAGGGAGACCGCTAACTAGATCGGGTTGCTCAGAGCCCCGTCCAACCTGGCCTTGAATGCTTCCAGGGATGGGGCCTCCACTACCTCTCTGGGCAACCTGTTCCAGCGTTTCACCACCCTCATTGTAAAGAATTTCTTCCTTATATCTAGTCTAAACCTACCCTGGTTTAGTTTAAAACCATTACCCCTTGTCCTGTCACAGCTGGCCCTA
>NW_009259683.1:7924695-7968253 GCF_000687185.1 Egretta garzetta
GAGCAGCACTCCAGGCCTAATTATACAGCTTCCCAAGGGGGAGACAGACCGGTCTTATTAAAGTCCCCATTATGGTCCACGGAACAGAACGGGAGCCCTTAATTATGTGGGGGAAGTGTATGCCTGAGGGCAGTCCTACCTACACACCAGAGGCTTTCTGTTTTATCTCTCCTGTTCCTCCTGGGGGGGTGAGGACAGTGTTCAGATAAACATGACATACACTCTATTATCCTGTTACAATC
The DNA here is from genome assembly GCF_000687185.1 of Egretta garzetta. Classification (NCBI taxonomy): domain Eukaryota; kingdom Metazoa; phylum Chordata; class Aves; order Pelecaniformes; family Ardeidae; genus Egretta; species Egretta garzetta. The sequence goes on from NW_009259683.1 coordinate 7,924,938, forward strand.
AAAAGCAAAACCATGAAGGAACAAGATCATTTACTGTTTAAAATATTTGCTGTAACCTACCACATATTTTGTTTGTGTTCTGGGAATATCCCTCCACCTGAGGAGGCAGTCCCCACCAGAGGGGCTGCTTGACACTCACTTGGAGAAGAACCCAATGGCTGTGTCTGGCAGCCTTCTCGAGTGCCTCCTCTGCAACCATCTCCTGCCCTTGTCCCAAATTGATGTTAGGAAATCTTCCAGAGTCTATAGTGAATGCAAGCTTTTTGCTCGTAAAAGAAATAATTGGGAAAGGGTGAGTGACAAGGGGGGAGGAGATAGGAAAATTAGCAGAGTGGAAAGAAAAAAGAATGATAATGCCCCCATTAATTTCACTATCACTTGTGCAATGCATATTACTTCTTCTGAAGCACTTCACTAAACCCTTACAATTTCAACAAGCAAAATTGCGAGCTCTCAACAGTGGCCTTATTGCTGGTATTAGAAAAAGCCTGCAGAAATCTGTTCCCTTGGTTTTAAGATAATGAACCTTTTGACATTTTGATAGATGCTCAGCATTGTTACAGAGCTTTAGAAACTCTTACAGGGGGTACAGAGCAATTCCCTTACAAAAGAGGGAGCAACATGTGGTAGATATCACATCAGTTTTTTAACTGATTGGTTCAGTGGGTAAATGCACAAGCCTCTCACCTTGTGAGGCCTGAGTTTAAATTGAGCACAGTGAGGTCACAGCTGTATTAACCTGGTATTCTCACTATTGTCTGTGGGGAATAGTAATCCTAAGTATAAAGCCACAGAGCCCTATACAATTGAATATAGTTTGTATAATGACCATTATTTAGTCACAGGGGGCACAAGATTACATGAGCATGGAGAAAATTGCCCTCTGGCCCTCATCTAGTCAAAAGGTAGAAAACAGTACAAAGGAAACCTGCATTATGCCAAGCAGAGGAATGCTCAGTCTAAAAATTTCTTCATACTGTAGTGCTTATGGCCTTACACTTTTCATCCACCCTATTTACCATGAATATGGTAGGGGTGGAAGAAACTTTAGAACTTGAATCTTCTGCTGAAAATAAACCTTGCCCAACTTTCCCATAGTAAGGTATACTCCATTGTAGTGACAGATTATTCCAGAAGGCTTTGTTCTGTGTAGTAAAAATACACCCATACACGTACATGTGTGTACAGGCATATACACCGTCTGTCGAGTTATTTGCATTTACAGCCCTGCATGCTCTATTTCACTTTCGAGCTCAATTTTTTTCTTTAGTGGGAGCACAGCTGAGTGATCCTTGCACCAGAAGCAAATAAGAGGCTTACTTAGTGCCTCAATATCTTCAAGTGGGTCTACTCCTGGAAACAGAAAGAAAAACACAGGAGTGGCTGGACTGCTCTCTTCACAGGAGTTTGCTAAATCCATTCTTGTGCTTTCCACATATCTTGAGCCAAGCTTTTCCTCCATATAGTTCCTATAAATATAAAAAAAACCATGCACTAAAGACCAAAAAATGTTTTCTGATAGGGGTTTCAAGCCAGCACCATTCTCAGACTTGAGTGACTGACAGCGATGGTCTAACAGTCGCTTCATCAAAGAAATTGTCAGGGAAGTGAACTGAAGGCAATAAGGGGAGGCAGGTGGTGAAGCAAGACAGAAGACCATCATTCCCATTTCTCTGCGGGATAAGGGCCACGTGACAGAAAGCAGCAACTTCTGAATGGAAAGGACTTCAATAACTGAATCCAAGAAGCCATTATACACAGGCAATACTGTCATGTAAAGTCAGGCAGCTGGGCAGAATAAACACCCAGGACACAAAACCTGCCTTCTCAGAAGGCATGTAAATGGGTTAAAGCTGTGACGATGGGGGGTGGAGGATCAGGTCTACGAGGCCATCACTTGGGATCAAAAGATGAAAACAGTACAACCAGAAAACAGCTGGGAGAAGATCAGTAAGTATCCACAACTGAATCTTTCTTGGTATCACAGAATTTTAAAGAAGGGAGATCTGAAAAATTGTCATCCCATGGGGTTAGCTACCAGCCCTAATACCGTAATGAGAACTAACACTGAGAAGTACACTTTTAGCTTTTAACAGCATAGCTCACTATATTTCCATTTATTATTGAGCATTCTCCTCAAGGTAACTATATGCAATCTTAAAAAAAAAGACACAAACATAGCTCTCCAAATATGCTGTGACTCATGTCTCACCACACCTCCTCATAAACTTTTTACCAGCAGAACAGGCTGGGAAGGGCCACAGTCATTGATTTCAAATTCTGGTTGATCGCTTAGCTTATAAGTAAGTTATTTGCTTGGCTCTTAAGATCTGAGTTTCCTCCATGCTGACGCATACAAGCCACCCTCGCACCCACTTGCCCCGAAAGACATACCTTCAGGTTTCCTACCTAAGAGTGTACATCATTCTGGATGAATGCTCTGGACAGAGTGCCCTCAGTATGATTGGTTTCTGAAGGAAGCTTTTGTTTGTCCATTCCTGGGGGAGCTTTTCCTTTTCTGGACATTCTGAGTCCACCCATTTTTTCCCTGATGGATCCTTCAATATCTTTGTCTAACCCCTTGAGCACATCCATCACTGCCATTGCCTGGAAACATGCCAAAGACATAAATATAGATGATGTACCTTCTGCGTGAAGACTGAGACAAGAAGACAAATACTGATACTTTTGGGGTATGTAAAACAACATAGCTTAACCAATTACAAGGGACTCAGGACTTATCTTAAAATACGAAATTACATATCCATATATATATATGGATAACATTATTTGTAAGACTTTACTTTGGTTGGTATTGTCATACTGTTTCCTTACTGTTAAATATCAAGATATGACAAACTGGAAACCTTCTATGGGACATTTACTATAGTAAGGAGTGGTATGAAGACCAAAATTATATTTCTAGGGGACTGGACAAATTATGGCAAAACAGAATTTCCTCACAAAGCACAGCACATGATGCCTAAGGAAAAATACACTCAAAAAGCAAAGACAACTCCTCTTTGAAAGTGTCACTAGTCCTACTAAAAATTACGAGGGAATGTATGACTTTATCTGAAATTGTCTAGTTGTAGCATGCCTCCAGAAATAACAGCAGAAAAGATTTAGAACTGAAAAGCAATTTTCCCAACCTACCCTAATGGCACTCCATGACTGAGTAGTTAAGAAGTCAACAGGACTCTTGTAAGTGTGTTCAACTCTGAATCGAAGAAGGAAATCCAATTCAAGGAGTTCTATCTCTTTACCTCTTAGGAGAATCTTGACAGCATACAAAATTGAAAAAGGTCATCAGACTTGCTTCAGAGCCACTTCTGCCTTAAAGTATTCACCGCTCAAAGTGTTACTGAGTAGAGAGCTCAAAGCAACAAAAATTCCTATGGCTGCATTTTCTAAGACTCGGATATAAAATTTACATCCTGTTTTAATGATATTTTTAAATATTGATTTGAACTCTATTGCAAATGGTGTGATTCTTAGATATTAGTCACAGAGTGTGACAATTTCTTTCAAAACGATTCCTACACACACACAGAGCTGAACTTTCCTTCACCTGTTAAAAAAGACACCATGAAAACCTGAACACAACCTGTCAGTCAAAACTTTTTGCAGAAAATGTAACTGCTGTTCATTCTTGTACTGAAAGCCAAATTCACTCCAATTTCAAGATGAGCTAACCAACAGCAGCAGTTATTTTTCTTTAGCTTGTAGGAACATAAACAAACGTAAAAATGTAAGTCTTGCACACTGAAGTTAAGCTTACATAAACTTGGCCACGAATTATTTTATACTAATACTGCCGAAAAAGTAGATTTCTGAATTCCATCTAATTATCTCTGTGTATCCTTTCTCTCTCTCTCTAAAGGTAGAGAGAAGACCAAATAGTGCACAACTGTTTCCACCACCATCCTTACCCCTCTTCAGGCTGCAAGCTGACAAAAAGCTTTGGGAAATTTGCAAATCCTGAGTGGTTTTTGTTTGGTAGTTTTTGGGGGGTTGTTTTACACTGAATCAGTTCTGGCACATGAGCTGAATGTATACGGAAGAAAAACTCCTCAGGTTCTACAAGGGTTTTTTCTAGTTCTTTTATCACTTTAATCACATATAGTGGGAAAAAGAGACACCTTTGCCATTATACCATATATTCGCTCTCATTTCTGATATAAATACATCTATCTTCCTCTATTAAACTGCTTCTCTCTTTCCATCTAAAAATGTATTTAATAAATCAGAAGTTTATTTTGCCCTTTACTCTGGTTTCTGTCTACTCTGTAATTGTGATAGGGCTTAGTTTTTGGTTGCCATCCAAATTTCCATTCTTCAAGATCCGTCTCAATACCACTGCTACAGTAAAGGCAAAAGTTGAGCAACCCAGTGCTAAACCCCAAGGTGCTAGGAATAAATGCATCTGCACCATGATGCAGAGAAATCATCACCAGTTTTCCTTCCCTCTTTTCTCTCCTTTCTTTTCCAGGCGTTCCTGTCTCCTTTTAACCCCTATTTATCCACTGTGTGGAGTGATTCCTTTTCTCCTATCCTCCCCCAAACTGGATTCCTTGATTTATATTTTTTTACCTTCTTCCCAAATTATTGTTTTCTAGTTTAATTCCTACCTCTGTTACTGCTCAGCTCTGTAATAAAACCTGGAGCAAGCTCTTCAGGGCAAAATCTGCCATGTGGTATAAGTGAACACCATTTTTTTCCAGGGCTTACAGATAACTAAAATTAAAAGGAAAAATAACAACCTGAATGTGATATGGATACGTATTGTTCAGTGAATCCCTACTTTACATACCACATCAATTTCAACCCTAATTATCCGACCACAAGCAGCTAAGTCATGCTATTTATCCTCAGTGCAGCTTCATGAAGTCATTGCAGCATTTGAAATGAAAATAATTACAGAAAAGCATCTTTGGAATTTTTGCAATTATTGTTTATATTGAAGCGGTAGTCACACTGTGTGAGAAACTGCACAGCCACAAGGTAACAAGACAACTTGTTTGGGCAGAGGCATCACCTTCTAGTGAAGAATGAGTAAACTCAGTAAATATCAGGATCACCGATCTGAAAATTTTTCCTCACTTGAAAAGCTGTTTGGCCCAAGAAAATGAGCTTATCCTTTTCAAAAAGTCCTTGGCTTATGAAAAGAAAGGTTGAATATGTGACAGCTCCTGTCAGGTTAGAGATATGACACTGAATATCCCCTGATTTTTCAGCCTGCTTAATTGCTTTCTGGAAGACTGCACTGAAGGCCTGAAAAGAAGTACAATTATTTTCATTTATTTAATTCCAGAATTCTGTTTGTTTGCTTTTCTACACACAAGAGAGCCAGTTTCTGGCTGTAGGCTTCTATGAAGAGCTGGCCTAAGCAGTCTAAAATGCAAGGCACTTCTGCCAAGAGGCTTTTGAGGAAACTTTCAGCAAACCAGGGCTGAGGGCTGCAAACAGCAATGCTCTTCTGCTTCCTCACCTAACTCAGCAGGCAGAACCTCTCACTTAAGCAAGCTGGTAATTTTGCAGTGGGTGATCTCCCTTCCTCATAGCATTAGATCATTTGGTAGATTTGCCACAGTGAATTGTTCACACAGAATCCCTCAAAACTCTTCCTACCTGACCCTGTGAGATGGCTTAACACAAGGAAGGTAAACTGTACAAGCACAGTCAGAAAACGCCGTCAGAATGGAGACAGCCAACAAAGAGACCCATGGAAATGTATGGTGTTACAGACCAGCAGGAGATCACATCATGTTCTCCTCTCTCAGACACACAGCTCTGCAAATGTAAACATCTGGTACAAGTAGTAACTGATATATCGAGCATTGCTGCTGGAGGCAGAATTCTGTTTCTTGCACTTTGAAACCAAATCAGCAAGATAAATGTTTGCCTTCAGTGAAAACTGGTAGATGGGACTGATGTTGCCCAGACTATTGCTAATGAAGTAGAGAATGGACGCTCTTAATGGCTGTTGGTCTGTAGTGCTCTCTTGTCAGGTTAATCTGAGCTTCGTTTTCTTTGGCTTCAGCTATCCATAGGATGAGTTTGCTCATTTATTTTTTAATGCACCATGATTATCCCACACAATTACCAAAACAGTCCTATCCATACAAAAAAACCCAAAAATATGGATATACTCTAGAAAACCGACTTTATTTCAAACAGGAGCAAATATTTAAGGTAAGCAAGCTCCTGAGCTTAGACAGACATTAGGGAATGACTGTTCTCTGCAGCAATATGCCTGTTCACTTGTGAAAACATGGCAATTGTAGATGAATACATTTGTTCACATTTCATGCTGATGTTTCTTGTATGAGTACTAACTCAAGCACCTAAAGCAAAAGGAAAAAAAATGGTTATGTGACAACTACATACCACAGATATGAAACTGTGAATATGTGGGTGGACAGCACTTGCTGGACAGACAGGAATTGGACTATTCCTAGCTCACAGAAATATTTCACTAAAAATAGTTAACAATATGCATTTTTCAAGTGACTTTAAGTGGTTAAACATAGCTTAACTGTTATTACCTTGCGCTGTATTTCTGCTGCAGTTGACTTCGTGGATTTGAGTTTCTCTACAAGTCTGCTGTTGTCTAAGAAGCTGCCCTGAGCAGCTGACATCCCGAGCAGCATGTCATCCTCCAGCTGCCTGAGCTCAGCCTTGGAACGCTTCTGCTGCTTGGCCAGGATTGACTAGCAGAGGGAATGAAAACATGGTATTAAAACCACTGCAGCAAGAAATACTGTTTTATAGCATATGTGAGCTATAATTTCTATTTAATTACATCGGTTGATTTAATTTAAATTTCCAAAAAAGACAGCTTATCTTCTGTCCCTGTACTTTACAACTAAGGTTCTGGGACACTCGAAGAAGGTCAAGGTCTCTATGGACCAAAACTTTATCTCTCTCCTAGCCTCCTTCCTCCTCAGACTACACATAAGGATTGGGATCTCAGCAGAGATGGCAAGTGGTAAACCACGTGGCAGACAAGAAAACCAACAGCAGCAGCTGGAGAACCCCACTTCGGCAGCAAGCAGTGTGGGAAAGCGTGGCCATAGTCTGCTCTGCTGGACCGACCTTTTGACAGCGAAATAGCTTGACTGGTCTTGTGGGGAGTTCTCCATCAGAACCTGACCCTCATACCAAAACCCCCTAGGCGATACAGGCGTTGTAAGCGTATGGCCCCACATGGAACGATGTGTAGATGTAGAGCAAAATGGCCAGCTGTTTTCAGATCATGTTCCCAAGTATACGGCTTTCATTCTTTAAGGGGCAATTAAACTCTGACCCAGTTTGCCCTTGCATGAAGCAGCAGTACCTCAAAGAGGTGTAGCAAATCTTTGCAGATGAAGTCAGTAAATTACGTGAGATAACTGGAAAGACACACCAGAGAAATAGGAAGTATTCTTATTATTCATTTCACACCCCTAAGTATTTTTTCATTTTTTAGCTCATAGATCACAGTCTGCTCAAAGTCCCCTCCATAACCAGCTATAAAAGTGTTTCTCTTCATAACTTACTATACATTGGTATGACTGCAGCAGCCACAGGACTGCGTCTTTTCAGGAATAAATTATGATTTATTAACCAAATGCCCCAGGTCCTAACAGTGCCATCATATCCTCTTATGGACCAGCATGAAATTTTATTCACACTTATTGGCTCAAGATCACTGAAGCAACAAAGCACTGCAGAGGGCTTTAATCCTGCACTGTAAATTAGAAGTAATGCATAGAGCAAACCAAGCAGTAGAGAGAAGTGTGGGAATAAGATCACAATAAATTTCATTTCTAGAAGAGCTTTAGGTCAAGCCTAGCCCAATGGGAGCATGGATTTGAGCAAATCAGTAAAAGTACATTCTACGCTTTGCAGAATCTGACCCTTAAAATATTTCTAATATATGGCTTACTGATGATTACTGTGCAGCAGATTCAAACAAGAATATTAATGCTAGCCTTAAAAATCTCAGAAGGGGCAATGGACAGATCAAAAGATAGTCTTTACCTTACGTTTTTCTAAGTCTGGCCTTTCAGCACTGACAACCTCAGCCAACAACTGGTCTTCCAGCCCGTCCCTGGTGACAGTGAAATTAATGAGGGTGGTCTGAACCTGCGGTCCTGGCTTGTAGTGAGGGTTAGCCAGTTTAGTGTGAAGGATGAGATGGAAATTCTTGTTGAATTCACATCCCTTGTCTTCAATCTTGATATATCCGGGAAGGAATAAAATGCACAAGAATGGGGACCTTGCTGAATTAAAAAACTACAAATATCTTAGATTGCAAAAGATGGGCACTGCATGACCTTGGCAGCATAGGAAATGGGTACAAACCAAATTTGAGGTGCCTGCAGCTTAAGAAACAAAATGAATACACAGAGCATTTTTTAACTGGGCACAGTTTCATTTGCATATACAACAGACACCAGCAGATTATTCACTGCTGTACCGAAGAGCCTGTGGCTTAGGGGTAAGCGTCTTCATTACTTACTGCAAACTTAGAAAAGTTTTCAAACAACCTTTAATGAGATAGCTGTTAGTTCTTCCAATTATTTCCTTAAATATAGCTCGCTCTTCCAGCTTTTGAAATAGCTTAGAAGTAAAACCTAAAAAAATAAGCAGATGTATATATTCATAAGAAACTGATAGTGACCAGAGGAGAGAGAAGGGTTGGTGAGAGAAATAACAAAAATCATTTTTTAAAGGCAACCTACTAAATGGTTTGTGCCAATTCAATTATTTGCTGGGTAAAAGAATGAGATATACTAGGTTCACCTTTTATTCACTGAATAAGATTCCTGACTGAAGAGATGTCATTTCCTGACCCCTTGTCTTCAATGAGAGGTGCCAGCCTGTCCCACACAGCAACATACTACCACTGAAGTACCATTTTGGAGGCCAGCAGTGAGGCATCACAAAGGTCACCTACCTACTTCTATGGCACAGAACCAAAAAAAAAAAAAAAAAAAAAAAAAGGAAAGACTGCTTATAGACTCCAGCATGTGCTGTGCATCTGGGCTGGTGTGAGCAGGCGCCACCACTTTGTGTCACCTACTTGCCCAGGGAGCAGTGTGCTGATTGTCAGCCATCACCTGCCACACACAAGCACAGGTACAGTATTTTTTGTACAGCAATGGCTTTGAACATTCTCTGCCAAGAAAGGAGGTCCAAACATTAGTAACAAAATTCTTTTTGAGAAAAGTCAGTAGAACATTTATACAATGGAACACAGGCAGACACAAACCCTTTTCACAAAATTCAAATTAACATTCGTTAAGTCAAATCAATCTTCAAAGTGATTGCAATAGTATAGATACTAAACACTTAAAATGCAATTCACAAAAGTCGCCTCAGAACAAGAATAAAACAAGTCTTTTCTGGACAAATTTTAACATCACTTTCTCTCTAGTGTATCGTAGTGCACTGCCAGATTCACTGACACATATTTCAGCTCTTAGCATCCTTGCCTGTTTCTGACATGCCCTTAGCCAGAAAACATAGGCTAAATGAAATGGTGTGCTGAAAGCACTTCTGCATTTTGCCAAGGATTGGGAAGAAAAGACAGTAACTTATGATATTCCACAAGTCAATTCCTAAAAATAACCTAATATGTTTAGTTCTAGGAAACGTCTGACTCTACAAAACTCAACATCAAGGCGTGTCTGTTGTATACTACCGCCGTGCACACTACTGGAGCTGAGTTTTGCTGTCTTCTGCTTGTATAATAGTGAAATAATTGAGCCATGCAGTGATGTCCTCCAGATAATACAACCTTTCTCAGGTGGACATGAATTTGCCTTCCAGTTCTGCAACATGGATTTCAATGGTGATACTGTGGTCTCTCCATAGCCTTCAAAACTGGCTACAGCTGGAGGGAAAAAAAAACCAAAACAGTAGAGCTTGACACAGAGATTAATTTTGCTCTGTTTTCAATACATATGCACAGAGGAAAAAGACAGAAGCAGAGATCTGACAACAGACAACTTTTTCAGTTTGCTTTGTCAATGGAAAAAAACTCTGCTAAGGGAGTCATGCTATATTTCAGGTCTATGTGGTGATATAATAAGCTTTAAAGTTCTGGACTGAAGTACTTGGTTTATGGGTTCTCAATTCACAGGAGCAATAAATTACCAATTTCCGTGATTATCATCTATGAAAGGCAAAAACTACATAATGACTCAGTGGGGTTTATTACTGCAGCTATTCTAGGTTTTCTGTTAATTACAGATCTGGGAAAAATAAATGTTTTGTTATTGCTCTCACACAGTTCAAGGACTATAAGCAACAACGATAAACACAGAGGTGGGGAAACCCAGTAGAACTGCTTCATTTTTTTTCAATGAAATGTATCTGTCTAGAGGTTAATTCTAGATTCTGAAGAAATATAACAGGTATATGCACTATTTATGGAAGTCCATGTTAGGAGGTATAGCAAAAAAAATGATTGCCAAAGAAATTACTAAAGACAAGTTCTACTTTTGGTAATTTCTTCTTCATAATCTCCTGTTCTACCAGCAGAGACAGGGAGAACAGACTGAATTAACGCACCGTTCTACCCAGGAATGGACACAGCATCTTTCATGTGAGCTCCAGCTCCCTGTTATTAAAAAGAAACTGTTCTCCACTAGTTCTTTCCTGTTGAAATTCTCATAGTTCTTGAAATAAAGTTAAGGGATTCAAAAGGGTTCACAAAGCACTTTTAAAATCCTGTATAAACTCTAAGGAATAACTGAGTTTTAGCAAAAGCAAATATAAAAATAAATACATCCCAGAAGCCAACATGAGTGCTAAACTCTCAGCTATTAAAACTCTAGGAATAGGGCAACATCTGCTCTGGTCTGTCAAAGCCTGACTTAATGGCACGAAGAACCACTTCTCTCTTGTGTATGTGGTGCCCAAAGAAACAACACCTAGGACTTTCAAAGACAGGATCTGAAAGACAAAAAATATCTCGAGTATAGGAACATGACTTCGTATCATGAAATGGCTTGAGAGTTTAAGCAAAAACTTTTTTTAGCAGATACTTTCATGCAACTCAAAATTAAAGAGAGTGCCTTTCAGAGCAGATGTTCTCCAAACCATGCCATGACTCTGAATGGCAGAAAATAGGGTAGTTTCCTGTAGCTAAATGGTTTGGATCAGCTCAGCATGAATGAAAAGAAGTGATAAATTCTTGGACAGGAAAAGAAAGGGAAACAATGTTTTTCAGTGTAAAGAAAGAGGGATAAACACATTTTCCAAAGGAGCCTTCTTTCACTTCCTGCTGCTTAAAATTAAAAGCTTCTGGAACAGACTTGCAAACTCCAACAAGTAATGTAGAGAATGAAGTTGAATAAATCAGGTGAAAACAACTGCAGAATGGAGCTGTTACTAGGCAATCTCAGTAGGCAAACTGTGCAAGTTGGTCAAACTAGTTCAGTGGGAAAAGCACTGCCTTAAAGTTGCGCAGCTGGCAAGATGTTCAAGGCAAGGAAAGCTTCTCCCTGTGGAGAAACTGAGTGAATTGCTTTGCTGTTTCATGAATAATAGTCATGCCTCATAAGAATGGAAACTTGTTCATACAAGCTACATCTGCACATAAATCAAATTTCAAGACATCTCAAAGAATCTTGTAATAACCTAATCTTGCAACTGAAGAGACATGACTACCACTTTGTGAACGTGCAAAGGGTTTCAGCAGGTATAACAACTCATGTGAATGCAAATAGGGGCCTTACGAGCAATGAATTTATTCCTCTATCTTCTCTCCTACGAGTCAAAATGACATTGATCTATTATAGTTAATGCTCATATCCAGTGATCTCCAAAACAATGGTGCTGGGGAGACAGGATAGGAAACACACAGATAAAACTCAAATATTAAAGTCTGTCCATACCAAACTTATTCAATAGCATCACTCCTGTTACAGCAGACAAGGGCCAAACCCCAACATCATATAGAATTGGCACCTGTTTACTTTTATGTCTTGATTTAGCTGCTCCATAAAATCTAAGTACGTGCATTTTGAATAATTTTTTGATACAATGTTAATAAGTTGCACCCAAATTGTACTTACTTTTTTCTTGCACCTTCCTTGCTTACATAAAGTTATGTAGTACAACTGACTTTTTAAAAAAATTATTTTATTCTCTTTCATCTTTTCTCCCCCTTCTTAAAGCAATCCTGAAATATTTCAATAAAAATCTTAGTATTTTAAAGCCATTTCGAACATAAGGTCACAGTCTGAAGTGCATTAAGACCCACTGAGCAGGTTTGCAGCTCCAAAATTAAAATTAAAAAAATATCCAAACTGGAACACCTACAACTTGTTAGGCTTCTAAATATATCCTGAGGCACTTAAGCAAGAAGTCTAATTTTCAGAGGTAACAGGTACCTGTAGTTCACCCTACAATCACCCACATTTTGAGGAAAATATAAATTTATACACGTACTTGAAGTTCTCTTGAAGCTGAGAATTTATTTTGCAGGCTTCATTCAGAAACAATACCAGAGGCTGGTGTTAGAGAATATTCAAGAGTACAACACAAAACCAATCTTGGTAAACAAGGAAGGGGAGATATACACTTTTATGAAGCTGCTTCACAGATCAGCAAGTTCTCTAATATGCAGGCTAGTAAATTTGCTTTGGAAGGAGTACAAGTTGATAAATCTCCCTTGCTATGCTTTCTGTCGATTGATATGATAAGATATATTTTACTTAAAATTAGGATTGTCTGAAGCTCAGTGGATTTAATTATTTGTAATTATCCAGCTGTTGTCAGTATGTGGCCATTTTATGACAGTGGTATCTACTGTGTGGGTCAGGTTCAACTGTATATCTTTTCAAACACAGAATTAATGTACTATTGATGAAACCATTACTAGAACCAAATTAAAGTCTGGGCTGATGTATTGGTCCACAGGGTGCTGTCAGACATGAAAGGAGTAATTAGTATTCATTACTTCATACTCTGCAACATTCCAATTATTAATGAACTTCAACTGCTGGACTACACCATATCTATCACAAATACCTTTCTAGTCTTTCTTTATTAGGAAAAAAAAATAAATTCAAAGTGCCTGACACAACTACTAAAATAAACAAATAACAGAAATGAATCCAGAACAAGGAAAACTCTGCTTATTTGGTAAAAAAGGGGTATGTATATTACCAGTGCCCCACCTGCCGCATCTTCGATGAGCCACAGAACGCTACGTCATGTAATGCTGCTAAAATATTCACCAGAAGAACCTATATTTGAATAGCTTCATATATTTGTGTTTGCATCTCTGTGCATGTGTACAGCTCTGTTGTGCTGCATGGAAGCCTTTGCTAAGTAAATGCAAAACTATATTGCTGTGACCCTTGTCCTTTTCCATCCAACTTCTTTCTACTGTTTTACATCTGTCTCATGCCTTAAGATGTGTTAGACTGTGCAATTTCTGATCTCTCTTTCAGACCAGTATAATTCTAATTTTCAGTAGAGTTTCTTCACTATAGATTCTAAAAAGCAAGCTATATGACCTTACTCTGAAGTACTTCAAATACCGTTACAGAAAGATGTAACAAAAAGGAATAATTTCAAGATCTCACAGTGCAGGGCAAGAGTGCATCTTCTGGGAGCTTCATGTATGCAAGGAGATTTGAGCTGCTGTACATTTAGATTTACTGTACAGGCACCAGTGCCTGAAATACGGGGGGAAAGAGGGGAAAAAAGCTTGGGTAGTCTGTCCAAAACTAGATATTATTTTTATTTAAGCTATCTTGTGCATTTTCTCTTTTAACAATCTGAAAGTGTGCAAATACACTAAATACTCTGAGTAACTCTTGAGACCCATCCATAAATGCTTCAGGGGCATCTCTGACTTTTTATCAGAATAAATATCATATTCTTCAACATGAAAAATCTAGCTTGTTGAGGCACTGTTTGAAAATGGGAATAGAAGAGAGGAACAATTTCAGGCTTAAAAATAAATTTGCATTTGAGCAGAGACAATAACATGACATTTCAGTTTAATGAGGTTTACCAAGTTTACTCTCACACAACCACAATCCAACATTATTCTTTAGGTAACAGCTGTCTGGAAGCCTCAACAAGAACGTTGGAATTTTTCATGAAAAGTGATGGAAGACATTACAGACTGAAATTCTCTTGCACTAAGGACTTGAGTACAAGCTCCTTTACTTTTCCTATTATCATCCTGAAAATGTGTATCTAAAGGTATCTTAATTAGATCTTAGGAAGTATTTTTGATGATATTTTCTAAATTTGACAACAATTTTTTAAAATCTGTGGAGAAGGGGGGCATGGGAATGAAAGACAAGATTCATAGACTTCCCCCAAAAAAAGTTATAACATGAGGTTTCCCTCCCTTGTACCATCCCTTGTGATGCCACGGCAGCATCAGAACAGGGAAGATGCATTAACTCAGCCTTCCAGCTACAGACCTCTGGGGTGGAAGACCTCTGGTGTGGAGCTCACACAGCCGTCAGAGCTGTAGTCCTTCTATTGGGAGGGAGAGGTCAGAAGAGTCCCTCTACTCTGATGTTTGAGAAATAGGGCATGTGAGTTTTGGTGTTAGCAGACTAGGTTTCTGGGTAAAACTGAAGAGAGAGCAACACCACCTCTACGTCTGCCTCGATGGATTTGTGGGCACTATCAACCAGACTGGTGTGATGCAGGGGATGTTGGCAGCAATACCGATGTAGAGGGTCCCCATCTCTGGCGTGTTGTAGCATATCAGTTTTTCCTCATTAGCCTTACTTTTTCCCCCCCTTTTTAAGCCAGTTCATTGATTTGTTCATGGGTTGGCCCAACAAACAGTTATGGCATCATGCTGCAAAGTAGAGGCATGGTTTTCTTATGCTGATACTGCAGCTGCAAATCCCTGTGTTGTTAAATCCATACCTAGCCTGTAGTTTCCAATACTTTCCCTTTTGCTATAGATGCCTATTGTGGAAATGAAATATTTTCTTTTGCTTTGAGCCAAATTATAATATGTGCTCCTCTTTGTTTTGTTCCTTTTTTGAAGTAAAAAAAGTAAAGACTTTCACCTTGGGTTGAGAAACTCACATGCGTGTCTATACTGTATTTTGAGTCCAAATTGCGAATTGAGAATTTTGTTATCTAATCAGATGCAGTTACTATAACATTTTAACACCCACACATCACCAGTTTTTAGCCATTGCATTTTAAAAAGAAATAAATAACTGCATGAAGGATTATGAAGTAGTAAGCAAAACGTGGCAAAGGAATGTAGATCCAGTTGTCATGGAAAAATTCTGATTACTCAAGTATACTTACTTTCCCTTTTTAACCATATGTCTTCCGAGCAGGGGATCAAGTATGGGATCAATAGATTCACCCATGTTTTTGATTAGTACAGTCTCTCCACAAGCCAGAGCTCTTTCAATGGTCTTCAGAAAATGTAACATGAAAAATAAAAAAACAAACCCTCAAATATCAGATAAATGCTGGTCATAGAAAAATTTATTTTCTATAATAGAGCTGGAGAAGTTTTTCTAAAAGAACATGGTTAAACCTTACAAAACTACTCATAAAGAATTTCCCAGTGGTTAAGAACTTGACAGTTTTGAGTTCATCTTTACACCTATGCTCTTGCTAGTCCTCATATTAAACAAAAAATATATTGCCAGAACTTTTCTTATAAGCAAATACGAGGATGCAGCCCCACATTGAAGATGATGGAATTGACATAGAGAAGGTGGGGGAGGGCACATATATCTTTTAGCTTTTGTTATTTTTTTAATTATATGCTTTTGTGTTATAGCTTTTGGTATATCCTCATCTGCACTACAAATTCTTTCTTGAACGCACTGTATCTGAACGACTTGGAAGAACTCTGTTCCAACAGGCACTGAGGCAATAGTAGATAATCGTGGAAGGGTAAGCAAGCAGACAACACAGCTTCATGCAGAAGGGTACTGCAGGGTATGAATGAAAATCACAATTATTTGTGAGGGTTGGAAAAAGAATTTTTAAAAGTCAGGGCAGGCGAGGAAAAAGAGCTTGTTCAGAGGAGCAGACCAGCTAAATGGTCACATAAATAAATTGAACACTTTGTTTAAAAACGAGGCATTACTGTGGCCATACGCTGTGCTGTGTAATTGTGTGTTGTATCTGGCATTCAGTAAAATAAACTCAGCCCTTTGAAATGGAGCAGTTAAGTCTTACCTAGCTGTCTCCTTAAATCAAAGTAAACATGAGAAAAGATATGAACAGATCAATTACATGCAAGTGCTATCAACTTACATATAATTCAATAATAGTAATGAGAATTAAAAACATGTTTATCAGCAAAGGACTTGATAATTGGCTTTTGTCTTGAATGCTGTACACCGGATGGAATCTTTCCCTCTGTAAGATACATGTGCTGTGTTCTGCTGACTAAACTGTACAGTGTAAGCAATGTCACATCATCAGGATTTGCACCTTACCTACTGAAAAAAATGATCTGCCCCTCACAAGAAGCGCACCTCCACTTCCACTTAGTTTCCTCTTCAACACTTGAAAAGAGCATAAAAAAGGTCCTCTTTCAAGCACCGTTTTAAATGGGAAATGATGCTATGGATACATAAGCAGCAGTGATAGAATTCAAGCCTTCAAATAACTGCATTCCAACTAATGCCAATCCCTTACAAAAATTAGGGGAACTTCAGGGCAGTAAACATGAAAGCCAATTCTTTAGCATGCATATACCCTTTCTGTCCTAGATGTACGACTTTAAGGTCAGCTCCATATTCATTCTTTATCCATTTAATTCCCTGTTGCTGGGGATCTATCACCAGAGGCCAGCACTTGCAGCTTGTTAGAATAGTGGAATTTTCTGTTGACATCCTATCACCGGGCAGTCCCTTGTTACTCCGTGCCTCAATCGTAGCATCATTCGTCAACGTGGCAATCAGGTCCAGGCCCTCCGTCACAGGAATAGGAACCTTTGAATCAGAGTGGAATATAATCATCCAGCAAGGTTACCAAGTAGCAAGACACGACTCAGTGCAATGCACAAGATAACTGGGCTGATATAAATTAAGGCTTTCTAGGCAGAAAAGTAAGAAGGATCCCTGTGGCGTCTCAGATGCAAAAGACTGTACTAGGAAACATGCTGAGAAGCAGCTTATTATATTTATCATAGATTTTTAAAAAAAATGTGTTTTCATTTAAGACATTTACCTCATAAAATATATTTACGGTTCGATAAAGTTAAAAAAGCACCATATATTACAAATTTCAGTGTATACGGATTCTGATATTACAAATTCAATGCTCATGTATGCTCGTGAGCAGGCACTTCTGGAACATAAATCAGTATTTATCTACACAAAAATTACAAAAAAAAAAAGGATTCTAAAGGTACTGTATTAATATAGTTCGGCTGTATGTTAACAAGGTCAAGAGCCAGAGGATGGGCCCATCTCCAGGGGCAGAGGCAGCCTTGGAGCTCCCTGCGTGGCAGCAGCTGTGGCGATGCTCTTGTGCGAGTGCCCGGTTGCTGAGAAGGACGCTGAGATCTCCACACACACTGGAGCAGCCGTCAGACAATCATGCTTGCTGGGTAATGTCTTGTTGCCTGCATTTACAAGGAGATGAAAACAAAAAGAAATGGAACATCTGAAATCACTGCTTACCAAACAGGTATGGGTGGGAAGAGAAACGCCTGGCACAAAACAACAGAGTAAGAGAGAGTGAATAACTAAATTATTTGGAAAGAAAAAGTGGCTGGTGGAAGCATGAAAGAAGACCTATACCAGCTACCTGGAATTAAATTTTTCCTTACTGAAGCAAAGGGCAAACCTCCATCAATTCCTGCATGATGTTACCCCAGGCTTCCTTATTTGTGATTTCTGGATTGAATTCTAAAAACATAAATTAAAGGAAAGCACAGCATCATCAGTATTTAGCCTGAACTATCTTCTACTCCATTCAGAAGCATTTTCAAAACTCTTCCACCAAAATCTTCCTCCTCCCTAGACATGTATAGTCCTTAGTTCTGGCTTGTAGACTGGAGATTCTTTTAAAAGTGCACACTGAAATAAAAAAGCATGGAAATCTGGTGGCTATTTATAAAGAAAATTATTAAATATAGGTAAGTGGAGCCAAATTTGCATGATTATTAGTATTAATAACTATGGCACCACACCTCTAGTGCAGTTTCTGTGGCACAATGTCATAGTTACCATATTATAAAATACATACCACCTTAAAATTGTCTAACCCCTGATTCTAATCACAGGGCTCGAAATAAACCTAACTTTTAATGAACTTGCTGAAAAGACAAGCACAAAAGGACCAACAGGGATACAGTCCCCTCTGCAAGCATGGAATGCATTTATCTGCTGTAACACATTTATCTAAATATACCATAAGACTGAAAATGTGAGGTTTTTTTTTATCTCTGGACTGTAAGACAAGCAATACAATAATTTCCTCGAGCTGAAATACTTCTTTGTGGAAAACACTAACATTTGAATATTATCAGGGTTTCTAATACAAATTTTCACAAAATACAAGAAAAAATATTTTTATAGGTACATCTATGGTCCCCATATCTGCACAAAACTGATACTTCATGGCATGGAACACCTTGTTGTTCCTTCTAAAGAGGACTATTAATAAACATATATTCCAGGGTCCCAATATCGAACCCAAATATACAGGGGTATTTTTTTCTCCCTATCAGCATTAGGCTGCAAGGTTTTTGGGAAAGAACCTTATTTGCAGAAAAATTTTTGGTGGAAAAGGACAGGGAAATGTTCCAGGCAAAACAAAGCTCCACGTAAATTAATGACTGTTAAACTCTGGCACAAAGCAAATGTCTACAAAAAGATGCCCCCACAGTTTTGAGTGCTGGCCTTGGGAAGCTTGGATTTGGCTTTAACTGTATTTCCAGTGTCCTCAAGCAACTCAGCTCACCCAATTTACCTTAGCTTTGTGATTTAAAATGTGGAAGGAGTTCCACATGTCACACATTTCAGAGAATAAACTACATTGATCGTGATGTAATGCTGTGATTTGTGGCATACGAGAAATAGGAAACAAGTAGGAAGAGGTGAAGAGCATTTGCAGCAGTAAAGAAGAAAGGAACAGTCCAAAGATTCACAGGAAGGATGGAGAAAGTTTTGCAGAGACAACTCTAAGTGTTAGAGAAACAATCCATAATTTCTGGTGGCGATTTGAAGCCTTTGAATCTGAAAAAATAGCTGGAGCTCTTCATCAACTATTCTATGTCCTTGCCTTTTCTGATTCTTTTCAGTAATGGTGCTTTTCCCTAGACCAGATATAGTATTGCAGACACGTGGCAATACTGGCAGCATCTGGCACACTACTGTACGGTATGGCAGCAGTGCCTTGTGAAAAGTGCAATCATTTCCAGCAAGATTCAGAAAAGACAAGGAAAATTAGACAAAAAAAAAAAATACAAAGAGAGGAGAAAAAGCTGTTTCAGCCTCAACAAAGATGTGACTTCTACTTTTTTCTCATGCTTTTTTCCAAGGGAAGGGGCAAGGCAGAAGAGTTGCAGGTTTTTTTCCTCTTTTTTTTTGCCTGGCTTGTTTTACCTACTATCTACAGAAGTTTTACAGAGTTAAGAGCTGTAATGATTTGGAATTTCTATGGCAGGGAAGACAAGGGTGGTCAAATACACAGGTTGCCCAGAGAGGTTGTGGCGTTTCTGTCCTGAGAGAGATTAAAAACCAGACTGGTTATGGTCATTGGCCATCTGGTCTAATCAACCCAGTTTATGTGACTTCACTTTTTTCTCATGCTTTTTTCCAAGGGAAGGGGCAAGGCAGAAGAGTTGCAGGTTTTTTTCCTCTTTTTTTTGCCTGGCTTGTTTTACCTACTATCTACAGAAGTTTTACAGAGTTAAGAGCTGTAATGATTTGGAATTTCTATGGCAGGGAAGACAAGGGTGGTCAAATACACAGGTTGCCCAGAGAGGTTGTGGCGTTTCTGTCCTGAGAGAGATTAAAAACCAGACTGGTTATGGTCATTGGCCATCTGGTCTAATCAACCCAGTTTGAGCAGGGTAGGTGAAGTAGATGATCTCAGAAGGTTCCTTCCAGCCTCAATGATTCTGTCAAAGTTTATTCTGTCAAAGTTTTACTCTAGAAATTGTTTTTTTCTTATTTTTTTTCCCCTCACAGAGAGCCTTGGTTTCTGGAATACCTTGAGCACTCTGCAGAGTTCATCTTAACCATGCTTACCCTGGCATATTTTGGATGAATAGTCAGGAACAGTCTCAGATATTGATGATTTCTTATTAGCAGCTATATGGAAAGCTGTTATTTTATCCCAGTTACATTGTAAAGGCAGCCCGCTATCTATTTGAAATGTTGAAATGGTGGCTAAAGAATTTCAGAGAAATGAAAGTATCTTCTTTAAATGAAGTTAATGTTTAAGACATAGATCAAATTATCATCTCCTTTTCAAGTGGAATTTATGACATGGTATAAAACCCAAACTAGCAGTATTTGGCCCATTATACTTTGATTGTTCTGTGTATACAATTCCCAGCAAAGGAATGAACGTATGCTCAAATAGTTTCAGCATGGAAAGGAAGGTTAAAACTGATCATCCATTAGAGTCATCCTCAGACTGATGAAATTCTAGATGTAAAATTGGAATAGACTGCCACAACCTTCCTTCCTTGTTTGTACTGTTTGAAGTACACAGGATGAAATAAAAGTTGTTTCACGGTTTGTTCAGCTGCATCAGGGAAAGCTCAGGAAATCATTCTCCAGTGAGCAGAGGGACTGAAGCAAAAAAAGGGCCAGCATGGAAGAAGGAAAGCCCACTGCTGAACAACTTATAAG
Source organism: Egretta garzetta (assembly GCF_000687185.1). NCBI lineage: Eukaryota > Metazoa > Chordata > Aves > Pelecaniformes > Ardeidae > Egretta > Egretta garzetta. The sequence continues at coordinate 7,945,769 of NW_009259683.1, forward strand.
GACTGTCCTTTACCCGCTGTCCATACAGACATTTATTTTTAAGAGCAATGACAGTAGTCAAAACATATTTTTCCAGTCCTTTACATGATGTAATCAAAATTGATCCAAATCACTGAATAGAAAGTATCCTCCATACTTCAAATAATTTAATGTAAAATGCTTGCATTTCGCTCGTGCTAGCTGCTTGAGAGCTTAAAAGAATACTCCTAGCTGTGCTCATTCTTGAAAGCCTTAGAAATGTATGAAATCAAACTCACTCTCATTTTAAAAATAAATTTCTGGGTACAAAAACAGAGTAACAAAATAATTGTTAAATCTGATATTCATTAAGTATTTTCCATCTATTTTTCAGAAAAATCAGATGTAATTACTGAAATGGTTAAACATACTATCCTGCAAAGACAGACACAGAATTCTACGATAACAGAAGACTCACTTTTGTTGAAAAATAGGAATATAAAATATCCCTAAGAAAATGGAAGTATCTTTAATCAAAGTACCCTGCTTAAAAGAGTTAGCGTTTAAATGTTTCACAGTGTAAATGCAAGAACTCTGTGTGAAGGGCTCCTAAACCCCCATTACATTCATAAGAGATGCCCAACAAATGGCAAGTCAAGGACTATTCCTGTTGAAAGCTCTAACAGCAATCTTTGCAATGCAGCAGTTCTGTTCTGAAGTATTTTAGACATCCATTTTTTCCTACAGAAGTCATTGGATTCTTCTTTAAACCATTAACTGAAGGCAACAAGACAATAAATCCATTCATTTACAAGAGGCCTTTTTTGATTTATCCGTTCTCTCTTCTTGTTGTCACTGACTGGTAAGTCATAAACAATAAAGAGCACCCACCTCATTCTCCAAAATAGCTTTGAAATTTGAAGATTTACTAAACATAGAATGATTGTCTATTTAAATCTTCAGTAATTTTACCATACCACCCAAGCACCATAAATCACTAGTGACATTGGCTAACAAGGGTTTAAGAATTGGAACATGCAGTGTAATAAATTTTCAGACAGTTAAAAATCACTATAATTTTATTCTAATGCATTATAGATTGCCTGTAATGTCATCCTGGCCGGGGTGACCCATTTCTAATTTTGAACAGCTGTTCAGCTCGGGAGTTAGTTAATGATTAAATATAAATTGCCTGATTTATTAGTCTGAATGGTTGAGCTTCCAGGTCAATGCTATATAGACAAAATCATCAGTCTTGATGCTTTTCAGAAGTTAACTGTCTCCTGTTCTAGTCAAAAAGAATTTATTCTCAGAGGAAAAGACCTGACGTTCTCAATTAATCCTTTTAAATATTTTCCCCCTTAACTTACACAATAAGATCACTAATAAAAACGCAAACCTTGGAGAAAAGCTTCTTTTAACTATGTAGAAACCTTCAAATTCAAGAGATTTGGAGACTACCTATGGGCAAAGGCCATTGGCTTCCATAGTGCTTCCAAAGGCTTCGGGGTCTGCAGGGGGTCAAGCTAACAGTGACTGTCTCGGGCATCTTGAGGCAAACAAAAGGTTTCATATGCAGTTAGTAATAGTGACTTCAATGTTTTTCTACCAAAGCAAAGATTATTTACACATTTTATACTTCTAATATTAACTTCAGAATCGGGTATCAGAAATGGATCTGTTTTAATTGCACTGGGGGGGGGGTATTAGTTCTATACACTTACATTAATTTTTTTCTAAACTGATTTAATCTTCTTGATTACCAGCCTCTGCTGAAAGATTTGCAGAAGCAGAAGTACTCACTCTGTGATCTTAGAAAGAAGGTCACAGGGAACTTATGAAATCCAACTGAAAATACTTATTCAGACTGCCTTGGAAACTCACGTAGTAGTATAAATATTCTTTGTACTTTTTATTTCCTGTTATTTACACTTACTTGTCAAAAAAGAATGGTTAAAATTCTAGATGATGAATTGAGACAGCACGATTTCTGTAAAGACTTAGAGACTGCCCAGCAAAGCTGTGGCTGACTTGAATGGTTACTGACTGTTAAATAGGCGTGTGGTAGCTTTGGTGATGTTTGTCTGCAAATAAAGGTAATAACCACTGAAATATATAGAGTTGTAACATAAATACATTTCATTCTTATTTAAAAATTAATAGTTTCTGCAAAAGGAAAAAAAACAAAAGCAAAAAGCAAATATCTGATTGGTGCCTTCCACTTATTTACAATCTAAAGTGCAAGGGGGGCAGATGCGGGGTGATTTCATCCTGACCTAGAGGATTATTCAGTCTTTCTGCTCATTAACGAGAGGCTGCCCAGCCTGTCACAATGTGTTCGCAGTGTGTATAAATGTGGTGACTTAGTTATCAAGATTTCTCTCTAGCAATCATACCAGTATCAGTTGCTCAGCAATACATGTTTTTAGGAAATGCAATTGTGGTGCATCACATTTTACTTCTCAGGATTTCATTGAATTTATTTTTTTTTTCCCCCCATTTAAATGATTTGTAATAAGAGTCCTCTTGAGCATGACCCCCACACGCCTCGCCGCCTTTTTTCCCCCCACTATACTCAAAAATTTAAGTTTAACCTCATGCTCAACAAAACATTTCAGCTATTTCAGAACTCACACTAGCAAGAACATTCAGACAAAATCTTCTTACCTCAAGTCCCCTGAGCAGCTTGTTGGCCAGTTTTGTTTCTTCGAATCACATCATCTTGACATCGGACTTTCTCTGCAGCTTCTTTCTGGAGTGAAACTATGAGCTTATGCAGATTGCTATCCAGAACCTAATCAGAAAAGGGATGTGTAAATACTATAACTTAAGTTTTGTTGGGGGTTTTGGTGTTTGTTTTTAAATTTTATTTTTATTTAATTTTATTTTATATAATATATTTTAATGACAATAATTGTAGACAGCACCTTTAAGTCTGAAGGATACAAACTTTAGAGGAAAGGTTTTGTTGTACTCTGTTCTTTCTACAGCTCCAGGCACAATATAAGTACGCTAACTAACAACAGTTTGGAACAAAACCATCATTAGAATATTTTACCAAATATCTATTGAAATGATGGAGATCAGGTGCTTGGAGATAATAATAGGAAGAGAAATGTTTCTGCCTGATGGCAGTGGCCTGTGTTGCAGCAGGATCTAGAGGTCCCAGACAAAACTACAAGATTATTGTGCTAGATTCAGTAACAAACATCCCAGGCCATTGTAACTACGCCCTATGCATTCTGGAGCATTTAAAATTGTGCCAGAGGAAAAAAAAAATGCAAGAATTATTATTTTTTATTTGGTATATGAGCCCAGTGACATAAGAAGATCCATCAATTTGCTCTTGGGTGGACAGGATGGTTTCACCGGTGGCAGAAAAGAAGCAGATCTCCTGCACGCCAATTCACACCCTCACCAAAGATCTTTAAACACACTTTTATGCACTCTGCTCAAAAGGCAGCAACATGCCCTCCCTCTGCTTTCAGGGATTTCATACCAAATGTACCTCAACTCAGCCACTGCCCACCCCCAGTGAGCCCCTGCAAATTCCCTCTCAGACTCCTCAGACCCTTTATTTTCATCATTCTATCACTCCTGCCATACAACTGGTAATTTGCGGAGCTGCAGAATTTTCTCCAGATTCTCTTAACTGAGTAGCTAGTATGACATGGGATTTTTAGATAATATCATGTAACATTGTTTCTGTTAATTCCTATTTAACTAAAACAGCTGAAAGGCGCTTGGCTGAGGAGCTATCTTGTTATCGTTGTTGAAGATACAACAGCCTGTCTTTCTGAAAAAGTCTTTGAGGTAGGGTAAGAATCAGTCAAGAATAGTTATTCAACAAAAAGGGGGAAATAAATTACAAGCTTCTTTTGGCTGTAAAAATAAAAACTCCAAACTACTGCATTTGTTCATCAAAAAGCACCAGAAAGAGGAAACACACACACCCCCCCCCCATGATGTGTTTATCTCAGTTTTCCTTTTCATCAGGAAGATAAATGCATTCTTTCCTACTCTATCAGAAAAAAAAGTGAATCCTTTCCAGCTCAGGAAAGGAAGAAGAGCTAATGAAAAGAAAGGTGTTAGAAAAGTCAGATAGTTGACTGATAAAAGCTAAAAGGTTAACACCTTGAAAAGTGCTATTTTTACAAATAATCAGGTGATGCAAAAATTGAATACAAGAACAGGGCGTAAAAGACCATTTTGAAAAAAGAAAAGACAAGTTAAGACGACAGAGGCTGCAGCAGGCAAGTTGCCTGAAACTGTAGAGCAATTACAGAACTAACAGCAGTGAGTTCTGTTTTAGACCAAAATCTCCCCATCTCAGGTTTAATGGAAGAGCCATAACAGGAACAAGGAGTGCATTCCTCCACAAAAGCTCCGTGGTTTTGCAGAATAACAGTTAGATCTCATCTGTCAACTTCAGTGCTTGAGTTGGTGGTGTGCAATCGAGACATTTCAAAATAATATATGAATTAAAAATAAATTAATTGACAAAGGGGGAAAGATGAAATTACAACTAAGAGCTTGATAGAGAAGGTTGGCTTGGTTTCTTAGGGATAACGAGGCAGCTGATCCACTTCTTAATGGTGATGGATCTTAAATTGAGAGATTAATGAGGACTTCTGTCAATGAGGACATCTCATGGAGGTGGGCTATAAAGTGAAATTCCATCAGCCTAGAACCCAAAGTGTAAGAAGAATGAACACAGAAACTGTTCTCTGCTCTCTCTTTTAAGAGACTTATTTCTAGGCATCTCTTGCCTGTATTATAACATAGACCTGACCATAGTCCAGGTACACTCATCCATCAAAGGCTGAGGTAGTGAAGATGGCAAGAACATTATTCTGCAGTGAGACAAACAGTAAGGAACGCCCCATGGGTACATAATAGTCTCCTTTACCAGAGCACTTCCTACCTCATGACTTCTGAATTAGAAAGGTGTCACTACAAAACACGTCATTCCCTTTTGTCATTCTTTCATAGGATGTAACATAAGTAAAGTGCAAGTCTAGCAACAGCAGGATTACATATTGCATTTTATACCCCAGTTCTCTAAATTCTATGGGATAATTCACGTATTAAAAATGCTTGTTATTGAGAAAGTTAGTGCCAGAGCTCCACAAATCACAGCAGAGCCGTTACTCTCCATAGCAAGCCTACTAGACTGTGTTCTTGTATAATCCTTTTCAGAGTGTATTTTCACTGTATTTAAGCACTCTCATATGTTAATAGTAATGATTGCAAGAAATAATACAAAATGTACCATCTCCTCCAAAAGGATGACCTTGGCCCAACTTTTTAGCCTTAACACTAATAAACATACTACCTTTCCTTCTCTCTTTTGCATATAATAGTCATACTTATTCTAATATATATGTGAATATAAAATAATAATTTTCATTAATATTTTTAGCAGGTAACTGTAGTCTCTTTAAGGATGGAAACCTGATCTCATTTCACTCAAAATGCTTAAAAAATAATTTTGCTTGTGAAGAAACAATCCTTTTTTTCTATTTCCTAACCTGCTCTTCTTTTAGTTCACTGTAAATACGTAGCAATTTTTTGACTGGATAGACGAACGTATGTCTTCCTATATTACAACTTTAGCAGGCAAGAAAGGATCAGCAGGCATCACCATCCACAGAGTACTTTTTTAACCACCTTTAAAACATTGTAAGTGTTCAAGATTGCACACTGTATTAGTATTAGTACCAGTCTGCATATATTCAGCATAAAAAAAAATACCATGACAATATTCATTATAATATTGTCCATGTTTGATAAGAATTTAATTTCTCATTTAAAGATATATTCTGAAAGCCATGAGAAGTGAAAGGAGGTTGGTTTAACTGTGCTGTCTAGGCTGAAGATGTATTATTGATTACTAACAGCTGCACCAATTATCATCACGGAAAATTGCTGGCCGCAAAAACTTCCATATGACAAATATGTACAACTCTCCTTCTCTCTCTCTTTGCCAACAGAAAGAAGCTGAATTATGAGTCAGGGAGTACAGAACATCCGTGAATGCAGGAGCAGAGATCACTAACAACTGATACCATGCCTTCCAGCCTATGCTTTGGATAGAGGAAGATGGGTAAGAGACAGGAAAATAAATGACCAGAAGGGAAAAGGGCAAGAAATGCACTGAAGGATAGGGGGCAACTGAATGTGTGGATTGATGCTGTTTGGATAACTGTAAGAAAAACTCTAATGCCACTTGAAAAGTATTTAGAAGAGACTAGATAAAAGAGTAACTGCTTCATTGCTCTTACTGAATTCATTTAGCTCCAGAATGAAGAGGACTACTAAAGGCTAGCATTCATACATGATGTACAAAATACCCCTCTCTTTTTTACTCCTTGATTTCCTACAGATTCAGATGAAGCTGCACAGGTGGAGAACCACCTTCTTGTGGGGTCTACATACTGGCCTTGTGCAAGCTTAAAAGAAATTTGGCTCTTCAAATGAAGGATGACTGAGGATGGCTCTTCAGAGGATGACACAGCACTTCTGCTAAGCCTGAAGAAGACATGGTGGGTGAGATGAAAAATTCCCACAGACTGGATCCAGGCAGCAGGCAGCCCAGATAGAGATACAGAAAAATGTCCATAAATTGAGAGTGACCATCCTTCAACATTAGAGGACTTATTTTTATGGCCTATGGATGCATACCGCTGAAATAAGAACTTTCTCCAGGCTGATGGGATACAGAGAGTGATCAGCAGCTGACGTAAATAAAAACTGGGCACTTGTCCTGTTTTCCAGAAAAAATACAAGTTTGCCTTCTTTTTACACCCCTTTCATGGACTCCCTTACACGGTGAGTCATACCTTTAAAAGGTGTGACATGAGCCAGCTGGAACAGGTTGCATAGGGCAGGGGTGCACGTTACAAAATACTGAATGCAAACATTAAATGAAGCAGATCAAGAAGTTACCATGGTTGGAAAAGTGATGCTGATGAACCTTTGCTAGATGTAAAACTCTCTCGAAAAGTGGAAGACAACCGTTGAATATTTATACAGCACTTCATCCCAACTAAAAATGGATGCCAGCAAAAGGTCAATGTTTCACTCTGAATTTGCATCTTTTCATCAGCTAATCCTCGTTAATGCTCCTGCTGTACGTAAGAGTCTTCCCCATGGGACATCATGTTGAACACCATGTCCTTTAACATGTAACACAAGTTTCCAGCTGAGGAACTCACGCTGATTTTAAATGTAAGCTTGAAAAGCACAGTTGAGGATTATTGAATAGGGATGAAAACACACAGATTAGGATAGTCACTGTTGACCATGTTGTGCTTGTTTAGATGGAGAAAAAAGCTGAGCCCAGAAAGCTAAGCAGAGGCTCTGTGAAATGCCAGCTGTAACTATGGTTAAAACAAAACTAAGCGAAGTGGTGGATTTCATGGAATTAATGAGTGTCAATTCTGTTAAAAAAGCAAAAGTGCGAAGACAGGAAAGGATCCTATTCTGTACCCAGCAGCCTGCAGAACTCATTCCACCTGATGAACCTTACTAATGAACTCAGCCTCTCATCATCCTCTAACATTTCCCAGGTAGGAAACTTGGCACTAATGATCTGACGAAACACATCTCTCGGCCATCCAATTTTCTACAGTTGAAACTTCTTAGATGAACATTTTATGAAGTGGGTGTCACATCCCCAACTATAGTTCTGGAAACTTCAACTTCCTTCTAAGATTCCTAGATTATTTAAAGCTCTGGCGCTTGCTAATTTGCAAATTTTTTTTCCCTTCTAGTTGCCAGTCCTGAGGAAACTATCAATGGCTTTTATACACATGTATTTTCATGTTATGCACAACAGTTTTATAGTCACTTTGATAATTTCCAGTCTGCCACACAGCTATGAGATAAGACATAAAATAAACATTCAGTTAAAACTAGGTGACTTCAATCACTTTCAAATCTTTTCTTTAAGTAACAATTAAAATCCTCCCAATGAACAAGAAATGAAAAGCATGACAAATTAGATGAGAATCCTACTGCTAGCTGGAATTTACAAGACATTTGAATGAACAACATTTTGCATTGGCTTGTGCAAAGAATTGCACTGTAACTGAAGCTTCTGAAGTGAAATATTTGGAGACTGCATAGCAGAAGACTTAAAAATGGAGACTCTACATTCTTCTTGAGGAATGATGTGCAATCTGTGGACTGCGAGAAGCAAAACCAGAATGGTCCAAGAGGAATAATACACCTTCAAAACAAAAATTTACCAATGATCCTCAGTAATTATATGATGGATTAAGACAGGAATTATGGAAGTATATAACTTTTTCAAGTTTCTTTGTATATAAAAATTGAATCCCTTTCTGATATCTTCAAATTTCTGGACTGAGTCACGGCTCAGTTGCAAGAAACAAGCCAAAAGCAAGTCTTCCTGAGTAAGATCTGTGTGGCAGTTTTTACTATATCATGGTTACACTCTCTTACCACTCACTGTCTTAAGTGTTACAAATACATTTTAGCATGCATAATATACACACTGCATAGACAAGTATTTCCATTTTATTCTTCTACTGAAGATCATATTCTTGGAAAATATTACAGGATGAACGAAATTTCTGCTTTATTTTTGGAATCAGGAGATGGTATAGCCTAGAAGGACCTTTGGAGGTCATCTAGTCCAACTCTCAGCTCAAAAGAGGGCTAACTTGAAAGCTTTCTTTGAACCATCCACAATCAGTCCAGGTCTTCTTCCCTAAGCTACTAATGAACAAACAATAATCAAGAAGTATTCATAAAAAGTTCAAATTTTTCATTCCAATATGCATTATTTTGCATTTATCAACAGTGAATTTCACCAGCTACACTCTTCTCCATTCAACAACCTCATGACCTCTGGAGCTTATTATTGCTATCAGTAGTACCTACCAGAGAAAAAAAAAATTACAGCTATGGCTCCTTCACAAAGTTCATCAGGTTGATCAGCTATGGTATGAATCAGTTATAAAAATAGTAGTTTTAACTGGATCCTCCTACCTTGTAAAAGGAAGCCTGGTTGAATATGCAGTATGGATTTTATAAAGTGGTTAGGAAAATATTCATATTAAATGACAATATGACAACTGTTGGTGTATAACACAGGAAAGAGAGAACTGAAGAGGGACCTGCAAGTTTGTCTGCAGTGCTGAATTCTTCCTACTAGGAACTGAGCATAGCTGAGAGAAAAACTGCTGCTAACCACCTCCAGAAAAATTCATGAGGAGATGAAAGGGCAAGCAAATAAATATAAAAAGACAGGACTAGATTCAAAGCTGGAAGCTTACTGTACTGCAAGATCACCTAAAACCGGAAAAGGTTCTTTGAGATACTTTCAAGCAAGGAACAGAGATGCATCAGTGCTCTTCTTTGAGGAACACATTAAAACAATAAAAGATTCCATGAGTTTTAGGGGGTGACTGCTATGTAATAAAAATAATTTAAGAAAAACATTTAAAAGCTAGTTTAGTCCAAAAGGTAAGTATTTGCCCTTAATAAACATATATCAGTATAGATGTGTGAAATAAAAAAAAAAAAGATTCTTCCCTAAACCTATCTTTTAGTGTAGATACAAGCTTCACAAGAGCAGATGCATTTTGATCTGAATGGTCTAGTCCACAGTCACAAGGCTAAGGCTGTATCATATGGAGGCAAAATACTTGCCATAGCAGCTGGTGGTATTTTCAGGATGGGGGGCAGAGGGGACTGGAAAAGGAAGAGAGAGAGAGAGTAAAAGCTATCTTTATTTACCCATTAAATCTGCATCTCCTTCAGAAAAGAAAAAGCTGGTATTACAATAGCAGGAGGAATAACAGGAAGTTGCTGAAATGAAGAATGAATTTTTGAGATACTATAACTCACAGATTTCTAAGAGTTTCAGTAAAAGTGCATCTTGCCCTTTCTTGTAAATGGATAATTTAAGAGAAAATAGTGAGAATAATTCCCACATTACATGTTTGTTCAGCCTTTATTTATTGCTTGATATCTTAAGTTGTAAGATTTCATGTCTAAATGTTATCAATGAAAAAAGTCTTAAGCCAAGTCAAAGCCTTCTAAAACCAATTAATGCCATGTCTTCCAAGTGATTTAAAACCTTCTTTGCTAAGTCAGGGTAATTAGCTTGCAGTAGAGAAATTCCTTCCACCCACCATCTCCCAAGATACCATGAAGTATCTTTGTTTCAAGAGCGCTTTGCGTTTCAGTTACTCCATTAAATGAATACTTAATAAACAACAAATAATCCCTCTCAAAAGTTCAATAGATACTTGGTGGTAAAGATGGTCTTTGATTCAATCATCAACTCAAAAGACATTTGTCAGTAAAACACTGTAATCAAAGTTTCCACTTCTATGTGCTTGTGTACACGCATCCAAAGCCTTTCTGGAAATTAATCCTATATTCCAATACGTCATTACTCCTATAAACACTTGGCATATATTCTTTGTAAAAATCACAGCCAGTTATTTATATCAACTGTTATTTCAGTTTACTAATCTATTGGTCATAATGTGCCTAGATGGCTTTGAGGAAATTCGGTCATTTCTGATGAATAGCTTCATGTGCTACCACCGAAACTATGGAATATTCTTCAGTAGGTTTGTGAGAAAAATAGTGATAATCCCTAACGAAAACATATCTTCAATACTTGAACTAGGAAGTAATAAAATCAATAAAAATAAAATAAATTAACAAAATATATAAATAAAATAAACCTAATAAAATTAAATGGGCTCAAGATATTAGAGAAGAATGCTTTTTAATCAAGCAGTACTTACAAGAAGCTCTTTCCTGATGGCTTCTAGTTTTTCTGTAGCTGTTGCTAATTCAGCATTCACCTGGGCCAATACACAACATTGTGGCTCAACCTCACAATACACCTTAAAAAAGACATACAACATAGGTACATTAGACAAAGAGTTGGTGTCGCATTCATTATAAAAATTGTAAATGACTTCTGATGAAAGAATTTCAGATAATCCTCGATATATTTGCTTTAAAGCCGTCTTTCTACACAATAGTGAGACATGTGGAGATTTCTTTCATTATTGACCTAAAGACTGCAGGAGATTTGATTATATCCTATGTAAGGATATTTTAAGCAGAAATGAATGCATCCTCAGTGGGTCTACTCTTCAGCTAAAATTAATTTATATGTATCACTTTCACGGTTTTACACTACAGGTAGAAATCGGGCATTAAGCGTAAGTAGATTTCAACTAAAACTGATTAGTTTTTCACTATTTTATTATTAAATGATAACCTGTTATAATACTAGGATGAATGAAGGAATCCTTCTGCCAGGTGCTCAAGGTAATCATGAGCAATAAACTCTGTCTTACATTCCAGACAGCCAGACTCAGATGGACATTTCAAGTGAAATGTGTACATCTGGAGATTAATATTCCCCAACTGTTGCTTCATAATCCTAACTGAAAAGTCCTGGACAGCCACATCTTTTTTACCACTTTCTACTAAAAACAAATACTTGTGTAGATACTGTAAAACACTGAATACTTCCCACTTTATTTGTAGTTTTTATATTCTCCCCGGAACACTAAACCAAGCTTACCAAAATAATAAAAAACTTCAATAACAGAAATTTCCCCCCATCAAGTCAAGAGAGGAACTGCTATATACACATACCTCATTGAATTTTACTATATTGATGACCTAGGCACAGAGACCAGCTGCTGTAAAGGATTTTGTATGAACAAGATTTGAGTTGAAATCTAGGTCTTTGAAGTAATGTTACTTGACAACTTTCAGACATTTCTGAGGAATATGCTCCTTATCACAGTTGATTAAAGCTTGTAAGAAGTCATCAACCTGTGAGAAGTTCCAGTGCATCAATCCTTTTCCACTTCAGAGAATGAGAAGCTAACTCCTACCTTCATTGCAAAAGCAAAACTGGAATCCTGCACGAGCTTATTGTTTTGGAAATGTTATGCAAAAAATTAAGCAAAAATATTATTTCCCCCCAAATGCCTGAAGGATTCAATCTCACAAACACATTTTGTTATTTTATGATTCGCTTGAGGAATTTGGCAGAGATGAGATAAATGCAGTGAAATACTCTCCCTTTGATTTTTCTTCTATTTTTTGCAACTAATAAATCCCAATGGTGCTCAGCCTGGCTTGAGTTTGTCACCAAAGGTATACAGAAGAGAACAACACAGGATCGTATCTTATTCCCCTAAATTCAAACTGTAAGAAAATGATGTTGTGATTTAGTTTCTCTATCCCTGGCTCTAATGTTTAACTATTCTTTTCCTCTCTCATCTCAGATACTATATGATGTCCCATTGATCATTATCTTTCCAATAAAGACTCTTGTGGCTTTCCAGCTTTGGTCTTTGGGCACTTTCCCTTTTCTTGCCTCTAAAATCATACTGAAGCAATAACATTGGTTACAGCCACTAGTTGGATTGATGAGGGCCTTCAGTTCTGTAAGATTAACCTGAAAGAAAGAAGATCAGCGGAGCAGGTACAGAATTGTGCAACAGTGGATTTGTTCCACAGAAGCTTTCTGATTACCAGTATATGACTCTCAGCAATTTCATGACTATTGCTAATTATTTTACGTAGTGAAAATACTCATGATCACAGCCCTTCCCTTGCTCTGCAATCCTACATGCAACTTGGCCCAGTAGAGTGATGGGAAGTGTAATGCCAGGTCAGGTAAAGCAGTTGCCAACCTGTTACTTTGAAGCATGCTGCCCAAAGAAGATGGAAATTTGATTGTGCTTAGCAGCTTGGCACTGGAATGACCATTTAATAGCCTTGAACTATCTGAACAACAAACAATTTTTTTTTGAAGACATCAAACTCTATGATCTTTACACCTTATTAAGCATGTCTAAGGCTGCTGTAGCAGCAACAAGAGCAGATTCAGCTTTCAGCAGGTCGTCCTCACATTCTTTCTGTCTCAGATATACTTCTCCTTGGACTGCTGCTACCTATTAGCCTTCCAGTACCTGAAGAGGGCTTAATAAGAAAGATGGGGACAGACTTTTTAGTAGGCCCTGTTGTGATAGGAGAAGGGGTAATGGTTTTAAACTAAAAGAGGGTAGATTCAGACTAGATAGAAGGAAGAAATTTTTTACGATGAGGGTGGTGGAACACTGGAACAGGTTGCCCAAAGAAGTGGTAGACGCCTCATCCCTGAAAACATTTAAGGTCAGGTTGGACAGGGCTCTGAGAAACCTGATCTAGTTGAAGATGTCCCTTCTCACTGCAGGGGGTTTGGACTAGATGACCTTTAAAGGTCCCTTCCAATCCAAATCATTCTATGGTTCTATGACTCTAAGATCTGGTGGGCTGGACCCTCAATGGCAGCTCAGTTTTACAGTGCTGGTAGTTCCATAAGGCAGCCAGAGCTCGCTTCAGTAAAGCTCCTATATGCTCTGCGTTTGCTAGCACATGCAGCTGCTCAGGAGTGAAGCCTTGTACGTAGTGAGGATAATGTGATAAAGAGCCATGGACAGAGGGATGTACTACTAAATCAGCCATATTATTAGAATTTAACAGGCTTCTCAGTGACTTATGACCTTATGTTGTATCTGCTACTTCTACTAAAGCACTAGTTTAACCTCTAGGTAGCTAGATCACGTTTATTCTCATTGCTCCAGAGAGAAAATTTGGTATACGAAGCTCCTTTCTTCCCTGCTGCGCTGAATCATGAAGCATCCCCACATGCTGCTCTGCCCTTTTAAGGACAATAGCATGAGATAGGAGGTGGAAACCTGCTGACTACCCCCCTTTGTGGAGAAAATACACTGAGACTAAAAACGATAAATAGGAAACAGGATAACTTTGGATTGGCGTACCAGAAACCATTTTTGTTGATACTCACGGACATTACAGACAAACATCTGCATCATCACAAAGAATCTTTATCTGGGTTATTAAAACAACTTGATATTCTCCATCATCCTCTGCTGCTCAGTTTTGCAAACTGCAAAGTAAGAAACAGGTAATGATGCTTTATCTGCTAAAAATGGTTTATACTTGAAATACTCACTTTTCAAATTCTTTTCTTCACAGGCTGCTCTGATTCTGGCCTCGATAACTTATTATAATGTTAAATATATGTTATGTTAACCTGATGGGAAAAAAAAAGTTTTACCTTTAGCTTACTAAAGAAAATATGGCACTTCCACACAATTTTGGTAGTGCTCACCAGGTTGATGGTGGAAGGAATATGGGTTTCCCAAAGACCAGTTCAGGATTTGTAAGACTAAACCTCTCAGATTAATTAACTAACTATTGCTTAGCACAGCCTCCTCGCCTTCAGGGCAATGAAGGACAACACTCTACCACCACGATATTGCAAGAGGACTATGCAACAGCTTATGCAATTTCTGTTAATTTCCATGAAACTCTAATAAACCCCATACATTTTTCAAAGGGGTACTTTAAAGGACTCCCTTTTAGAAAATCAGAGAAAATACCAGGGAGCCAATGGTCAGTTATAGTGACGCACTGGGGGTTTCCCTAACCAGTAAATTATTCACTGCATTTTTGGAGTGTAGGTAAAGATATCAGATTTGTCAAACCGACCTCCATCTTTTGATATATTTGCCCTTTTCTTTTAATTCCTCAGTTCCAAGTCTGAAACTATAGGCCTCAACAAGGGACAGAACAGGAGAAAAGGAAATATCCTGTATGAAAATGGTGTACTTAATTTCAGGTTTGGAAATTAAACAGATACCAATCCAAGCAGATTTGTCAAAACGCTTATTTTGGCTTAACAGTGGCTTAGATCAGTGACTTTACATCAGCTAGCATCAGTTTTAAGTGAAATCTGAGCACCTCCACAACTTTCTGCAATGATTTAATTACCTATTTAAAAGCTGATTATGGTTTTGTTGGTGCAAATTTATTTGGTAAAGTAACCCTGGAGGGTGTTCTGTATCATCTGCAATTGTGTATTTGGAAGATTATAATACACATTTTTAAGGATACATTGCCTGGGGCTGAAGTTAGTTATATTTGGTTCATCTTTATGCTTGCACCTCATGCTCATCTCACAGGATCATTTCCTGTCAGGTCTTGCTTAAACAAAGTCTAATTACAGAGAAAGAGGATATTACAGTGATCAAGATGTTAACACTTGGATCAAGCACTATGCATTGGCAGTAACAAGCCTTTGTAAGAATTTAATATCCTTACAAAATGTGTTTCTACTGTTGCTGGGGGCACTTTCCATGTATACGTTTACTACATGAGACACATACAGACACTGTGGAAATAACAAAGATTAAAAATCAATATGCATTACATTACAAATGACCAGTTACTAATAAATATTTCCCCCACCTCTTGTGATGTAGCTTTTAGGATGAAATTCCCAATGTTTATTGGTTGCATCTTAGCCACAACATTACATTTCTTTTTAAATTAAATGCTGCATATACAGTTGCAATTTTGGTTTGGTTTATATTTTCTCTAATGTGGCTTGAGACCCATGTTACTGAAATTAATAAAAAGTTTAGAAGAGCCAAATGCCCTTTCTGTTAAATTTTTTAAGGACGTAACCAGCTGAACAAGTATTACATTTACGGTACATAGTGCTTCTAACACAACACGGTATTTTCCATTAAAACAAACAGCTAATTTTAGTCATACAAGTTGCATTATAGTTCTGTCTCTCTTTTTCTTATGCTTAGTTATTCTTTACTTGTTGATGCCCAAAGAAAACATGGAACAAGATAAATTTTTTTAAGGGAAAAAAAATTAAACAGAACAGATTGCAGATAAGCCTTAGGACAGTATTTCTCAAATCTACTTCCCCTCACAAAGAGATGAAGGAGCTTTTCATCCCTATCTCCAGAAGTTTAGTTCCCTTCACATCAATAACTTCTACAGTACAGAGCTCTTCTACGATGGCTAATTTGTTAGAAAAGCTGGAAGCAGCATGCCCTTAGCAATCAGACCATGAGTAGAGCGGCTCAAATATACCATGTAAACAAAGAACGCACTTCCGCTGAGGGAGGTAAATCAAAAAAGCTGGTCAGCCTGAATCCATCTATGCTCCTAATCCTCAGCTAGTGCCACTATCACTCATATACCTACACCATGCTCTGCATGTTTTCCTCCTTTGAAGGGGTAGGTCCCATTTTAAAAGGCAATGGTATATGCGTCTTCATCTGTAAACCACTCCGGCTGGCATCATTAGCACACAAGCGGCCAGTAAAATCACAGCAGTGTTACTGTCCACTATTTTAAAACCTTAGCAGCGTCACGTTCGTAGTCAGACTCTTGTTGATTACTATACAGATATGTAGCTCTGTCACATTCATGGGGCATCCAGACTGACCCCACTTTTCCTGATGAGTCTGATCTAAAGTGACTTCCACTCTTTACCTTTTCTTAAGTAATGCTTCACTCAAAGGCAATGCCTCCAAGGTATTTACTGTCCTAATGCTGTAGAAGTCAAAAGACCCTTATAAACTCCAGTCTGAAATCTATAAAACAGGAAAGCAAAAATAATTTTTTAAAGGGTGACAAATTTTAATCAATTATGAAGAGTATTCACCAATTACTTAGCTGGAAGACGTATTCTCATTTGCTGATTTTTTTTTTTTTTTGTGTAACAAAAATTATAGAAGATTAATATTTAGAAACCATCATCAGCCTTATGAAAGTTTTAGATTAATTTAGCACAAAATGACACTTCCATTTCCAATGAAACATTTCAGAAGTACAATAAAGCAATAAACAGGGGAGTACAGTAATCATTAGTGTCATGCACTGAACTTCATCTCTGAAACAAAATGGCCCAAAGATGTCATTATCCCATGATAATCACTCTGTGTGTTTCACCTAGTTGCTTAATGAAGTAATTAGAATTGTGTTAAGGGTGTATTTTGGTCATCCAAATCCATCAGAAGCATATGGAACCAATACAGGAAAAGCACCACTGAAAAGTGGTTGGTAGGATGTTGAGCTATTGGATCCAATTTCTGCAAGTTTAATTAATTGCACTATTTGGACTTTAGACTTCATAGCAATTTTTAAGTCCTCTGTAAGACATGGATCAGCAGAAGGCTGAAGTGCATAATTAGTGTAATCAAGAGAAGTATAAAGGTCCTGATCCAATCTTCATTTATGATGGTGTCAAAAATCACTTTTCCCTCAATAAAATTAGGAGGAGACACAAGGTCATTAGAAAAGTATTAAATACCACCTAATAAGAAGAAGTCTTTAAGAAACAAAACAGAAGGAATGAAAGACCATTTTGTTTGCTCAGACAGTTGATGAGTATCTGAAAACTGTTTACAAAGTACTTGGCATCTTGATGTTTCCATAGCTCAAACCCAGGCATTAACAACTACTACGAGTCAATTAAAATTTTCTCTCTGCAGTATTGATAAATGACACAATGTACATCAGATTTCATAGCAGAATGCCAGAGTTGACTGAGCCCTTTGGACTTTAAAGGCAGAGCAACTTCAGTTTACAGCATTCCATACCACTGATGTTTTATTTCAAAAACCGCGCTTGTAACAACAGATGAAAATTTTAGAGTCCAGACAAAATTATGCATTTCTATTCGTTCTGTGGTGAGGACTAATGCATGTAAACTTCTATGTTTCCAACATGGGTGTTGATAACTAATGTTAACAGGCTGAACTGAGAGCAAAAAGAAGAAGATTCAACACTGATGACGCATATTATTAGGAATGCTATTATAATCTTAAAATTCAAGGTTTGCATCTTGTAATATTGCGAGATACTGGAATGAACTTCTGTATCAATTGAGTTGTTCAATTTACCTAGAGCCTCAAAGCCTTTAGAAAACTGAAGTGCTCAGAGATGACTCTCTGACCTTTACTGTATTACAAATAGGTCTGATTCTCAAGATCCACATCCATTAAATGCTTGAATGAGCTCAGTATTTATTGTTCTTTCATCTCATTAAAACAGCTAAAAGGTTGGGAAAAGGCATAATGTAAAGAAAGGTCAAGTGGTAATCACTGTGTGAAATGCTGTTACATGTGTAAGTATAATAATTCTTTAGACTTTATGCTCCCTGGAGAGGAAGTTGTTCAAAACTGTTCACCTAAAAAGGTTTATTTTGTGCTAAATATAGCTCAACAGCACTAAATGGGGGAATTAGACTGACCTTTTGCTCCTCTGCATCTGCAATGGCCTCTTCTTTGCTCACTTTCTCAGTCTGAAACCCTATCTTAGCAATCAAAGCTTCCGCATCTTGATTTCTCAGTTGCAGTTCTGCCTCTTGAGAAGCAAGTTTGGATTTTAGATCTTCTACCCACAGGGCAAAAGGTAATGCGTTATTCAGGAGCAAGGGTCATTAGGTATGGTCCTGGAAAGATTATACCACACGAGCCCCAAAAAGCTGAACTGAAAACAAATTCACGTTTCGTGGGTCTCAGTACTAAAAGTGTTGACTTTTCCTTTTTTATTTTGTTTCCATTTGACAGCTCCTTGTTTCTAGCTTACGGAATTTTGTTGACATAAAGAATTTAATAAGAACAACCTAACTGCTCCCACCAGGGACCTGGCAGCAACCCTGAGACGCTCAGCTGTCTGTCCAGCTGCTGAGGCTGTGCTGGTAGCCAGGTGTCTCAGCAGTGCAACAAGGTCCAGCTGCAGCCCCAAGCAAGGATGCAAATGTGAAAGCAGAAGGACATCATGGGAAATGCTTAGTCATCACTCTGAGCAGGTAATTCCAGCAGACGTTGGCTGAAAGGATAAGGCAGACTTAGAGACTGGTGAACAAAGACTACCTGTTCGTTGAAATAGTAATTTATTGCCTGCCAGGCGAGAAACCTGTATCAAAATATCCAGCAACAATATCTTCCCAAATATAAAGGAATTGTTTCAAATACCTGTTTTTAAAATTTTTGTCCCTTATCCCTCCAAACATTTTATCTGGCAGCTATTCATGATAAAACACTATATTTTAAGCAGAGGGTACTCCTGTTAACCTGACCTGGATAGGGGTGATAAGACAAAGAGGAAGACAAATATTAGAAGGCTTAAACTTTCATCACATAGAGGGTGTTGAGGGATCTTCTTTGGTGGGCTCCTGAAATCTTATGAAACCTAAAAAAAAAAATCTACTTTTTCAAAATTTGACCACTTTGAAAGGAGAAGACAAAGCTGTAATACCGAGTTGTAACAGATGACTGTAAAAATCCCAAATCTCTCTACTCACTTTATTTTTCAATTTATTCAAGCTGACTTTATGTCTTTTTCTTTCTCAAAAAAATACCTGGTGCTGCATGTTATTCTTCAGTAGAGCTCCAGAGCACGGGATAAAAATGGCTCAGTATTCAAGTACCTGGCCAGATGTTAGCTGTGGCTCTGCTAGCACAGCACGCAGCGCGCAAAATTGTCAGATTACCTTGTGGTCACTGTCAAACTAGAATTCAGAGAAAAAGAGAAAAATAATTTACTAGCGTGGGATACCTCATTAAAGACAGACTTTAAAAAAGCAGTCACCCTTTTCTACTGACCATTTATTTTTGCAGGTCTCTGGCTTGAAAAGTGGGAATAAGCCATTCAGCTCCCGTTACTGCCATGCAGTAGCACAAAGATGCAAGATTATGCAAAGACTGGAGCTGAGTGTTTCATTTGCAGTTTTTATATGAAACATGCAGACTTTTTATTTTTAATAAAGAAATTGCTGCATCATGGCTTCCCTTCAGCATCTGCAATAGGGATTACACAAGAGGGGGCGGAGGGAAAGGCCTTTCAAAGCAGTTTCCCCTCCCTTCTGTCTTGGTGGACTGACCAGCCGCAAATGACCTGTAGGCAGAAGCACTGACTGGGGGCTAAGCAGCACTACCCCCACAAGGAGGTGACAACAGCTGATGCCAAGGCTCCACACTTGTTCCTCCTGCTTCCATTACCCCTCAGCTGGTCACTGGCCATGCACAAAATCCCCACGTACACAACTTACACAGCTGCATCTTCTCTCTCCATGGTCTGGCACTTAACTTCCCCTCCCACCCTTTTACTGTGGCCCCACTACACCACGCTTTCCTCCAGACTTTGTCCTTGCCCAGATGGATGGACCTCTCTTTCCAAAGACAGCTAAAGAGCTCAAAGAGCTGCTATGTGAAGGGAAAAAAAAAAAAAAAAAAAAAAAAAAAGACAACAAACCCCAGTTTCCAAAATCAGGTAATTTCAATGAAACACGAAAATACCCACCCCCCAACTAATTAGTCTAATGAGAAGGTGATGCAGTAATGCTGTTTTATTAACAATAAACCCAAGATTATTTACAACGAATGAAAGAAAAGGTTGTGACTTTCACAGTTTACCTGGAAAGCTGCTGCCTTCAGCTTCTGCATGCTACTCACCACATGCTCCATGTGTCGTGACATTGCCTTGCTTTTCTTCTCTAGAAGGATCTCATCAAGTGTGATTTGCTCCAGAAAACTCTTCGGAGTGGTGTAATTGCATTGCCTCCCATTGCGATTCATTTAGCACTCAGCATATTCATACCGGTGTGGGCATAAGCCATGAAATCACAAATGGAGCCCTGGATGAGTGGCTGAACATACACAAGGAAAAAGAACAGATGTAAACTTAGGAGCAAATAAATGTTTCAAAATTTAAGTATACCTATATAAGTCAGAAAAGGTTACGTTTCTAAGAATATTTTTCACAAAACTATTCTTCTATCTGCCCTAAACATAAATTTGTCAGCATGCACAAAACATAAAACAAAGTGAGCCTTCCCCAACCTTTTTGCATATAAATTAATTCTGCACTGCATTCATTATGTCTTCATCACCACAGAAGCTCAATGCTTCAACGTACTTTCATTTTTTTAAAATAAATACTCCTAAAAGCTAAAAACAGAGATTAAATCAGTCACTATACTGCAATATGCAGAGTTAATACTACATGGATTTTCTATTTCACCTCTGGAAATCCTGTTTAAGAAAAATCCTGTGTAGGTTAAAGAAATACAATAGAGTGGCTACTCTAATCAGACTGATCCCCACATGCAACATGTATGACCAAATTCCTATTCAGAGTGAGGCGCATTTAGGCCATGAACTTCAGGTTGATCAGAACTGGACTCCATGATTTAGATTTCTGAAGTTGTACAAGTCCCTGCTTTTCTGTGCTTGTCAAAGTCAGTGATAAACTGACATAAACTGGTATGAGGGCAGGATTAGAGCACTGCGGAGTGCTTCTGAAAGCTGAGTCTCTGCCTACCATAAAATATCGGAAAATCAGCATCATTTCTGTGCTGAAGAGCTCTTCTATCAGTTTCAAGGGGTATTTGACCAGAAAAGTAGTGATGACTTACGGGAGTTCAGCATCACTCTGAGCTGGGACAGCTGACACTCTTCCCTTCCCCAGGTGCCACCCAGTGATCAAACCACCAAGTACACCTCCAGCTCTGAGCAAACCCCAGCACCCTACAGAAGGGACCCCAGCATGGTCCTGTGGCCTCGGGGGGCTGCGCTGGGCACCGCACAGCACTGCCTGGGGTTTCTCTCTCATCACAGGGAGGAAAACACAGCTGTGAGACAGGAAAACCCTTTTCACGTACTATATGATAACCAAGACAGGCCAGGCATATTTAAAACAGCTCCAGATGGTAGTTTAGTCATGTATTTCTGAGCAAAATGCAGAGGTAAAACGCCTGTCTTTAGTCACCTCTCACAGCAAGGAGGGAGGTAGTTCCAGGACTAAAGCTCAAAAGTCCTTTTTCTAAATTTTTTTGGAAACTAAATTAGCAAATACAAGATACTACTACATTACTTTGAATTAGAGTATATTTCCCCAGGATAAGGGTGAAATCATAAACCCCCCAAATTAATTTTTGTTTGTTTTAAAGGACCCTATCTACCGATATTACCAGAATATATGCATATTCATGTATATGCAAGAGTACTGTATGCAAAATTATCAGGGAAATACTAAGAAAACCCATTTAACTCCATCACTTTAAGCAACTTCCATTTTGTCCTCTATGACTTCCAGCATACTTAACTTTATAATTTGTGGAGTCACATCTCCCTCATTTTAATGATTATTTATTGCATTCTGTACAAGACGAACCCAGTTCAATTAATCAAGGGAAGCCTAAAAATCAATTAATATGAATTAAATGAGCTACACCAACTCTTAGGAAAGTCACACATAATTTACCAAAGCATTGTCAATAATGCTTAGGGAACTTTGGGAAAATTGCTCACGAGTGGCTGTTGATGCAGTTAAATGTTTTAAGCCTACATCATTAATATTACAATCAGGTTGATGCAGAAAGACTTGCCATTTTTCTCAGTGAGAAACCTCATTATTTCCTTGCGACTTTTAAAAGCTAGTTTAGAAGAATACTTATTTCACCTATGATTACAAAACCAGAAATTAAAACAAGGACTAAATAGAGAATGATTTGCATTTAGGGAAAGCAGAAATAAATTGCTTTACAAATAAAAGAAAAAAAAATCGGAACATCATTAGTTGAGGCAGAGCAAGCATAAATTCATTTTACAAATAAAATTGTTTGTACAA
>NW_009259683.1:7968448-7983022 GCF_000687185.1 Egretta garzetta
AGCAGGAACGGACATTTTATGCAGATTTGAGCGGTGCTTGGCTTCTGACAGAAACGCGTTTCAGCCTTATTTTCCTTTTTTTTTCATTGCTTGTGACACACACGCACCCCGCAGTACAGCTCTTCCTCGCGAAAGACAACCTCTGTATGCATGATCCTTATGAGAGGTCTCTACTCAGCAGCCCTGAAAAGCCCTCTAACAACAGTTTCATTTGTAAATCAGTGAGGGAAGAAGTGGGTTCCGGTAGAGCTGGAAGTGGCCTGAGACAACTTGTCTCAATGGGGCAAAATAACTATTGTTATCAAGCTTAACAAAATGGCACAGCATGGGAGACACGCCGAGCCAGAGAGCAGCTGGTTGTAATTCACACTGGTTTTCAGAAAACACTAATCGTTCCCGAACAGACCTCTTTGAGGATTGGTCTTCCCTGCATTTTCAATTTGTCACTTTCTCTTATGATAAGGTCAGCGGTGACAGCACTTCCTGACATTAACAGCTGTGGCTTTTAAAAGGGTCATTGTGGAACTACTAATTGCAGTAATTTCATTAGCATAAATTATTTATTCTGCCATTTATTTATCTCCAGGGTTGTTGGTTTTTTGGTTTTTTTTGGTTTTTTTTTTAATACTACATTGTACTTTTCAATATATGTCCATTCAGGGTTGTAGGCAGAGGAAATTATTATTGCTAATTTCACCTTCTTTATTAAAAAAAAGGCAAACAAAAAAAAGAGTTGATACAGTAACAAAATCTGATTTAACTGCAGTTTACTAGAAAGCATAAAGTAGCTTGAAGCCAATAATGAAGATTAGGCTGGTACAAATCAAAACCATTCAATAGTCCTAACGACGACTGCGCAATAAGCCTATATACAACCTGAGAGAAGATGTAAGGGTGAGGTCTGTTCATTCTCATGCAGTCTCTCTATTCTAAGCCTTGGCTAAGTGACTTTTAAGCATGCAAAAAACCCCCCCAAACCTAAAACCCCAATGCAAGTTATGAGTACAGTTTAGATACGAATTTTGCCCTTGTACTTTCCTCGGGATGTAAATTAGTCATTACCAAATTGATAAATCTTAGCTCTTTGCAGTTAAATTGAACTAGCTGAAACATGCCAAGCAAACAGCAAAAAAGACCAATGCCACTGAACTTGAATGCATCCCACAGGCAGTTATCAAAACTGAGAATAAAACCAAGCCAGTGTGCGTCTGAAGGAAGAGATGACTGGGAATTGAGCGTGGGGAGGAGTGAGGAGTGTAAGAGGCAAGGAGAGAAGGCAAAAAAAGTTACTTCAAGCTTCTTGACCATATCATATATCATAAAATACTTTGGAATACAATAAATTAAGAGTAGAACGAATTTATCCTTGGTATGCTTTACAGTGTGAGCTGTTAAGAGGAGCAGCATACAGGGCAGCAACAGCAAAACACTCAAAGGAGATGGCAGAGATGTACAGATGTACGTTGCTATTTTTTCAAAGGGATGAATTAAACAATCCTGACTCTCTTATTCTGCATTCAGTGCTGATATGTGAAACCAGCTGAAAGTAAGGGAGATTGTGTCCTGTTAAATTTGGAGACAGAGACTTTATTTCAAAATACTATAGGCCATGTTTTATACCAAATGAGGCGCTTTTGTAAGTTCTTTAAGCTCAGTATATGGATTTCAGAATCACTGCACACTGTTCTTTGCTGGTGCTCTTTTTAAATGTAAGTTTAGCAATGTGAGTGCTGAAACAGAAGAGGGCTCTTTTCCTTTCCTTTTTTTTTTTTTCCCCTCAAGAAATCAAAGACATCAGAATTGATTAAATTTCAGATACTCTCCATTTCTCTCCAAATATCTCTGAACCCACTGTCTCTTGTCCTTAACCTGCACATCATCCAATGTCCTTCCGAGTGAAAAGGGGCTCATGGGACTTATTTTCAACAGGCACCATAATTAAGGAGGATCTCTTGTTCTTTCTGTTCAGATACTTTCACACAGGGCAGAAGGGACGTTCACAGCATCCTTCACAGCACATACTGATGCTGCAGCCCACCACCTCCCTGCTGAGCTCAACCTGCCCCCCTTCTTCCCTGGATAAACTCTTATCTTCCAGAAAAGTGCCTAGACTTGGTTTGAAGATAAAGAGATGGAGAATCTAAGACTTCCTTCTCAACTCCCACAATCACCATTATTTTTTATGGTTCTCTCTTACCGTTTAAACACAGAGATTTTGCAGGTTTTGTTAAACCAATGTAGATACAGTGCCATATTTGTATTGAACTTTTAAGAGGAGAAAAAAAGATCATTAGCTTAACTTCAAGCTATCTTAATTAAAACAATCTGTAATATTGTTATACAGTGATGAACAACTACAGAAAAATCTAGCAATTACTATTGTTGGGGTTTTTTTAGAAACACTGAAACGGGACAATTAGGAGCTAAGTGTCAGTTGTGCCAAGATAGTCACTCAGTAACAGATCTTGCATTGCTCATCATAAGGGACAGCAGGATTACTGTACGTTTTGGAGGTCCAGGCATACACGAGCCCTGGATAACAAGATTTTTCTGCTAAGAACAAAAGCCTTTCCTGAGATATATGGAAAGGAGCAAGTGAAACGACGTATCAACACGCCAGCGCTAGAGATGAGAGAAGGAGAGGAGACCACCTCCCATAAATCTTCAACAGAGAGGGATGGCAGACTGCAGCTAAGATCCCCTCTGTTCTTCAGGGTGGTCCTTTTCCACCCTGCCCCTCTCATTCTTTCAATATCGTAATATACCTCTGCAACTCTCCTGTCCCCCCTCCCCTTACTCACTATTTTTCTGAGACCATTCTCCCTTCACCTCCCTTTTACTCCTCCCCAGAGTCTTTGCTGTACACCTCGCTTCCCTTTCTGGTTCAGTTTTGCTTCTCTTTTACCTCTTTTGGTTGAGCTTCCCTCCTCTCCCCCCCAACACTCTCATAGTTTCTCAGTTATTTCAATGCCTCTGTTCTGGGTTCACTTTTTTCTTTTTCCATCTCTTTCAAATCCTTCCGCTGTCTCCTCCTAATATTTTTTGCATCCTGCTGTCTTGTCTGTTGGCCTTCTCAGCGGCTGCACACGCAGACGTGACTCGCACCCAGTACCGCTTTACGTGTGTTGATGACACAGAAACCTTAACTCACTGTCAATAAAGTGTCACGTTGTTTTGTTACCTGCCATTTATTTCACCTGCTGGGAACTGAACAGGAAAGATAATTACCAGGAGCAGTTAACACCAATGTGCGAAAGAGACTCAAACAGTTGCGTGAATCAGTTGATTCTTTCCTAAGTATCTACAAAAGGAATTCGATTGGAACATAATCCTTAAATAAAAGTTCCCCCTCTCCCCCCAAATGTTTTCAGTATTAAAAGCCGAAATTCTGATGACCAGATGTCTTTTCAAAGCAGCAAAATATAATTAAGGATTTGGAAAAAAAAAAAGCAGCATTTAAGTCAAAACAAATTCTGTTCTCTTTTCTCTGCATCATTCCAGCAGTTTCTTTAGAATAAATGGGAATGTGTAAGTTGGTACCACATTAAAAAAAGGGCTAAACACCCACATAGCCCACCAGACCATGAACAACTATCCTAATAACGCTCGAAAGCTCTCATGAGCTTTATTTTTAAAGCAGAAGATGCCGGTGGAGAATACGAAGGAGCAGGATCGGCAGACATCTCTCTCACAGCCCTCCAGGAGGCATCCGCACGCTGCCGGAGCGCGGCTCGGAGCCAGCAGTGAGAGAGCTGCGGCCCCCATGCCCCCCTCACACAAGCCCCGGGGAAGGGAAAGGCCCGCAGGATGCCCGGGAAGAAGCCCCAGCCATCCCTGCAGACTTCCCCTCTCCTTCGCCTTCATTTCCCGAGGGCTCCATGTATTTTGCATAGGTTTGAATGGAGGACAAAATGCTATAAATGCATCGATCTCTTCCACAGAGGTTTGCCTGGTGACTGGTGCTACCCTTGACTAAAACCAGAAGGAGAAATACTCGGTCTCTCAGGATTACAGATCCCCTGTACAAATTAACGGTCCCAAACATAACAGCGCTCCAGAATGAAACTGCTTGCAACTGCAATCACAGAAAGAAAGTAAATATTTTCTAGATCTATGAGAATTACTCCACCAGCAGACACCTGAACAGTCTCACCACCTGCACAACAGTGTTGTCCTACGTGGGGTGGGACAACAGAGGCAGCTTATTAAACCTCTTAGAAGAATCATAGAATCACAGAATCATAGAATCACTTAGGTTGGAAAAGACCTTAAGATCATCAAGTCCAACCATTAACCTAACCCTGCCATCCCACCACTAAACCATGTCCGTAAGCACCTCATCTACCAGTCTTTTAAATACCTCCAGGGACGGGGACTCGACCACTTCCCTGCGCAGCCTGCTCCAATGCTTAATGATCCTTTCGGTGAAGAAAGGAAACTCACTAATGCATGATTTTTTTTCTGAAAACAAACTAGTCACACCGAATCAGGAACAAAACCAGAATAATTGCCCAGATATTATAACTCTAAATGCATTTAGCATGTATTTATAGGGGAAGTTTTCACCTGCTTAGTTGCTGAACAGAGGGAAAACTTTTCTTTAGTTAGCCTGGACTGTGCACTGCAATATTTCAGCCTCACTTGCTACAGCACTAGTAAATATATTTAATTGCATTGAAAAGGATTAAATAACTTCTGTACGATAAGATCCTAAAATGCCTAGAACAGAAGGATTCTGTAAAGACAGTGCTATGAATTACATGCCTCTCCTTTCCCTCTTGCTTCTCTGCCTGCACCAGCCAGCTCTCTAAATAAAAAAAACCGGGCCAGCCACATGCCATAAAAATTCAGCTTTTAGTAGGGGTAAGCTTGAACAACACTGAAGGCAACCAGTATGCAAAGAAGGGGTAAAAAGAGCATTGTGGTTTTTTCAGCTTATTCAGTTATTGATCTTTCAATGATCTCCATTGCTTTCTTAGAAGACTGATGAGCTTGAAACTCAGTACCTCAACCCCCTCAGCTTCCTCAATGAACCTCCTGCTGGCGGAGCGCAGGGCCTCCTGCCGCCGCTCATGAGACCAGTCAATAGCGGCGCCGTTAACTATGGCTGGGAACTTCCGAGCTCGCACCCGCAGCGTGGCACCAGTGGGAGAGAAGCATAGAACGATCTGTGGAGAGGAGGGAGGGGAAAAGAGAGAGAAAGGAAATCACGCGGCAAGTTGAGGCAATCAAAGAAAGGCATGCAACGAACCATGGCCCAGCGCCGGCGCCAGCCAGTGCGCACCTGAGGCTCCAAATCAAATTTGTCAGCTAATCAACTTCATCAGCTACCTTGGGCAAATAGATTTTACTCCCTTCCCACTGTACAAACACAGCATACTCGCAGCTTCCTTCCCCTCTCTCCACGTTGGTATCAGTTACTCGATTTAATAGCTATAAATAATAATGCAGCCACAGGGACTGGCTGGCAGGCAGACAGCCAGACGGCACACGTTTGGCTGGTCACAGTGACACAAACCCAGTTCTTGAGTTTCTAAATCTATTCAAGGCACTTCCTGCCACTTTAATACGTACTGCAATAGGAAAGAATGGGAAGAAAATGAGAACTGGATCTTGGTTTGTAGGTAAAGTTTTAGGGACTGTTCTTTACAAAAGTAGAAAGGGATGTCCAAATAAGGGCAGGCTAAAATTGTCAAAGAAAAATAAATAAATCTATGATTGGCTGTTAGTATCACTGAGCCTACCCAAAGCAACTCCCATTTGGGAAGAAAGGGTTATTCAAGGCTCCCAGTTGTGCCTGTGGACCTACTTAATGCCACTAGCACATGTTTTGGCCACTGTGTTTGCTTTTAGTTAATTAGCAAAGTGGCAGACATCAGGCTGTTAAGACAGGACTGGAGTATCTCCTATACACTTCTTATGAAATGAGCTATTTTTGCTGCACAGGGCTTTCTGAACCATATGGCATCAATATTGTTAATTCCAACAGAAAATATCCGAATGGTATCAGAACAGATTATCACATCCTCAACAGCCACAAGAGCCATGCCAGAGCCCAGTCAGGTGTGTTAGAGAGGTGGCAGGTTTGTTCTGTCTCTGGAGTAATTGGGAATTGACATTACCTATTAGGAGAAAAACGGATGAAAAGGGAAGATGATCAGAAAGGTGAAAGAAAAGAAGGAAAAAAAGAGTGTAGAAGGGAGGAGGTTGACCTGGGACGATACTTCACTGGGTTTTAAAGCAGTCAGAGAGATAGTAACAGTGGAAAAAGCTTCTGTGGTATCTGGAAAGAAGATTACATGGAAAATGGAAAAGCCTTGCCACTATCTCATAGTTTCTAAAAATACATCTCTGCGTTGGAGAACACAAGACAACAATTTCTGCAATTAACCTTTAGCTGTGAGCAGAGATGAGTAAGCTTCAGTAGAACTAAGTCAAAGCAAGTAAATTGTTTCCCATTATTCAGAAAACCCTAAAAATGAAACTATTTCCTGGGATATTTATATATTTTGTAAAGCTTCAATTTTATTCTGAATCATAGGGTATGTCCTTTTTAATTACCCCCTTTTTAGCAAAATCAATTAAGAAATGGCCTCTGGTCACAAGCATTGGTCAGGCTGTATCTCACAAAAAAAAACTTCTTTCTCATGGCTCCACAAACTGAGCGGAATTTTGAGATTATTGAAGGCTTCATGTCAATGATGCCATTTTCAGAAGGGTGTAATATGGCCAAGTGTAACAGTGAAAAAAGCACAAGTGGTCCCTTCTGTTGGGAGCCATGGTGGAAACAGAGGAGGTGAAAGGCAGAAGGCGTGTGAAACAATCTTAAAAGAAAAAAAAGACAGACCTGAAGAAGGTTAAGAGGAAGAAGCAAGGAAGGCAAACAGAAGCGATTATAGTCTCCCATGTTGTGACAGACAGGAAGAGAAATGATGCAGACTAAAGTACTAAATAGGGCATAAAATAGAGAAGAATTCACTGAAATCTTTACTGGTGAGTAAACCATAAATATTCAATAAATTAGAGCTCCTGAGCCCATGCTTTAGACTGCACTGTGAATTAACTGCATGTTCCACCATTTTTTAATCCATCTACTTCTTTATATTTCTAAATGGAGGGTATTCACTAGTACCTATTCCATTTCCAACACGCTTACCAGTTTCTCACAGCTACAAGATCTCATAGGTACATTTTTTCTCTGTCTTGGGGAATGGGATGTAGAGGGCTATTTCGTGTTAAAACCGAGTTTTGAATTGCTTCAGTTATTCTGGTCCTGGTCCCCCTACTGATCTATTTTATTGTCAAACAGAGAAAAATACCTCTCTGACATGAACCTACAGTTCTTCTAACTGCAGGCGATTTGCACATTTGTCTAGGAAGTACTTCAGAACGTGTCAGCAAGAGAAATCATTGGTTTTAAATCACTTGGGACCTTTGACTCCTGCAAGAATTACGAACAGCAGTGCATGTTCTCATATTTGCAAGAAGATAACATCCTCCCCCATCTTCAAGAATTTAGGCAGAAATGTAGACACCCGTGCAAAAATGTAATGGAGTCCAGGTTGTCCAGGGATGTTATAAAGACAGGATGATCAGCAAGTTGGTCTAAGGTACAAAAGAAAATGTCATCCGCTTTGAATGTGTTCAGCATGAAGCAAATGGCAGAAATGTTCATGTAGAAATCCATTCTAGCCAAGTGATGAAAACTACACTAAAACTGTACAAAGACCATGGAAAGATCTTGGAATTTACAGAAAAAAAATTATCAGGCTGATGAGAAAGAAGGGCAAACAAATGGTACAAACAAAAATGGTTTCCACCCCAAAACTCTGAATTAGAGAAGAGACCTATGTGAAGAATCTGCTAGGTCTGTTTCTTGATTCTCAAAGACCAAGGACACTTCTGTGAGTTTTCTGAAATTTCTTCTCTGTTATACCATGTATCCTTCAATTAGACATTCTCTCTCCCTCTCATTCACGTCACCCCATTTTCTGATAAAATTTTATGTTCCATTATAATGTCAGAGGCATGGTGAGCAATGTTGATGCTTAGGGCACCTCCTTTTCTCCTCTCTTTTTCCTCTAGGAGCCACCTTCTCAGATCTGCATACTATCCCTGCTATGGTAGCAGCAGTAACGGAGAGCCCAGAGATATCTGTCCCCGCTTTGATTTGTTTCTCACAAGTGCCCTTGCTATAGCAGTGGTGCCAAACTGAATCTATCACAGCTCCAAAGCTGCAAACCATACACAGTCTTCCTAGAAGTGACATCTTCTACACCCTCCCACACTGCTCACATTGCTCATATTTGGATTTAACTCTCTTAGTACTGGACTGCAAGAAGAGTCCAAATCAAAGTCTTGGACCATTTGCCAAACACAAACCAGAATTTAGTGTTTCCCTTAGTCTTGTACCCTAAGTAATATTTTATCCTCCCTAAATATTAAACAATTGTTTGCTTGGAATGATTACTATTTATGCCTTATTTATACCATTCTTATGTTGAACTTCAGGGGAGAAGGTGCCCTCTCTATCCAATGTCATTTGTCAGGAGTGATTTACAAGAACTACTTCTGTCTATAGGGAGCTGCATTAGTTTATATAAACTGTGGATCCCTGAGAAGATAATAGTGACCTTTCAGGATTGTTTACTCTTAACTTTAACCTAGCATCTAAATTCTGTATTTACTGCAAGTTTTAAAGAGTACATTATGGTAGTATGTTCTCATATTTATTCTAATCTCCTAGCATCTAAATTCTGTATTTACTAAGTCATACCCATACTCATCTGTTCTTTCCTTTCCCTTGGCCACCCCCCTCCAAAAAAATTTCTGCAAGTTTTAAAGAGTATATTATGGTAGTATGTTCTCATATTTATTCTAATCTCATGTTTCTCCAGCACAGTACTACTGGAGCTCGTGCGGATAACCACAAGACACAAAAGTCTCTCAGGGGTTAACTGAGAGTTAAGAGTGAGTATGGAACAGGAGGTGAACAGTGATGAGGACATAAAAGTCTCTCAGGAGTTAACTTCCATAACGAGTGAGTATGGAACAGGAGGTGAACAGTGATGAGTGAAGCCAGGCAGGAGAGGAATGGTTGAAGCAACAGCGTGTCTAGCAGAAGTTGTTAAACATGGTAAGCGAGTCCTAGCGAAAGTCTTCGCAAGAAGTACGAGGCACACACTAGTCCTACCAGGATTATTCGGCTGGAAAGCCCGACCAAGAAAAAGGAAATACACCTGAGTACATATCCTAGACTCAATTGTCATTGCATCCCTGAAAACAGCTAGTTTAAAGGCAGGTGAACGTAGTGTACATGAAATAGAGGTACACCGTTCTTTTGCTTGCAATGCAGACATATTCACATATCTAGCTCTTATTTCACAGGTGCAGACTATAAAGAAAAAGGTAACACTTGAAAATAACTGCTAGGAAGGCCTAGATCAGAGGATCCGAAGAAGCTGTTAATAAAGAGAACAGCAGCAGATCTGAATTTTAGAAACCTTGCAGAAAATGAAGAGAAACAATTAAATCCAATTTAAAGGTAGCAATAGGTAAAATTAGTTACCTACACACAAACTGTGTAGATTATCATGTCAGGATGAAGGTTAGAAGAACAATTTCTCGATCCTTTAATAAATTGCTTCTTGGCATAGGTAGTTCTAGAACTCAAACACACTATTTAAAATTTCCATTAATTTTCTCTAAAACATGAAGTTACAACTGAGTGATTTTTACCATATTGTATTATTAGGCAGGAAATTCCTGCAGAGCCCTAGCCATAATGTAACACCCTAATTAGATAACTATGTCTTTGTTAATTATATTTTGTGGACAATAAAAGATAGGATACAATATATATTTGAAAAAGTAGTCATAAAAAACAGGTAGCCAGATCCTCACCATGGCATAACCTTTCTGTCTCCTTTAGCTTTAGCAAAATTTGGTAAAATCACATCAGGCAAGGGTTTGATGCAGCGTGTTTTTTTAGGGTTCATTTGCATTCCCACCAGTGAACTCTCAATATTATAAAGGACCTTGTGCACTGCTTGCTTTGGACACAGAATAATGAAGATGCCATGTGATCCGATAACAAGAGAGCTGTGAGGAAAAATGAGTAATTATTACAGACTACATTTTGAACAGTCTTTGCTTAAACAAGGAGTTCATATTTTGAAAACATTTGTCATCTGCCCAGGCCGTAAATGACAGTCTAATTTGACAAAGGGGAAAGAAAAAAAAAAAAAGGAATAGGAAATGCTCTGTGTAAGAAATGCTTCATTTCTTGCAAGACAACCAGGATATTAAGGAAGAAATTTTTTACAAGGAAGAAATTTTTTACAATAAGAGTGGTAAAACACTGGAACAGGTTGCCCAGAGAGGTAGTGGCGGCCCCATCCCTGGAAACATTCAAGGCCAGGTTGGATGGGGCTCTGAGCAATCTGATCTAGTTAGCAGTGTCCCTGCTCACTGCAGGGGGGTTGGACTAGATGACCACTAGTGGTCCCTTCCAACCCTAAACATTCTATGATTCTATGATTCTATGATTCTATATAAATATTACAGTAAGGGTATTTCATATAGTAATGGGAGGTTCTTCAGGATAGATGCATCCCTTTCTTTGAAAGAAAAGTGGATTGAAAGGGACTATGCAAGACTCTTTCATTTGACATTTTTAAGATTTAAATTTGCACAACTGAGTAACGAAGACAATCAGTGAGGTCAAACGATCTGGTATGATGTGAAATTAATATCAACTTCCATGTAGCATTCACCATTCCTAGGACAACAAAAGCCCTCTCTTCTCAAATGTCCCAACTGAGCCTCATTCTCACATGTCACTCTCACTACAGATGTGTCTCTTACATTATACTTTCTGGCTCAACCTCCTCCTGCTTAGCTCAGGTATGCAAGCCCTCTAGGTTCACCGAGTGCTTCAAATAGAGCAAGACAGACAACAGTGTATCTTAATACTCACGAACTAAAGAGCGCCTTGGCACATGCCTGACCACTGGTCTGACAGGGCCCATTCTATTTAAAAGTTAGCACTCACTTGCATGGTTTTCCCATGTGAAACTAAGCAGTGCTGCAGCAGGAGTAAGGAGCTGTACAGGCCAGGAATCATTCCTAACCAGCTCTATGCCACTGCCATCATTTTGTGAGCAGAGCAAGGGAACAGCTAAGCCACATGGATGCCAGTCACGTCATGCCAGTAGTCCTCAGGACCGCAAAATAAACCTTGAATTTACTCATATAGATGTGTCCTTAAAAATCAGCTCTCTAAATACTCAAGAAGAGATGGCCGACATCCAAATGAGAGAAGCCTGGAGCTTTTAATAGAGAAACAGGAACTCTGTAAGAGCCTGCCAACTGCAGAAGCAGCTGTTTTGTGTGCTACAGAACTCAGAAATCCTCGATAGCTTCTTGGCTGTCTAATAACATAACTGAGCCTTCATTCAGTGGGAGGCAGTAACTGTGTCTGTCTGTCCCTGATCCACCTGCCTCCTTGGTGGCAATTGGTTGGTAAGTTCAGAAACTAGTCGAGAGGTGAGATTGACCAAGTGATAGGCAGCGTGATCAACTGAACCCTTATTTCCCATTGAATCAGACAAATATAATCACATCTGGGGTTAGTATTAGTTTAACACAGAACCAGAAATGCTAAAACCATGGTTCTCTTTGGCTGGGATTAAAGCAGTCAGGCTAATAGGCACATGTATTCATGCTGTCAGGAAAAACCATGAGAGCTGGCCAAAAGCTAAGCTGTGATGGGGCTGCACAAGTTCCTCTCAGATTCACAGACGAAAGATGTTCTGTCAGTGGTGAAACAGACCACAAGGAAAATGCTAACATGTCCTGGTGAAAGAGGACTTGGAAATTATTTAAAAGCAAAGTAATAGTAATAATATGGACAAGATCAGCCATGGCAATGCAGGACACCTGACCTGCCTATGTTCGACATGAATTCTTGCTGAAGCATGGAACTGCTTTACTGCCGAGTTCCTTAGAAAATGGCAAGCCAGCTAAATATGGACAGAACTATGCAAGGAGGTGTCGTGGTTTAACCTGGCTGGCAACTAGGCACCACACAGCCACTCGCTCACACCCCCCCCCCTCAGTGGGATGGGGGAGAGAATTGGAAAAAAAAAAAAAATAAGACCTGTGGGTTGAGATAGAGACAGTTTAATAAGAGAGAAGAATAACAATACTACTAATAACGGTAAGAGAATATACAGAATATATAAAACAAGTGATGCACAATGTACTTGCCCCCCACCCCCTGACTGATGCCCAGCCCGTCCTGAGCATCGATCACTCTCCCCGCAACTGACAGACTAACCCCCCCCGAGCATGACGTTCTATGGTATGGAATAGCTCTTTGGTCAGTTTGGGTTAGCTGTCCTAGCTGTGCTCCCTCCCAGCTTGCTATGCACCTGGCCGAGCAGGAGAAGCTCAAAAAGTCCTTGAGTAGTCTAAGCACTACTTAGCAACAACTAAAAACATCAGTGTGTTATCTACATTCTTCTAGTACTAAATCCAAAACACAGCACTATGTTAGCTACTATGAAGAAAATTAACTCTATCCCAGCCAACACCAGGACAGGAGGAGACCATTATAAGGTTGTAGCCAAGTCTGCCTATTGGAAGGAAACTGGGGAAATAGTATTGCCCTAAAACCAGCAGACTTCGTTCTTAATGCTGGGACTTCACAACTGCTACTGAGGGGCTGTAAACTTTGAAACATAAGGAAAATACGCAATGAGGAAACTTGTTCAAGAAATGGGAGCAAGTATTTGTAGTAGAGATCCGCAGGTCATGAAGAAAACTGGCTGCACAGGGACTAAGTAACAGATTCAGTTCAGAAGAAAAGCCGTATAATACGTATTGCTTTAGAATACATACTAATGTTTAAGAGCACTGAAGAAACAGATATGATCTAGTAGGAAATGTAGAACATGGAAAACATGCAAAGATGAAATGCTGTAAAGAATATGTTTACTGGAAAGAGTATATTTAAGAGTATGTTTGTGTAGGACATGGACTCCAAGGCATTTAGGCACAGTGTTCCCATTTTTGGGAAAATGTTGAAAGGTTACCACAACCAAAAGAATAAAATAAAATCAGATGGAGTTCAAGAAACAGCAGGACTGACTGGCCGTGCCTCATATCCGTGCTTCTGAGAAATAGTTGCTTCTTCTGGCCTTTACTTTTATAAAAAATGTTGGTAACATGCAGACTATTTAAGAGTGATTACTGCACATGTGGGATATTGAAAAACTGCTGGAGCTCCAGTAAATCACTGTGAGCCTTAGAAACTTCTCAGACTATGCAATGCCGTGCCTTAGCACTGCCCCCACATTACCATTCACAATGTTTGGCCATCAACTTGGATTGCTTAAGCATCATTCTTCCCTTTAAATTTATTTCATCATTCATCACAAAGGCTTTTGAAATCCTCAGGTACCTATATGTCCTTGCACACACTTCTACTGTGGGCCCATATTTTATACTGGTGAAATCCACTGTCTTTAACTGACATACTTCCAACTTACACCAATGTAAATTTGCACCTACATACATGGCATGTTTTCAGTATGTTAACAGCAGAATTGAGTGCAAGTTCCAGACTGAAAACAATCAAAAAAACACAAACACAAAACCAAAGAGCTATGCTGGTTCAAAGAATTGCACTGTGTAGTTTGGGTTCCTGAGCTACAGATTCCTCATCATAAACAGAACTGTAAGGTATAAGATGATGGGTGAGCACAAGGGAAATGTGGCTTTATGTAGGAAGTTGGGTTTTTAAAATTAAATTGAAAAATGAAACTATATCACTTCACTAAGCTTTAACATTCTGAAACTGTCTAAATTCTCCCTTTTGTTCTCTTTCACATTTTATTAGTCTTTTAGTCTTTAAACCTAGGGAAAGGAGGAGGTGATAGGTCAACCCAGCACTAACTAAAAGTCCATACAGATATCTGCCAGCGTGTTAACTCATGAAATTTATGTCTCCTTCAGTACTATAATGTCTCTACTTTGCTTCCCTGCCACATGAATAGATATCTCCTGTTCTTGCCTCCAGAAGTGCTAATTTGCACAGTGGGGGACTAGTGAAATGGTTGCAAGGTAAAAAGCATTTGAAAGCTGGCTTTCAAAAAGCTCTTAAAAAAAAAAAAAAAGAAAAGAAAAAGAAGAAATTGCTGGGGGAATAAGGAAAACACAAAGGGAAAGAAATGGGAAAGAAGAAAATAAAGAGAGATATTAGACATCACTTTTTTTTCTTGTCCTTTCTTTAAAAAGGTACACAAATGCAATAGCCATGAAACAGATACAAATAGCACTGACTAGAAATGTATGTACAGAAGGTAAGCACCACTATTGACCATGTCACTGAAGTCTGGAAAAGTGAAAACAACGCAGAATATGTCACACCAGATCCCATACAAGTCTCCACTGGACTTCAAGTTACAGATAAAATTTGTGGAGGGACAGAAGTGATCACAACAAAATTAGAGATACGAGGGAACATCAGCAAAACTAAAGCAGGATAGGAAAAAGACAGAAGATGGGGGG
>NW_009259683.1:7983139-8043431 GCF_000687185.1 Egretta garzetta
AAGAAAGGAGAAGAAAAAAAAGTTAAGTGGGGGGGGGGGGGAGAGGGGAAAGAGAAAGCGGTATGTTATAAAGTGTAAGAACCTGAAAAAAATCTCATAACCAAACAGGAATGGTCTTTACATCAGTGATGGTTAAACACTTCAGGAGAAGCAGAAGAAAACTGCACAGAATACTACTGTGGACTAATCTGCTATGGGAAGGCTCTTCTCATCCCCAAACAGATCAGTCTAATGCACAAAGTACAGGGCATATATTCCTTTCCAAACACTCTCTTTCTAAAGGGTTAATGGTTTCCAGACTTTTAATTTTCTTATCAGCTTCTCCAGGACCAGTGTTCCCAGCTTCTGCTTTCCAGCTTTCAGGAGAGAACTACAGTCAACCTCAACAACACTACCTCTAAAATGGAGTTCTGAGAGGGATAGTTCTTGCAATTTTGGTATCATGTTAACATGTATCATTAAATAGCTTTTGGCCTGAAAACAGCTACATGGATATTTTTATTTTCCCAGTTTCAAATGGCATAGGAAAAGTAGAAAATATTAACATTTACTATGAAATTTCAGTCATTTGTGCAAAAGTTTAAGAGCTCAATACATATACAGAATTACTGTATGTGTAATTAGGGAACAGATTTACAATTGCACTAACTGCACCACTAACTCCTCATCAGCCTCTCACTTCTCTCTGAAATGCATCGTTGTATTCAAAACTTAAGACCATGATGCTAAGAGGCAGAGCAGCTACGTGACTTTCCTAGGAACAGGCAGGAAGTCAGTAGCCAGGCCTAGGAGCAAAACTTGGTGTACACCAAGCCTCCACGTAGAGAAGGTTATTACAGGGGTAACATGAGAGAGGCAAATTCGGTGTCATGTGTCGAAGAGTATGTCTTTCAAGAGAAGTATGCCAGCATATGTGGGGTTATAAGACAACTGAAATAACATTGTAACTTTAACCAGCTCAGTACTGCCTCTCTCCCCAGAGATATCCCTTACTTTTAACTGGAGCCATGCTCTACTCAAGAAGAACCTCCAGCAGCTTTCTCCAGTGTCCAACAGGCCCAGGGCTCAGACTTCTTTTCTAGCTCCTGTAACTATGCCCTCCACATCTTCATCACTGAACAGATCTGGAACTTCTCCTGTGAGAAGACAAAGGCATAGTTAGGAGAAGCCTCACACAACACAACCTGAGAAATAATCTTCTACACAGTATTTAGCATATGATGAGGTTTAGGCACATAACTAGAACTATGCTATGACAGTAGATAGATGAAGTAACAAAACAGTTTCCTCCTGTTCTCCACACCTTTTCACCTAAAAAGAACAATTCTTTTTATAAGGGAGAGGAAACAACATTGTTTTAAAGAGACAGAAATATTTGTCCTCTTAGGAAGTCCACTCACAAATTATGTATCCCTCAGAGTAGTCATTCCTTTTTCTTTACAGCCTGTTAGAAAATTGTTTTCCAGACTGGTTGCAAAAATAATAATTAAAAAAAAAAATCTTTCAAAATGCTCTCCAACTGTACAGCATGGTACTATTCCTGTTTTTCTTCCACCCTGTCTCCAGATCCCCACATTCAGAATCCAGATCCTCTAATTTTCAAATCATGGATGAAAGTGCATTGCTCTCCGTTACACTTGTGCAGTCACAAAGACTTTGCTTGAAGTCAGTGAAATCATATCCAGGCAAACACAGCATTAAGTCAAAGAGAGACCCGCAGCTCCCCCCAAGTCAATGCACTTACGCACATTAAGCCTTAGCAATTCCTCTCCTCAGTGGGCAATACTTTCTTAAACAAGTGAGTCTCAATGCTCAAGTTGGATGGGTTGGCTTGGCCTCTCTGAAAGCTCCCCCTACAAATACCTGAAAGAGAAGTAACCTCTTTAAAGTTCAACGAAACCACAGATAATTTGTCATTGGAAAAAATCTTTCAAGAAATGTGTTGGTCTAATCACCTGATGCCAACAAGTCATTAATCAGCACAAGAAAGCGTTCATCTGGAACCTGGGCATCTGTCAGCAAAAACACTGTGGGCATGTTCTTGGCACAAGCCTTGATATACAAACTGGCAAGATCTACCTGTAAGGAAAGGAGGCAATCACTCATATTCTGTTAAAAAGTTGATACAGAAAAAGTGTGAAATGCATGTTAGTAGATGGCAAGGCATTGCTGACTTCTCCTTACTCTTTTCAGTTTATTTACATATTGCTAATTTGCTGCGTAAAATCCAAAGGGAAAAGCAATTTGCCCTGGTTTTCCATAACGAATGTTGAGGTTTTGATGTGACCTGGTGGTAAAGATCAAACCAGACTACTAATCAAGGAAATCCCCCCTCCGAATTTACTAAAAAAGGGATATTGGAGTCATGAAAATCCCCATCGAGAACAGCCATAACCATATCAATAACATCTGTGAATTGCACTGAAGAGTCATTTTAAACTGTGTTATTTCTGCAAGTGAATTTATTTAGGAGTGCTTTCTCATGTTAACAAAAAAAAAAAAAAAAAAAAAAAAAAAAAAGACTGAGTACTGCACTGGTGCACTGTTACTTTTACTGTCACACATGCGTGGCCCAGAACCATTGTAGTAGCAGTGGTACAAACATGGAATGCTTTTTGGCATTGCGTTCCAGAAAAAAAAACCCAACAAAACAAACAAACCAAAAAACCAACAACCCACATCAGTTGCATTCAAGCGTGGTCACATCTGATACACAGATGAAGGTCGGTGCTGGCTGATACGAACAAGTTGCCACATCACCTACCAGAAAGCAAATCCTCAGGCTTGTTAACAGAAGATTAGAAGTTTCCCTGCTTGGAAACAGCATGGAGGAAATGACCACTTGATCTTACACTGTCTCTCATTTGCCCAGGGAAGGAGAGCACAAGAAGTGAGATGCCATGTAAGACAGAAGAACATGCAGCACTTTTCCGAACAAGAACAGTGAGTACCACCTCCCTCTGAAAACTGATGCCTTGCACTGGACACACTGTGGTGGTTTAGCCGTGGTCCAAGGCTAACAGAAGGGATTTTTGGGGACCACCATCCACCAAATTTGGCCACAGTCATATCCTCATTTAGCTTTGTCCGAGATTCAGAAGCATTGCTTATTTTCCCCATGGAATGAAGAGGAAGAAAATGTTCCCTCCTTCCCTACTTGCTCACATAGATAGGGCTCAGCCTTGCAAGGTCCCCAAGTCTGTAAGCCTGGTAGAGCACCTCACTCAACTATATTCCTTATTTTTGCATGTGACCAGTTTAAGTGATTAAATGACTCGCATGCAACAAGGACAAAATTTTGTCTGGTGTTCACCCACATCAATTTTATTCCACTAAATCAATACACATGCAAAAATTTGTAACAAATGGCTAACTTAAAACACCAGAACTCCAACCACATCTTTGTAGTGTGTCAAGTAGCTGCCTTGGAAAAAGTGAGGAAGGTAGTAAGATTCTGTGAAGCATATAAAGAGACACTAAAATACCTTTTAACCACCCATTTTTCAGAGATAAAGAAAATGAGAGGTACAGCTGGAAACCACAGGGGTTGTTACTGTAAATTACACTGCTTCACCTGTGATTTTATCAAGCCCATGTAACAACAAACCAACACATTCTTGAAGTAGTGAACTCAACAGACTCAAGTAATATCTATTTGTTTACCCTCAGGTCCTGGATCCTGTAGTCTTTCTTCAATGTGCTTTGGAAAACCTCCAGGGAGCAGACGGATGCTGCCAGCCTCAACAAGCTTTGTTTACCACTACCACCTACTCCAATCATAAGTGCATAACCCCTAGGGGCTTCTAGGATACAACTGATCCAGCACCTGATGACAAAAAAACAGTAACGTAACACAGACTTCAACAACCTCGTTAGCCAAGTTTCTCAATTCTTTTTATTGCACCAAGCTTTCTTTTTTTTTTTCCCCCCTTCTTTCTTTTTTGTCTATTTTTGTGGTAATGTGCTCCTGACACCTAAAGGTACATTATCTTCATGTCAGCATTTTGTTCCTTTCCAATATTTGAGCAAGCAGAATTAAAAGCTGTTTTCCTTTGTCAAATATTGAACGTCTGCACTGACTACTGCAATGACCAGAGATGTCTGGTTGCTCGTTCTTTGCACTGAGCTGCTCCAAAGCATCATTCCAAAATCCTGATGGACCCTGACTGGACTCAGAAAAAAGACATAGTTAACTTGAAGAGAAGTTGACTGGGCACTAGGAGCACAGGAGAATTTCACATCTGGCAGTTTGCACCTCAAAGGCTGAAGGATCACTTCATAAAAAATACGCATCAAACTTTAATTTATAAATTTTATCTAGCCCAGACTACTTAAGGCATAATTTTATTTGCTGATCATGGGATAGTATAGGATGAATGATGCCAGATGAGAATCTGGCCCAAAATTTGACAAACTTCAGTTGCCAGAATTTTCAAATATAAGTATTGAGGTAAAAACCCCTGTTTGAGACATTAAAAGAAATCTCTTGCAATTGTTATTTTATTCATTTATATAAACATCTAAAAATTATTCTCAAAATTTAATTTTTTAAAATCAGATTCAGATTCTAAGGCATTACAGCCTAGTATCAGCAGACTAGAGCTTAGAAACAGCACATTGGATTTTTTCCTTCATTTTTCTGCTTTATATCAATGAATAAAACCCCAAAAGCAATCCCCTCATTCTCTTTATGTCTCATGCCACTGAAAAAATCATCCCTGAAAAAACATCGATAAGAACCTTCTTAAATAATGGGACAGTGTGTCTAATCTGGTTGCATCTAATAAAGAGGTGGAAACGTGTTCAAGCAAAACATTTCTGGAATCCAAGTCTCTTTGACCTCACTGTAGAGCTTTAGTCAGCCTTATCCATGATTTCACAATGGATCCATTAAAAAAAAAAAAACACCAAACATAAAAGGTGCAGTAAAAATTTACAGGATTTAATTTCACATACACTTTTCTGGGACTGCCAAATTGTAAAGCTAAGATACCCTGCAACTTTGCCAAACTGGGATACTACTCTCGGTCACTAGACTTCAGAGAGAAGATAATGGCTTACCAACACTTCCAAGCAAAACTAGTGATACCCGAGGAGGCTTCTGTCTGCAACTCTGATGATTATCACATCAAGCTCTAAATCAGCAGAACAAAATCTACAGCCCCTGTGAAAGATCCATATGATTATCTTTGTAATTTAAGCTCTTTTTTAATCCTCTTGGAGAGAAACTTCTACAATAGACTGCTTTGTCAAGAGTGCCTTCTCTTATATAGCTCCTGACTGAATATGTGCAAAGTGAAAAACGATGACACTGAAATCCTAGTCCAACTCAATGAGAAGAAAAGGTTCAGTGTTAAATGATTTGACACTGCAAATAATAGCAACTACTTTAGCAAAACTAAGCTCTGGCAGCAGGGGCCTCTGTCTCTTCCTGGAAATCACCGATATGATACATCACCAGAACAACTGTATATGTTGAAGAAAGATTATAAATAATGACAAGGAGCAACAGTGAAGTCTGTGCCTCACTTATTCAGTGAAATCTTGACTTCAACTTCTGAAAACAGGGTGGTTTTCTTCCATGCAGGAAAACAAAGCAAATATAGTCAATCAGATTTCAGAAACAAATTTTGGGCCAGGATGGATACTAAGATATTGCCTGACATGAGAAAAAAAAATTGCATTAAACTGACATAAGGGAAAAATACATATGAAAAAACCTATGAATAAATAAAATAAAATTTTACAAAAATCTATGATGATACTTAGAAGTCTGGGCTGGTTTAGATTTAAAAATGTACAGGGCTAGGCAGGAAAGGAACTGCAAGTCTGCAATGCAGTGGCATCATTTAGTAAATGCTTAAGGTATTACTTTTCCTTGCTTTGAATTAATCTAATTTTAAAAGCATTTTCCCTTTCTTAGAAACAAAAGATAAATATTACTTTTCTTATAAAGGCCTGTTACATCATTAACTAATAAAAGATAAGGCAGACTATCTACAGCATTACAGAAAATAAGTGGTATTAATTTCTGTGCAGTGCAAAAAAGATCACTCTCTGTTTAAACAAACAAAATGGAGGTTAGGTTTAATACAGAGCCACAGTCTACTCTTCCATAATGGCACCAGTAAAGTATATTTAAATAAGACTAGGTTCATAGAAACATGCTTTCTAGGAACTCCTTAAGTATATTCCTCAGTGGTTCCCACCCTTTCACTGGCTTGCAGCAAGGGTCTGCTCTGCCATTTGGCAAAAATGGCAATAGATGAGCGGAGATTGCAGCAACACTTGATCTTCCACATTCTACCACATAGTGAGAGAAAAATAATAGTTAAAAAATGCCCCAAACAGCACACAAAAAACGTTGTCATGAAAAAACAGTCCATTAGTGTAGTGATTGATGTACTCATGTACTGTGAGTACACTGGAAGACTAAAAGTACATGCAAGTATAGGCTCAAAGCATTTACAAAAGTACGTCCAAATGACTAGTAAACTGCCTATATCTTTAATTTTCTAAACTATTTAAAACTAAGGAACAATAATTTCTTTGTGACAGGAAGTCATTGTTCATTCTAGGTGCAAACACTCCCAAATATTTTAAATTTTCTGTTTTGGTGTCCTCATTCCTATCCTTACTCTATTTCTTTTCACTCCTTTTTTTTTTGCTGGCAAATAGAAATTATAAAGGAAGTGAAAAAAAATACTAGTGAACAAAGCTGACGCTTTCCAGTTTCCATTTTTTTGTCAAATAAATTCAAATACTCACTCTATTATTCTTTCCCCTCCTCCCCAACTTTTAGTAAAACTATTTTCCTTTCTAAAAATCAAATATACATGCATTTAATATGTTCATTTTAGTTCATGTTTCTGCTGCTTTGTCAGCTGCAAAATAAGTATGCTTTCAAGTGAAGAGTTTTTGAAGGGCAAGTAGAAACCGTATTGTGGTCCTCACTAGTTAATTCATCCTTGGTATTAGCACCAACACAGATTAATTCCAGAAGAAACTATATATATATATATACACACACACACATATATATATCATAGTATTATATAATATGTGACATTATTTTGTCTTTCCTGTGCCATGTCTAATACAATGAACAGTACTGAGAGGTACTGCATT
Organism: Egretta garzetta; assembly: GCF_000687185.1. Classification (NCBI taxonomy): domain Eukaryota; kingdom Metazoa; phylum Chordata; class Aves; order Pelecaniformes; family Ardeidae; genus Egretta; species Egretta garzetta. The sequence continues at coordinate 7,990,268 of NW_009259683.1, forward strand.
TCATTACGTATGGCAAGTTAAGGGAACAAGAGGCAGACCTAACAAAACTTAACTGAGAACATCAAGGCAAAGAAGCAGACTTGTTTCCTGGCTTATATGTGTGTTTGAACTGTGAAAACCCTCATCCCCATACAACAGAAAGACCAAAATGAAACTTGCATATCTGTCTTATATGTGTTGCAATTTAGTGTGTTTTAACTCTTTAATAGTTTAATTCTGATAACAAGCACTTTTATTTGGATAGCCAACAGTGCTCACAGTTAGAAAAGTACATGGTGTTTTACTGACATGCTCTGAAGCCCAAAGAGAGACTGCAATTTAAAATTATTTGAAAAACAACTTAATTAGATTTTTTAATATACATGCATATGCCTATACACACAAACTATTGGGAGAAAGAAAACTAATAGAAAAGGAACAATTAGTAAAGAAAAATAAAAGTACATTATTCTTGTGGTTTGAAGCACAGAGTCAGGAAACAAAATGAAGATTGCAACTTTTTTCCACATATCCAGTGAAGGACATGAAGAGCCATGTCCACAGACAGGTTGCCACCTCCCCATTCTAGGGAAGGCTCAAGTGTTTGCTTTAGGTTACTAATAAGACTGGGACAGAGGAACCTGACGGTCCTCTGCTTGTCAAATATTGCAGTCAAGATAAGAATAACCGCCTCCGAATCTTCTCAAGGGAGAAGCTTGCTTGTTTTCCCCTTTTCATTTACTCTGGTACCTGCTTTTCCTCAGTAAGGAAGATGCTTGCGTTGGGGGTCAAGGATAAAAAGATAGTGCGCTACTGCTACTTACGGTTCCAGCAAATAAGACTTTTCACTACCCAGTTTTTAAGTTGCTGGCATTAGGCAAAATACTTTCAAGCCATCAATATACCTCAAAATACTTGTGCATAGTGTCCATCATCATTTAATCAAAGAAATTGCAGTTTTCCACCAGTTTATCCCCCTAGATACGTGCTGATTCATAAAGCCAAAGACACTGAAGGTCATTTGGTTGTTGTAAACACTCAGGTGTAGAAAACAGAATGCCCTAAAGATAACACAGTATATTTTACTTTTTTTTAAAAATGCCGTCATCTGGCATTAAAATAGGCCACCCTGCAGAATATCAGTTAGTCTCTCTTAAAAGGCATTAACGATATCGAGTAGATACCCAATACACATTGTGCTTGAAACTATACATTCTTTAGCATGAACCAGAATGTCTCCAAATTTGCAAGACCTCCAGCCAACTGAGTGTAAGAAATATAATTAAAACAAATGCTCTTCACTGGCTGGCACTCTTAGGTGACTCATTAGGGTTTGAGGCTCTGGTGCAGTACAGGACACTGGGAAGTATCAGCACTGCCAGGATCTTACATGTTCAGTAGCCCTGTTTTGCAATACCACTCAAGAAAATAGGGCACAGTTTACCATGACAAAATTAGCACTTTCTCAATTATCACTTGAAAACTTCCTTCCTTAACAAATTCCATGCCAGGATGGGTGCAAATATGCACGATGGGCCAGCGCATCCTGATCAAACCGAGCATGTGTTATCCAGGGCACTATTAGTAGGAGACCTGACAAATCCTTGCTAACAGTTCATCATGATCCATGGGGTGGGCAGGCAAGAAAAATATTCTGGAAGAGAATAGAGCTGCACTCCAAGGAACAGGAAAGCAGGTAAAAGCTAAGCAGGACCAGACCCACCCGATTTTACAGGAGGGACCAGGATTTGCTGACCATATAATACCCTTTCCTCTTCTTTCTCTTTAATCCCTGCTCTGATGTTTGGCTACTAGTTTCAGCCCTTGCTTCAGAATGTCTTCCGAATCTCTGTTTTGTTCTACCTAGTCTCCAGAAAGTTGTTCTTCCCTCCAAACAAATGTTGACCTTCTCTTCTCAAAATAATAAGTAAGCAGAGCAAACTTTGCAAACCATTACTCTATTTCCACTAAATATCTTTTCTGTCTCAGCTTTCCACCCTTTTCATCTACCTGACCATAGCCACCTCAGGGCAAGGACTATCATCTACTTTGTACAAAGGCCATCTGTTCTTCACTGGTCCACTGCCCAATTTATGTCATTAAATAATGAAGAGGGGCAATAATAGAGTGTTGTTAGGTAGAAGATTAACCCATGATCTAGGCCTGGAAGACATTGGAGAGGTCTCTCATGTTAAAGATAATAGTGGAACTTAACAACAGCTGGTGGGAAGTTTTGAACCAGTGCCTGCTGAAACCATATGGCTGCTTGTACTATGGCTGGAATATTCTTGATTACTGATGCAGTAAAAGCACGTTGCTGAAAGTGGAAGCAAACTAGCTTGCTATAGATGGTAGTCAGGGAATCTGAAGAAGGGAAGTTCAAAGCAAATACTGCAAAATGTCTCTGAAAATAGAAAGGGAAAAAGAGATCAAGATTCTTCAGTATCAGACAGCAATTAGTGTCAATGAAGTGTTAAATGACAATACAGCCTAGTGAAAATAGAGTTACTTGTGTGTCACAGAGGATACTTCATTTCTAGCCTCTTCCTCCATGCAGTTCCACAGCAGTTGCATGTCTGGCTATGAGCCCCAAGGGCACATCTGCCAGGTGAAGGACCCTAGGAAACTGCAATTACTACGAAATTCGGGGGAATCTCAATATCATAATAAATATGGTTTGTCTCTTTCTGTTTATCTACAGGAACAACAGGATTTTGAACCTGTACTAATTTTCAGACACTATGTTTTCTCCTATCCCCTTTGATCTCCTACCTATTGCAGTAAAAAACTAAACATTAATAATCTCATGCATTAAATACAGGATTGCTATAATAATACAATTCAAACCATACCTGGAGCCTAGGGTTGATAGCAAAGCTGCCAGCAGTTGTATTCATACAGGCAATATACTGACAGTTATGAATTTCTATCATACCTGAGAAAGAAGATGTAGCTTGCTTCATAGTAGTGACAAAATACTGTACATTTTCCAGGCTTAATCTCAAAGGAAGAATTAACATTTCTGTTATATTGGAAATCTGGAATACAAATGTCCACGGAAGTATCAAATTAGGATGGACGTTTTAAAATTAAGAAAAATCCCACAATTTCTATCACATACTATTTTGTTCAACATTGTTGTTGAAATGAAGATATTACAGTCTCACAAAACATTCTGATGATGATAAAGAGAGATTTTTTTGAATGAAACTAGCTCCAAACTGACTTGGATGAGTACAACATGGCCAAAGGAAGTTCAAATCAGTTTGAGAATGCACACAATCATGACAGAAAAGAGCAGACAAAGTTAACAGATTTCAATTAGAAAAAAACCAGCAAACATCATCTTGATGTGTATGAAAAAATGGCTCTGAAAGGCACGTAAACCAACTGTCATCAGGCACACCTAAGAGAAAACATCACAGAGTAGGAGGCTTAAAAGATCACTCCTTTTTCTGCAGCATCATCCAATAGATACAGTTTCTGGCTCTCCAGATGAGATAGCTCCAGGTGAATTAAAAGGAGGCCAGTTTAAACAGACAAACAAGCAAACAAACAAACAAGAGGCATTCAGTAGCTGGCAATCTGAGTTCTCATTGCCGAAATCCGAAGACAGAGTCTTGTTTCTTTAGAAGTTAGTGTACAACTGAACTAGGCCAAGCAGTTACCATCTTTAAAAAAGCACAGTAAAAGAAAAACTTATAAATAATGCAGGCACTCCCTGCTTAAATCAACAACTCCTCCCCAGACCTTCATAGTATAATACATTCTCTTTCTTTCCATGCTTCTGCAAAAAATTTCACTTTATTTTAGAATTCTCAAATGGTTATGTTCAGAATTCCTGAATTGCATGGTCAGCTTTTTTCCTAATTTGATTTGTTTTGTAAAATGGAGATTTTAAAATTTGGGCTTTGGCTTTGTTTCAAAAGAAACAATTCAAAACAAAGAAGCATCAACAGTTTTAAGCAGTAGGAACTTTTAAGATCTGAAGTTTGAAATCTTTCTGAGAAAACAAAAAGATTCCAGGCCAGAATAGCTTATAGCTCTGGGAAGAAAGCAGAAGGGCACTGAGATGTTAGCTTTGCATGTCACTGAATTAGACCCAAATGATTTGGGTGGGCCCAATTGACCTGAAGCACCACTGAAGCTGGAGGTGCTTCAGATTTGAGCAGTCACTTCCTTTTTTTCCCCTTTACATCTTATTCCGTAACAAGATATTCATCTGGCGCCTGGTATCAATCCTTCACCCCTAGTGAAAAGCTTACATTATTCAAGTGAATCTGAATTAGAAGATGCAAGAACAGTACAGATGCTATTGCCTCACCTTGGTCACAATTATAGACAGATCACAGCTTATGTGCCAGTACAAATAAGAACCCTCAATTAAACAAAAATTGTAAGGCTATAACACACAGACAGATGTACATTCAACTTCTTTTTTTTTTTTAAAGTTTGATTACATTTGTCCTTTACCCACCAGATAATTCACAATGTTTTCTTTGTAAGTTGCATGTTTTCTTCATGTCACGAGTGACATGCTTATATATGAACAATAATCTAATATGCATTTATATTAACAATTAAGTATTTACAGAAGATGTAGATCCTCCTGTAACACACAAAAAAATCAGATGCTAATCAGTTGATTTTAAACAGCAGAATTTCTCCTTCCACAGACTCTGATAAAAGGATATTAATATATTTTAACTGCCAAAAAAATTAAGTTGTCCTTTGGAAAGTAATAAAAGAATTACCTTAATTGCCCAAATCAACTTAATCAACTTAACTTCAGTGGTCATCATCTGGTTTTCTTCTCATGGCACAAAAAGATCATGCATTTGAACCAGTACCATAAGGTTTCTGTGGATTTTGTCTGCTGTCTTTACAGGGTGGTGAAAAGACAGGTGGTAATATAAGCCAAACATTTGGCAGGCTGCAATTTAGGGACTCAATCTCTATTTCTCATACATCCTTTTTCTCATCAGGTCAATCAATGGGGTCAATGTCCAGCAGCTCCATCAGGAGCAGCTGAAGGATACTTTCGTTCGAGACTCTCTACAGCCCCTTCACTTTATGCTTCTCTTCCGTAAAACTGTTTATAACCTCCAGGGAGAGTATGCTTTTCCTTTTAAGCAATTCTCTTTGAAGCTTTCTGTTTCTATGTGGGTTAGAGACCACAATATTAAAAATTATAGCATAACGTTAAGTAAAAAGTAAATGCTCACCAGTATCCATAACCTATATGCTGCTGAATTAATGTGTGAGGTTGAACTGTTCCATACCTATCCACTTCAGGCATATTCAAATCATCAATAAAATATGTAAGTTTCTTATTTCCTAATGGACCATACTTATGACCTCTCCAGCTTTTTTTCAAGCATTTCTGAAATGTAACACACCATACATAAAAATTATTACCATACTAAGCAGTGCTGAAACTAAACAAATCAAGAATTCAAAATCATGCTGGCTAAAATTTACGAAACATTTCACCACTGACAAGGGTCTTTGAACTATTGAAGTCCTTAATAATCAGTGAAACTCATGGGGTGCCTTTGAAAAAGCATCACACTGGGATTCTGAATTCCAGAAGAGTCTTGTTGATTTAGTTGGTTGACTGCTTCACAGCTTTTGAAAATCTCACTGCATATCCATCGGCATCCTCTGGAACTGAAATGCTTTGAATGGGGAATTCCCAGGTATCCTGAAACTCAGCAAGTTTATCAGTGAAGTAGATTATTTTCTTCTTCTCTTGGGAAGGATTAAACAAGGACTTTACTATATATAAAGTGTAAAAATATGAATGATAAAATATCATTTAATCAGGAAACTAGTGTGGCATCTCCCATACTAAGGAATATTAAGCTGGTTGTATTAAATTTCAGCCGATTCCCCAAAATGAGGTGCTTACATGATGCTGAATGCAGAGCATCAGATAACAAAGTAACAAATCAATTCAAATACTCTTACGTACTCATCAGAACTGTAAAATCTTGGAACACAAACTTTGAGTTTATACAATTTTTATCCAACTGCACTGCTTCCCTTAGAGGTGTAAGGGAAAGAATAACTACAAAAAGCTGCTAAGTCATCTTGAAAATACAGAAGAAAACCACTTGTATTAAGCATTATTAAAATATTGAACTTCAGTATGGTATGATCCTCAGCTTTCACCACTTAGTGAAGCATTCCATAGATTCCCAAAAAAGGATTCATCATCCATGGAAGTTTGATTTCTAATTGCACTGTTTCCATTTTGTGCATGGAACGAAGAACCTGCAGAAATCATTAGGAATTTATTAAAGCAGGACTGGAAACTAACCATCTTACCTCTTCCTCGCTAGGACATATATTTTTGTTGTCTAAATGATCACGTAAATGTTTTGCACAAAATGAAACCACAGTAATAGGTGGACTTCAAGGAAAACTTTTCAGCATGTCCCAGTGACTGGGGCTCTCATCTTCAGTGAGCAGCCTCATTTCAAAAGTGCTCTCTGCCTCATTCAGAGCAGGGATTCGAATGAAAGGTGGTTATGAAACATTTAGGGAAGATGGTGATTACAACCCTTGCAGCACAGGACAGAATTTAATTCAGATTTTATACGCATGAGATTTCTCACACAATACTGCTGGGCAAGAGGAAACAGATTTCTCAAAAATTTGTGCATCTAGCCCAGACTTTCTTTGCCTTAGTCAATAGTGTTGGGAATTTGGGCTACATCCACTATTGGTTTTGAGATGACCAAGGCCACATTTTTTTGTGACTTTAGTATTTGTCAAAAAGAAAAGAGGAGGAGGAAGAGGGAAAAAAAGTTCCATGTATAATAAGTAGAATTGGAAAAAAATGCAGACTACAGACTTCTTTCTTTTTGCTGTTGTATTAGGCTATACCTTAAAAACCTTTAGGTTAGATTAAAAAAAAAAAAAAAAAGAGTGAAATGTAAGTGTATGATTTTGAACTTGTCTTTTTTATTTTTTTTTTAAAATGTGCAACATGTTTGAGAGAGCCTGTAGGAAATGGAAACTGTGCTTGCATAGTGACAGCTAAACGCTGTATGTCATAGCCCTGCCACAGTTCTGCCTTGCGTTTCTTAGGCAAAGCAGTAGAAACAAATACAGCACTGCAAACCGTTTCCATCAGGACAAAAGGAGTATTGCATTGTCATCTTAGTTTCTTCAAACTGTGAAATAAATCGTCTGCAAACCTCAACAGTGATTTTGTCTGGCCAATTCAAGAAAGGTAACAAATGCTTCCAAGGACATTTCCATCTAGCCACAGTCAGCTAAAAGGATGGTTACTTACTGTGGAGAAGCAAAGCAAGCAGATAAAAGTGAAGGTGTGCTGGAGGACAAGATAGACATGTAGAACCTCAACATATTTGCGACTGGATGATCATAAGTTTTGGGGAAAAAAAGCCATGACCGCACTTATCCTGCTTTTCTACCACAAAGGAGAAAAAAACCATTTTTGCAGAAATTATGTGCATATGAAAGGTTTAAAGTATCTTAATTACATTAAAATCTTACATAAAAGAAGATTTTCTTCTTCTTTTAGCTGAGGTACATAAATACCTGTACTTTTAAACCACAAATTAGGAATACTCTTCCTTGATCCTTAACCTTATCTAAATTTTAAATATTGTCCACAATTATAATGTATTAGTCCTATTACATTTTTAAAAAAATACTGTCTTATTGCAGTACAATAAGGAAATATAATGTATTAAAGTCCATTGTACATAAACGTTTACACAAATTTCTTCTCTGTGGCACTGTTCCAGACTTTAGTACTACTGAAGACCCCAAGCTTAATGTACCATTATTAGTTTGCATCAGAACCTGCCTCCATCAAGTAACATTTTGAAATTTTCTGCTGTTCTAGAGGCAGAGCGGGTGACTCATATGCCTTGGGGGAACGCTAAATAAAACCCAACACTACTCTCACCCACTCTAGCAGATACCTCAAAAAAAGTTATACGGATACAGATAAGATGTGAGCTGGCAGAAAATACTGGCAGATTAAAAGTGGTATGATCTGTAAGAAAAATCTTTCAACTATGGAAAGAACATGGCAACGTAGGGAATAACTGTACTTCAGCGCTCAAGCTCTTCTTTTTGAACTGTGATTTAAATTGCTCATTTCTGCAATCTGAAGTGAATGCCTCTTTCCATTAAAAAAAAAAAAAATATCCAACAATTTAATTGTTCCAAACAATTGCTTGGAGTGGTAGCCTAAAACACATAAGGAAGGCATTTCAACGTATCACTTGAGTGCATTTTATAGGAAGAAGCATTGGTGTACACAAACACAGAAATAACGTAAGAGGCAGTCATTTTGAGCTATACATGACAGAACACAATCATTCCATCAAAGCTCAATGAAAAAATGTTGTAAACACAATGGAACACCAACACAATAGATTTGTTTCTGAATTGTCATGCAGTTCTTCGCCTGCTGTGATTAGTAGGAGAACTTGCTAGCAGACCATTTAACAAGAGGGACTTGGCTGAAGAGCACCAGCCAGAGGGAAGGGCTGCAGGCAACCGGAAGAGTCCACTACTTTGTTCATCTCTTAATATTTCTTAGGAGTAGTGGTGGATGTTTTACAATACTGACTTGACTTAAAATCTGAAGGAATATTACTAACATTTCATAGCAAATCCTTGAAGGTTCATAAACTCCCCAATTTTATGCCACAGTACAGCTGGTGAGTGTGATACACTTTGGAGACAAAGCCCCTGCCATGCTGACTTCACCTATTTGGTACAAGAAGCTTCCTGCAAGAAGAATACACAACCTTTGCTGCCTAGGAGCTCCTTTCATCAGCTTCTGTTTGCAATGGAAAGTCTTATGCCTTTGTGCTCTAGTGCCTTGGTCATGCTTGCTGCTGGAATGGCAATCATTAGCTAAAAATTCCCTCTCAGAATAGAGGAATATCTGAAAACATTCTAGGGCTGACTCCCCATTAAAGGAGCTATAACAGTTTACATCAGTTCGTGATCTTGCTCTGACATGCAGCAGACTTCTTTTCCCCAAATCCATCCATTCATTTTGAGGGATAAAAAGGTGATCACTTTAAGTTAAGTTTGGTTAATGCAGGATTCTAAGTTAAAATGAATTTGGAAACACTTCAAAGAATACACTAAGGTACAAAGTAAACTGAAAGCTGTATTTGGAAAAAGCAGGGTAAGAAGTTATTCAACAGAGATTTGTGGATTTATATTTATTTTTTTAAGCCTAGTGACAATTTGATCCATTAGCAGTGATGTAGATTGGCTAAAAATTAAAAATTTGATTGCACAATCAGTTAAATTAAGCATCAAGCAAACTTAAATACTTCTAAAGATTTTATCTAAAGATTCCTTACATTCTGGAAAGTTTTTAAAAGCAAAAAATTGCATCTTCTTCCAGACATATGAGCAGCTAAGACAATTGTATTAACTTCTTTCTCTAGTTCTTTTTACAGTTGTAAAAAGCTGTACAGTGAATAGGACATGTCACTTTTTCTGTATAGTTGTATCAGTATTGTAAGGCTGAAAAAGGTGGCAAGGAGGTCACATCCTCTGACAGCTGGACTCTCCCTTGATTGTGCTGTTCATGAAAAGCAGAAGAGACACAGAGCTTTTGTGAGCCTATTTTACTTTGTATCACTCCTCTTGTTCCAAAACCTACCACCAGTGTAACATTTTTGGCCAACATATAGCCCCCTCTGCTTCTGTGTTATATTAACATTTCCTTTGCTCTGCATCTATCTTGCCTATGCAGACTCCAAACTTCTCTAGACAGGGATTGCCCCTCCTTGGGGATTTATAGTGCCTACCAAAAGCAAGCTCATCTCCTGTCTGTCCTTTTCTCTTGTCCACAAGCACAGAGCAACCTATGGGAGCACAGTGTCAGTGCCAGTTTGCCTCAAATGGTTTCATCTTCCTCCTTCCCTCTTGCTTGCCACAACATTGATAAGTTTTCCACTTTGCGAAGCAATGAGCTTGACAAGACCCAGACAACGGCAGTAGCCAACAGCTGTGATGAAACCGTAATAACTGTGTAATATTTTTCACCTTTGCTGTTGAGGAAAGGTAGGTTTCTTGCATCTGTGTGGAACTTACTGTGGAGCACTGCTGATGTTGTGTAGCAATTTGAAAGGGATGCTAGCCAGGAGACTACTTCGGAGAGAGCAGCAAGCCTATCGCCTACAAACACTGTTTTTCCTACTCCAGCATTTCCAACAAGCATGACTGGTTTGCCTTTTGTTAAGAGTAAATCAATAAAATATTTGAGATGTGCAGTCTCAGATGCGTGAACAAAGATTTCCTGAAACTGAAAGGGAAAAAAACCCACCATCAAGCACTTGCACAATGCAGTTTAGTTTTAAAAGCAAACAGTAATTTCTGTCTCTGTCTCTGGCTAGGACTGAATTCTAAAAAGTAATGAAATGGGATACACCGTTCTCTTGTTCTCAAACATAATTACTGGAACAAAGTGTTCTACTGGATTACTTTTTACACAGCATTTCTACTTGAACATTTGTATTCGATTTCTTCTAGTTGGAAGATTTTGAAATCAGATTGTAGCTGAAATGCATTGGTTCCATCTGAACCTTTACAGAATGCCAGTCTCCCAGAAACTGGTAGAGAAACAAAGGCTGGTGAAACAGGGAGTTGGTTTAATTTTTCAATTAGTATTTCCATTTACTTTTTGGCACGGCTTTCAGCATACCTAAAACTGTTTGTGCAAATAGTTGGCAATAGATTAGCTTTGCGTACTAAGAGCACCTAAAACCTTCATTGCTTGATAAAGCTTTTTTTTTTCCAAGCTCTGTATTTTCCTACCAAGTATTAACTCTTAAAGACAACTTGTTACAGGATAGCTGATAATGGATAAAGTCTTTTGGTGATGAGCTCCATGTTTCTATGCCCACAAACTTCTAATCTCCCCAAGAAAATTCCTACATTTAAAAAGAAAAAGACCTAGAAGACAATTCAATCAAAACACCACGAAGTATTTGAGAATATTCTATGCAAATCACAATGAAAAAAAGAGCAAAACCAATCAAACCCCCAAACTGAGGCAATTAAAATTAATAGCTCATGTTTTCTATTTCTCCACTGACAGGTTTATAGCATATTATCATAACTTCTACAATTTGTATTCCACAATTATAACTCCAAATTTGTAAGTCAATCAAGAGCATAGTGGAAAGGTGATAAAGTGATTTGCTTCCCTCAGACCTACCCCACTTCTGTTAATATGAAGGGACTTTAGCTGGCAGAAAACTACTTGTGCACAAAGCTGGCAATAGAAAAACGTTAAGGCTTCAACTTGTGGTGTACCATTGCTATGGGCATTTTTTATTTTCAATGATTAAATGGACTTGGAGCCTGAATTTCTGATACTGTGGAAAAAAGGTATAAACCACTAACAAATTGAATATGATAAGTCTTCAGGAGTGCTTTCATAATATAAAAATAAATAAAAGAATCACTTCATCATTAGTCCTCAACACTCACCTAAAGGCATGCGACCCACATAGCACGGATTTCTCCAAACACATCTAGAGAGCGTTACTTCCAGGACATCTAAGACGACATCAGATATTGTTACAAGATCCTAAAATGTTCCTGCATCTAGCAATGCTCAGTGCGTGGTCACTGGTGTGCACTGTACCTGCAAGGGTTCATCTGGATTCACATCAGGACTCAGGACCTTATCCACCCAGGGCAGGAACTTTCTTGTCTCTGGATCAAGATGATAACTGAACACTGTGCCCTGGGATGGGAACTTCATTGATTTCATCTTCTTAAGCCACCAGAAGCTGAATTCTGCTTGGTAATTTGAAAGCTATAAAATGGTGCATTAATTGTTTACAGTACATTTTCCATATCTAGACATTCATGTGAAGCACATATAAAAAACAGACTTACAAATTAATCTTATTTTTAAGTGCATATACATGTAGACTGTGATGAAATGACCAAGAACATCAAAGCAATATCTTAGTGTTCCTGCTGTTAAGGGGCTAAAAAAAGGCCACCTTCTGATGACATCCTGGATTGAGTGCAGGTGTCAAGATGTTGGCAGTGGGGGCCTGCAGGGTGGCCTCCATGAGGAGAGGATGGGGGCTGCCCTGTGCTGGACATGGCCACTTCCAGCCAGCTCCAAAAGACTCAGCCAAGCTAGTGCCGTCTCAGGGAAAACAAGAAAGGGCAGAAAGACTGAGAAACAACAGAACACCAAGGTCAGAGGAGGAGGAGGTAGAGGAGGAGTCTGACTGTAACCCCCCCATCCACCTATGGGTTGCTTGGAGTCGGGGAGTAGAAGAGTCAGGAGTGAAGTGAGGCTGAGCTTGGGGGGTGGGAGGGGGAAAGGTTTTGTTTTAATGTTTGCCTTCATTTCTCACTACTCAGATCCATTTTAACTGGCAACAGATTAAATTCATTTTCCCCAAATCAAGTCTGTTTTGCCCATGAGAGTAATTACTTTGCAATCTCCCTGTCTTCATCTCAACCCACAAGCTTTTTCACCCTATCTTCTCCCCCTATCCTGCTGAGGAAGGGGAGTGAGTGAGCAGCTGGATGGGTGTTTGGCTGTTCACCAAGGCTAACTCTTTTATTTCCTAAAACTTCTAAATTAAGTTTAAATTTATATAGCTGTGAGACCACAGAGATGACTTGCTTCAGACAAGACCTTCCTGAGTATGTCCACAGAACAGCAAGTCTTTTTGAAGGATAGGAAAATAGATGTTAATATGACCAAAAAGATCTTCACAGTCTCTTGATGCAATAATGTGTTGCTTCTGATTCTTCGACTTCTGCAAGACGCTCCTTTACCTATGGCTGACGTATGTATAAATTTGTTCCTTCACAAGGGCTTCATCTAATTTAAACAGCAGTGAAGCCAACTGTATTTTTTAGTCTTTAACAGGCAGTCTGACAAGGTATTTCTCAAGAAATCAAGGTCCATCTAAGCAAAACACTGACAAGTAATTGTAGATTTTTAGAACTTTCTTCAAATGTTTATAGCATCACAAAAAAGTCTTGCTAAGGTGAATGCATTATAATGCCTAGCTTATACCTACATTTCTCAGTATAAATTGAACAGGTGAGATTAAACATACAACCATCCAGTCCTTTACTAAATGCTCTAATTTTCATAGGCATAACCCTTGTATTACTTTTGTTGCTTGCCAGAGACTTTTAGAATAAATGAAAAAGTACAACTGGTAACACTTCCTTAAGTAAACACAGCTTCTCTACGCACAGTAAATGACTCTGCATGCAATCTTGCGCTGTGGGCTGGCAGCTCCCTCTGGCCAAGCTAGCTCATTTACGGATGAGCTCCGGTAGCTAAAGTACGCAGTACTACAGGCCAACAAGTCAGAGGCATGGGCCATTGCTCTGCACCCCCTATCAGTATTAGTGAGTAGAAAACTACATATACACACACACGCACATATGTATTTCTATCTATTTAAATAGGCAGGTAGGTGCATGTATATGATTATATCTGTTTTTCAAGCACAGTGAGATAATGTGGTCATTTTCATTGACTTACCTGATCTTGAGAGAGCGCCCCACCAAATGCCCAAATACAAGCAAAGACAAAATACATCTCATAAAGCTCTTTGGGGCAACCCATTGGCACATTTTTCAGGGGTCAGCAAACAATCCAGCAGAGAACAGTGTCTGCAATAAATAAATACATGAAGAGAGTGACCTGTGAGTCTTACTCCATAGGAGGGTGACAGTGACCTCAAGAATGTATTTAAATTTAAGTAGTGAGACTGCAACTCCTTGCTGTGCTTCCTTATTGTCTAGGGACTCCTTTCAGAGGTCAAAGGCATGAAGAGGTCTTCTGACAAAATGTACCAAAATACCTTTATTCGACACTACTTAAAGCAAGGTATAGGAAGAAGATGACACAGTTCAGGCACGTACGTTATGACATTCTTAACATTCATACTCAACAATTAGTATTCTCCTCTCATGTCGCCCTGTTTAGAAACAGGGAAACACTCAGAAGAGTTTAGAATGACAAGGCATATAAGTAAATTTGAAATATCAGCATAAGGATGTGCAGTAACAGATCTCTCATATATGAAACAAATAGAGCTCAGCTCCATTCTTTAATAATGTTTAATAATGTAAGGCCTCATTATCAGGGTATGAGAGTAACTAACACTAATTAATTTGGTAAGCATTTAATTAGAGGGAAGAAGAATGCCTGTATGGAGAGACAAAATTGCTAGCCCTAAGCTACCTAAGACGTTACTAACAGAAGCAACACAAGAACTGAGAAGTCAGGGAATTATGTGCAGAGCCATAAACACACTGCATTTCTTCTTGTTACAGGGGACTGCTGCAACACGCAACCTCTGAATCCCTGTAGGTCTCCAGAATAAGGGTCCAGGTTTGATGTATGAGAGGCTCTCAGTTTCATCTCACATATATTTCAGATATGCAGTAATTTTAAACATTTTTACTCCTGCATAGGACCACACGTTCAGTGGGTGTAACGGAAATACTGTTTCTTAAAATATAGTTTTAATCCTAAAGCATACCTGAACCATGCTATTCTCAGGAATAGGAGTAACAGTTTTAAATCTTGGTCTGAGATGTTCTAAGTAAGGAAGCACATATTTATCAGAGAGAACAGTCAAGTTAGCCTTTTTGGACCGATATCTCCTTGTTTCTATCCAGCTGATAACATACCTGCAAAACAAAGTGGAATGCAAACAATTTTTTTATCAGAGAAGTTGAAAAAATACAAAATTTCTTCCCTCTAGCTTTGAAATGCAAAATTCTGTTGACTTTTGAGAATTGTTTGTGACTGCCTTTAGTGCAGCGCACAAATACCATGGCACTGGCTGCAAGTCAGACATAAGCGCCGCCAGCCTTACTGAATTTTTATTTGTTCATGCAAAGGTCATCATGCTGCAGCATTTCTAAGAGCTAATAGGACAGCTGAGCACACTGGCATGTGGCTATACACTTCTTGACTACGTCTTTTATTCCAGGGACAGCAGGGAGGAAGGACCTAGATGGTCGTTTGCTCCCACTTTCAGAGGGCTGCACCACCAAGAAGCAGGTGGGAGCAAGGCTTCTGTATTTGTTTGATGTTGTTTGAGAACAGACTTGCTTAAAATACCAGTGTGTAAGTTGTACACGAGACCAAGGATTATGTGACAAGTTCAACATAACTTGCATTGCAGATATGTCCAGTAGTATGTATAACCCAGACTGCTAAAAAGTCCATCTACAGCAATTGAAGACAAAAAAGTAACCCGTCTCACCTGCTAGTTCCTATCACAACCAAGTCTAAAATTCCTTAACATTACGCGAACTATAGCACATGCTTCAGGTTAGCAGCCACACGCCTAATTGTCTATATTCCAAAGGATTAGGCAATTTTATCCCATGCTTGTGTTCACACAGTGTTAGTCAAACAGAGTCTAAACCGATTACTTACTCATTCACAGCTATTCTATTTGGGCAGTTTGTTGCCTGCTGTTTCCATCTCTACATTCCTCTGTTTCCTGTGAAAGATTGTATTGCCTTCTCCATGTCATCACCAGTCCTCCGATCCCCAACACCCTCGGTGGGCAGCTTGTACAGCCTTATGCTGTTTAATTAAATTCTCTCACTGACAAGATTTCTCTGGGAAATATGTGCACTGAAGGCTTCTTGTCCCAGTGGCATACAACTCTAACACAGACGGTTAGAATGGACTGAAATGTTGGTGACTTATTGGAATGCTGCAAAATTGAATTTTGACATGACACAGCAGTAAAGCTGCGTGAAAATAAAAACACTGACCAACAAATGTTAAAAAGATTTACTTCTTACTCAAATTTGTAAGTGTTTTCAATCAGCTCAACAAACGCAAAAGGAAAATAACACATTGGACCACTTCAAGTTAATGCATTGCGCCTTGACCAGCTAAATTCTCTTTTATACATGGAAACCCATATTCTTTAGAAAACACTGTTCTCATAATCAATTTGCATGAAGCACAGATATAAAACAAGTTAAAAGAGCAGTACTGTGATCCCAAGGACTAAGAGAAACAAAAAGCCAAGCTGGTGTTAACCAGTGTCCTTAACAGTATCAAAGATGGTTACAGTTATTAAAAAGCAGTCAGAGAATAGTAGTCAATTCACTTGCGACTGTCAAATTTGCATTGCAAAAAGCAGACAGTTCATTACTTATATTGGGTTTGCGTAGCAGGGGGGCTACAGGGGTGGCTTCTGTGAGAAGCTGCTAGAAGCTTCCCCTATGTCTGACAGAGCCCATGCCAGCCTGCTCCAAGGTGGATCCAGCACTGGCCAAGGCTGAGCCAACCAGCGATGGTGGTAGCGCCTCTGGGATAATATTTTTAAGAAGGGGGAAAAGTTGCTGCAGAATAGCAATAGCAGCAGAGAGGGAGTGAGAATATGTGAAATATATGCAGCCCCCCCGGCCAGTGCAGCAGGAGGGGCAGGAGGAGCTGCAGGCACTGGAGCAGAGATTCCCCTCAGCCCCTGGTGCAGCCCATGGTGGGGCAGGCTGTGCCCCTGCAGCCCAGGGAGACCCACGGGGGAGCAGATCCCCACCTGCAGCCGGGGGAGCACCCCACGCTGGAGCAGGGGAGTGCCCAAAGGAGACTGTGACCCTGTGGGAAGCCCACACTGGAGGAGGCTCCTGGCAGGACCTGTGGCCCCGTGGGGACAGGAGCCCACATTGGAGCAGGCTTGGTGGCTGGGCTTGTGAACCTGTGAGGGACCCATGCTGGAGCAGTCTGCTCCTGAGGGACTGTAGCCCGTGGGAAGGGTTGACATTGGAGCAGTTCGTGGAGGACTGTCTGCCATGGAGGGACCCCAGGCTGGAGCGGGGGCAGAGTGTGAGGAGTCCTGTCCTGAGGAGGAAGGAGCAGCAGAGACAGCATGTGATGAACTGACCCCAATCCCCATTCCCTGTCCCCCTGCGCCACATGGGGGGAGAAGGTAGAGAATTTGGGAGTGAAGTTGAGCCCGGGAAGAAGGGGGGGGTGGGGGGGAAAGTGTTTTAAGATTCAGGGGGTTTTATCCTCTCTTACTCTGATTTGACTGGTAATAAATTAAGCTAAATTTCCCCAAGTTGAGTTCCCCAAGTTTTGCCCATGACAGTAATTGGAGAATGATCTCTCCCTGTCCTTGTCTCGACCCATGAATTTTTAGTCATATTTTTCTCCCCCTGTCCAGCTGAGGAGGGAAGTGAAAGAGTGGCTTCGTGGACACCTGGTGTCAACCCACCACACTGCTCCTTGGCTTAAGGAGTACACATAAAAGGGGAAAATAAAACAACTGATGGTGAAATTTTCTGAACTACATATTTCAGAATATATGTGGCCACCAACTAAATCATCCCACTATTATCAGAACAACAGCTAGAAGGAAGAATTAATATAAATAATGGAGTCTGTTCCCACTAATATTCAAGATGTATCTTCAAAATGCTAACTAATCTCATCAGATTCTCACGGATTCCACCCCATATCCTGGGTGTTCAGATAGAGAATACCAGCTCTAGATACTGTAGCTGGGATAGCAGCTCTTAAATGGTGCGCCTCAAGTAGCAGCCGCATTGATGGAGTCATAGGGACACATTCATTGCTTGTAAGGGTCAGAACCTAGAAATCATCAGTAAATTTTTCAGTAAAAGCAAGACAAGATGAAATGCCTAACAAGAACATGATCAGGGCAACCATGTGTTTATTATAGCCCCACAAAAGAGCAAGGATTATCTGCAACACCATGCACATACACTATTTCTTGAACCTAGCTAAACAAACTTTATTTGAACATGGCTATAGTTTTTTTACTTCAGAAACACAGAGGAGGACAAATTCAAAAGGTTTTACTTGATCTTGTATGAGTTTTTCACAGTTTACTTCACTGAAAAGATGACTAGCCTGCTTCAGCAGCGTGAGTTCTGTAAAACTGCTAAAAGCAGGGGAGGCAAAGTCTCTCTCAATGTCAATGGAAATAGAAAATAATTCAGAGCAGGAGCCTAAACTTAGGTGCTCTGCAATGCCCCTTGGAAAATCCACTTTCTGTTTATTAGCTAAAGTTAGGCAATGTGGCTAGCCTCAGACAGACACCTTGCTGCATACCCAGAGACAGGTTTAAGTTCTTAAGACAGGAAAGCTTAAGAGAATGGGCTAAACTATAGCCACCTTCAGTTACATTCAGATTTTAGATTTGGGTTTCATTACATTGCAGCACTTCAGACAGCCAACAAAACTGGTTTAGCTGCATAATTAATAAGAAGAGAATAAGAAGTCTGGATACTGCTGCTAGTTCTTGAACGAACTTATTTAGATTTCCTAATACTAGCCCTCCTTAGTACAGTGAGGTGAGGACTTCACTCATGGAATCTTAAATCTGTTTTACAGAGAGGCTTTCCAAATACCAGTTTCAAGAATCTTATGACTGACATCTTGAATTACATCAACTCATACACTAGGAGGCACAATCACCCTTACAGTATGGGTAGGCTACTTTAAGTCTTTTTGCTGTACAAAATAGGCAAGACATAACGTGTTAATCAGATGCTATAATATTACACAGAAATAGTGAAAGCCAAAGAAATAAGAACAGAAGAAAAAAGGAACGCACACTGCAGAACTATCTCCAGAAAAATAAAAGAAGAGGAAAATGTGAAAACAGGCATAGGGGAAGCCACTGTACTTGCTTCTTAATTGCTCATCTTGTTATCATCCATAACAGTGCTGAGTGACTGAATCCACATAGGATCTACATCCCCACCTAAAACTAAACATTTTGGCCCCTCATGGGTAATATTAGCTTGCGCTCTCAGAATAGATGACAGGAGACCCGCAAATTGTATTTCAGTAGAATCTCATCAGCTTTAGTGCTTAAATAACAACACTGCACAGCAATTAGAACTTCAGAAGACTTAATGCATCACTGAAACAAGCAGCTTTTGTAGGGAGCAGATCCCCACCTGCAGCCGGGGGAGCACCCCACGCTGGAGCAGGGGAGTGCCCAAAGGAGACTGTGACCCTGTGGGAAGCCCACACTGGAGGAGGCTCCTGGCAGGACCTGTGGCCCCGTGGGGACAGGAGCCCACATTGGAGCAGGCTTGGTGGCTGGGCTTGTGAACCTGTGAGGGACCCATGCTGGAGCAGTCTGCTCCTGAGGGACTGTAGCCCGTGGGAAGGGTTGACATTGGAGCAGTTCGGGGAGGAGCGGGGGCAGAGTGTGAGGAGTCCTGTCCTGAGGAGGAAGGAGCAGCAGAGACAGCATGTGATGAACTGACCCCAATCCCCATTCCCTGTCCCCCTGCGCCACATGGGGGGAGAAGGTAGAGAATTTGGGAGTGAAGTTGAGCCCGGGAAGAAGGGGGGGGTGGGGGGGAAAGTGTTTTAAGATTCAGGGGGTTTTATCCTCTCTTACTCTGATTTGACTGGTAATAAATTAAGCTAAATTTCCCCAAGTTGAGTTCCCCAAGTTTTGCCCATGACAGTAATTGGAGAATGATCTCTCCCTGTCCTTGTCTCGACCCATGAATTTTTAGTCATATTTTTCTCCCCCTGTCCAGCTGAGGAGGGAAGTGAAAGAGTGGCTTCGTGGACACCTGGTGTCAACCCACCACACTGCTCCTTGGCTTAAGGAGTACACATAAAAGGGGAAAATAAAACAACTGATGGTGAAATTTTCTGAACTACATATTTCAGAATATATGTGGCCACCAACTAAATCATCCCACTATTATCAGAACAACAGCTAGAAGGAAGAATTAATATAAATAATGGAGTCTGTTCCCACTAATATTCAAGATGTATCTTCAAAATGCTAACTAATCTCATCAGATTCTCACGGATTCCACCCCATATCCTGGGTGTTCAGATAGAGAATACCAGCTCTAGATACTGTAGCTGGGATAGCAGCTCTTAAATGGTGCGCCTCAAGTAGCAGCCGCATTGATGGAGTCATAGGGACACATTCATTGCTTGTAAGGGTCAGAACCTAGAAATCATCAGTAAATTTTTCAGTAAAAGCAAGACAAGATGAAATGCCTAACAAGAACATGATCAGGGCAACCATGTGTTTATTATAGCCCCACAAAAGAGCAAGGATTATCTGCAACACCATGCACATACACTATTTCTTGAACCTAGCTAAACAAACTTTATTTGAACATGGCTATAGTTTTTTTACTTCAGAAACACAGAGGAGGACAAATTCAAAAGGTTTTACTTGATCTTGTATGAGTTTTTCACAGTTTACTTCACTGAAAAGATGACTAGCCTGCTTCAGCAGCGTGAGTTCTGTAAAACTGCTAAAAGCAGGGGAGGCAAAGTCTCTCTCAATGTCAATGGAAATAGAAAATAATTCAGAGCAGGAGCCTAAACTTAGGTGCTCTGCAATGCCCCTTGGAAAATCCACTTTCTGTTTATTAGCTAAAGTTAGGCAATGTGGCTAGCCTCAGACAGACACCTTGCTGCATACCCAGAGACAGGTTTAAGTTCTTAAGACAGGAAAGCTTAAGAGAATGGGCTAAACTATAGCCACCTTCAGTTACATTCAGATTTTAGATTTGGGTTTCATTACATTGCAGCACTTCAGACAGCCAACAAAACTGGTTTAGCTGCATAATTAATAAGAAGAGAATAAGAAGTCTGGATACTGCTGCTAGTTCTTGAACGAACTTATTTAGATTTCCTAATACTAGCCCTCCTTAGTACAGTGAGGTGAGGACTTCACTCATGGAATCTTAAATCTGTTTTACAGAGAGGCTTTCCAAATACCAGTTTCAAGAATCTTATGACTGACATCTTGAATTACATCAACTCATACACTAGGAGGCACAATCACCCTTACAGTATGGGTAGGCTACTTTAAGTCTTTTTGCTGTACAAAATAGGCAAGACATAACGTGTTAATCAGATGCTATAATATTACACAGAAATAGTGAAAGCCAAAGAAATAAGAACAGAAGAAAAAAGGAACGCACACTGCAGAACTATCTCCAGAAAAATAAAAGAAGAGGAAAATGTGAAAACAGGCATAGGGGAAGCCACTGTACTTGCTTCTTAATTGCTCATCTTGTTATCATCCATAACAGTGCTGAGTGACTGAATCCACATAGGATCTACATCCCCACCTAAAACTAAACATTTTGGCCCCTCATGGGTAATATTAGCTTGCGCTCTCAGAATAGATGACAGGAGACCCGCAAATTGTATTTCAGTAGAATCTCATCAGCTTTAGTGCTTAAATAACAACACTGCACAGCAATTAGAACTTCAGAAGACTTAATGCATCACTGAAACAAGCAGCTTTTGTAGTATCAAAACCATGCTTTTTTCCTGTGCTTATTAAGTGGTTATTCAAAGCAAAATAAAAAATATTTTCAGTGAACACTTGATACTGCAAAATGACTGCATTTTATGTAATAATGACCTATTTCTGTTTTGATTACAGGACAGTATGTCATTAGTCTTAATGATACAGGAGGTTTCATGGGTCTGGGCAGAAAATAACTTGCCCTTTAAGGCAGCTGAATCAACATCATTCAGGCTAGTACTCTTCTGCCTGCTAGCATCCTGCCCTGCCTCAAGTCTTTCCACAACAACCAGTGCTCTGCACCCACATCTCATTACAGAAAAATGCAAGAATTTGGTCTCTAACACTTTCTCAGATTTCTGGCACTATCCATTTCTGATGGAGAATGATGCCTCCAGGAACAGGTCCTAGTAAGAAGACACGTGCTACTTGACATCTTTCTATTCTTGGGTTGCATGGTGTATAAAACCAACTGGTTCATCAGCTGTCAGAACTTTTGGGTTAAGGTCATTCCAAACAGGCTTTTGTTTCGTGTTTCTGTACGTGTGATGCAGAACTTTCAGCACCTGAAGAGGAGGAACAGGCTGCATGTTAGTGACACAATAAGAATCTATTTCTTTCTTCCTAAACTGGGTCTCTGGCTGCAAATCCCTGCACTCAGGCATGATTTACTCATGCCTCTGTGCTAGTTTAGTCCTAAATTTCCATTAAGCCTAAGGATAGGAAAGGAGATTCCCCTTCTGAAATGGCTGTACTCTACATTTTATTCTAAGAGAGAATGTTAAATGGGGAAGAAAATCCATGCAGCTGCCAACATTTAGTAGCAGAAATGGGCAAGCATTATCTATTAGAAGTATTTGTCTAGTGTTTTGGCAATATGTTCCCCTATTTCTGTCTAGAAGCCTAATTAAACCATCCTGCTTCTCCTTCCAGAACAAAGTATTGCTTAGTCTATCCGTCAAATTGAATGCTCATTACTTGGTGCCACAATTAATTTTCCTTGGGGACATGCAAACAACTCATAAAATGTAGAATTTGTTTGTAACATTTGAGCTTTGCCATGGCACATTATGTGGCTGACTGGATAGCCTGAACAGCATGTTATTACACAGCAGCCTAAGGCAAAGGCAACGCGCAGAATGTTTTCTACAAGAACCACAGCAATTTCTTTACAATGCGAGATAGAAACCACGCTGTGCAGGTAGGCAGGTGCATTCGTCTTTCCAGTTCCCGCCTTTCCAATGGCGAACAGAAGAGTGATGCACTGCCGGTAGCTCCTCCAGCTGAACAGCCCACCACGCAGATGGGATACACAGCGAGCGCCTTTCCTCTCCTGTTGTCCTTCCTATTACAGAGACACAGTCATTCACAAAATTTACCTCCCCCTCCACATTCCTATTCTCTTTAACAGGAAAAAAAAAAAAAAAAAAGAACTTACACCACCACGGCAGATTTGGCTCAGCTAAGCTGATGTTGCAACATTGTTTGTCTCCTGGAAAATGGGAAGAGAATTGGCCTAAATTAATGAATGCAGTTACCTCAACAAATGAGAACAAACCCTATTCTGCTACACAGCCATACAGTCCAGTGCCAACCCAGGGACGCAGAAGTTATCACAATTTTGCCATTGCTTTAGTAGAGTGAATGCCACACTCAGAACAGTTATGCAGCTATAATTCGGTAAAATACAAAAATCAGTCCACTGAAGTAATATATTTCTTCTAAAGAAATAGTTCTGTGAGCCACAGAATGAAAATAGCTTGGCTGCTTATGGATTTCTGTCTTAGCTAAGAACATCCACACTGATTTTCTAAAGTCCAATAGGAACAAGCCATGTTCCTCAGCACTTGTCTTCTGATTCACCCAGTTAGCAGGAATCAAAATACTCCATAGAAGGCTGATCGCAAAGTTCATAATACCCCAAGGTATAGCTTATTGTCTTTCACCCTTCTGTCAGGATAATGGAACAAGATAGACAAGAGCAGAAAATCCTTTATAAATCCTGAGATCAGTCACATTTAACCAGCTTGGTTATTTCAACTTCCAATATACCCCAGAAAAGGTAAGGAGTGTGCTATCACATACAGCAGATGTGGATGTTCCTTGATGGAAGGTGGGAACATACTCTCTTAGCAGTCTAAATAAGCACACTTTTTATTTGGTCCATATACTAACCATTGTTTCTAAGTTTCACCTTTATACCCTGTCTATAATTCAAACTAAAATTAGTGCTTAAATTTAGCTTATGAGTATACATGCATACATACATGCACACATACATGCACATGTATGCTTTTAGTGTGTATAGCACAACATGTCTTATATTACACAGAAATACCAGAATACAAAAAGGTCACACATAGCCATGGTCATTCCAAATCCACACCTTCTTATTTATATGTTTTTGCTCCCTTACTCTTCTTTCCTCCCTATAAATAATCACCAACAATTAATTTGCTACCGAGCACAAATGCTTGGTCCTGTACACAAACAAACATGTTTGTCACCACAGACAGCTTTTTTGAACAGGATACGTGTTTCCTTACGGGCATATTTATCACACTGAGGAGCATCACTGCCACGACAAAATGCCTTTGAAATACCGAGTCACTGAGGACACCTCATCAATACTGTAACATACTCAAAAATAACCTTCATGTCTAATACAACCCATTCGCAATTATTTTGATTGAAACTCTTAAGGGGAGTAATTAAAGGCAATGAATTCTTTTACTTTGAGAATAAAGGTCTCTTCAGGCTGCAAGGGATGCTCCAGGGTAGACTGTTTAACCATCTGTTCAAATTGCAGGTTCCTCTTCCTCGGAACATCCAGCGCTGGAAACAGGTCACTGATCAGGCCCATGAAAATTGGGATATCATCTGTCACTATTTTAGGCAAGCTGAAGTCTCTTAAGGCTCGCATAAGCACCTGGAAAAGGATGGTAAACCACATATCACAAGAGCATTAAATCCTTCTCTTTTTATGATTCTGTTTTTATTCAAAGCTGAAACACCAGGAACAGCTCCTACTCTTAGATGCTTTTAAGTGAAGATTTTCCTGATCCTCAGGTATGTTCTTGCTTCCTCGTTTCAGTGAGCCAGCAACTACCAAAACTGACTTGATAACACAAAGTCCCTGGTCACAGTGGTCCTGTGAAAAGATTTTAACTAGTCATGTTCATGCAGGAAATAAAACTAGAGTGGTGGTGTTTATAAAGAAAACAACTGGTTTACACACAGAGTAAAATGACACAATCTTATTCCCTTGTAGTCTTGCACTGCCTTTAGGCCAGTGTTTGAAGTCTAGTAAAGAAAAAACAAAAAAGGGTGAAATGTGTATACGTATTTAGTTTTTAGTATTCCACCACTTTGTTGCTATTTTTAAATAGCAAAATTTGCACCTTCGAGTATTATTGTGTTCATTACAACTATACCTTCATGATGAAACATGGCAAGCAAAAAAGTGCTGCCAAACTTCTACTAATTTGACCAGATGCCAGCAATACTTTTTTGTTTCCAAAAGAGAAGACTGGGCAGACTATCAACACATTTTGCAACCAGCTCCAACACCAAAATTAAAGGAAAAGAGAAACAGGTAGTTACTCAGCCTAGAGGAAAAGCCTAGAGACATTTGGTGGGTGAAGGGCAGAGAAAAAGCCTGTATCTTCCCCTAAGCCCTGCCTGTGGACAGAAGGCACAACTTTATCTTCCCCTAAGCCCTGCCTGTGGACAGAAGGCACAATTTTTCCATCACATATGCGCTCTTCAATCCCTCTTCCTCCTTTTTCCAGGGCTGTGTAACACTCACCTCTTTCCTCCCTCTCCTTCCTAGGTAATATACAACTAGAAAGAGAAGGAGTTTGAACCATTTTAAAGATTTAAACAATTCGAATAGCACCTTGTATGACTGAAGGGAGTACCCCAATAGTCAATTTTGCAATTTGAAGAAGTCCACTGTGAAGTTACAGGTCTCTCAATTTAAGGCTACACCTACACTTAAAGGTATTTTTGCTGCTCATGTAGAGTTCCCAGATGGTTCATTCTGGTATAACCAGCAGCGGGACCAGCTACTATAAGAGCGGCTGGCTAAGTACGTGGATAATCAGCTCCTCTCTAACCTCTGCGCTGCTGCAGCCAAGAGTTACACAGCCTCCGTCTCTCTATGTCAGTGTGCATCCCACCACTCGTGGTGCTCTACAGTTTCCTTAGTGTGTGCACACTACCAAAAAAAAAATCCCAACCTATCTGGGGTTGCAACTGCCCTGTTCTCAGCACCCAAATTGGCTACCAGTCAGGCAGGGTTTGAGAACATTTGCTGCAACCACACCTAGGACTTCAGCATAAATACAGCCTAGTTAGTATTATCACACAAACCAAAAGCAAGAAAAAAAGGAAAAAAAAAATAGGGGTAAAAAAGGGAAAAAACCCCAAACCAGTAGGAAACCCACTTAACGATATACAACTTTTAAAGTTGACAGATGTCTCGAGCCTCTTCCATAATAGAGGCACTCTATAATTGCAAATCAAATGCACTGAATATATTGCAAAGAAAAGAAAAGAAAAGAAAAGAAAAAGTAATTTTGAACTTCAGAACAGTTCTTCATTGGTAAGAAAAATTGCCATTTTTTTCTGGTGTACTAAAGATGCTGAGAATCTGCAATGAATATGAGGCTCCACATTTTACAAATGGTATGGCTAGGCAAAGAAGTTAAACATAGAGCTCGCTAGCAAAATAGGACATTAAGGAATATACTGGGCTTAATGAGCTTCTGCTTGCTTCGATTTTGGTAAGATTTTTTTTTTCCCCAAAAATTTTTTGTTGCTTTGCTGCCTGATGGGTTGTTAAAGAGCAAGCTACGCATATTTACAGTGGCCTGCTGTGTGGATTGCCCAGTGTACAAGGACTTTGAGACATCCAGGTTATTTGCAATGGCATGACAGGACCAGAAGTCCCTTCCTTCACAGCATATGCACTGAAAGCCCTGACAACCCTGTTCTGAAGCATTTTTCATAGACTAGGATCCTAGCGCCCCACAAAGGTATATTGACAGTCCTAAAAGCCCCAACACTGGACCAGTATTTTTAGAGCTCTCTGAAACGCTGTATATTTTCTGCAGCGGCCCAGAATTTTTGTTGAAGGGATTTTATTTCTCCCATTTCTATTAAAATAAATAAGACTTCAGAAGTAAAACAAGGACATTCTAGCTTTTGCTTCAAATGTTAATATTATTACTACAATTAATATTTAAGTGACAAACAACGATATAAATTATTTTTCTGAATTCTGAAAATGACTCCAAGACAAAGTAATCATTAGAGTTGAGGGATCCTTGTTCTAGTAAAACAGACAATATTGATATCTTAAGATATACAAGGTTTAATTTCATTATTTCTAGAAACGTTGCAAGAATGCATCAGGAAACTTCAGGATACTTAGAGATAATTTCAAAATTATGCAGGCATGAAAATAAAGTTGCTTTTGCTTTCATAATGGCCCTGCTTGCTAGAGTTTATGGCTTAAGGTTGAATGGTTCTCTGAGTTCTTATGCCACTAATAAAACTGAATATTAAGAAAGTCTTGTGAAAAATTATGCAATTGGAAATGAGTAAACAGCATACGTATAGGGAAGAACTGAGAAACCTTCCAAGCTTTACAAGTTGGAGATTTTTAAGATAATTATTCTGAATATGAATTCTTTCTAGTACAGTAATGAAATTATTCAGCAATGCTTTATTTCCATTTTTCAAACAGTCCTCCCCTGTATTTACTGGGGAAAGTTAAAGAAACACTCATCCAAAAAGAATACGTTATTTGTTTTTCAGAATAATTCCTACTCTGCTATAAGGCTTTTCTCTTCTCTAACAGACTTTTATTTCTAATATAGATATTACACAACAGCACGTGTAGTTCACCCATCCCAATTATTTAATCCATAATAAACACATTACAAGTGTCCCAAGAGCAGAGGAAAGGACACTTTCTTCTAAATTCATATCTGACAATTCAATAAGGATGGACGGGTGATTTAAAGTGTCTTCAAAATAAAAGATAAGACTGTATACACTCAATCCCCCCTATTATTATACAATGTCCAGCCACACTGGTAGGGAGGATGTGTTAATTTAGCATGTACCAACCCAGAAGCCCAAAGAGACCCTCACCTGTTTAGAAAGCAGCTCCCTGCAGAGTACACAAGGTAATAAACTGCCTGCTAACAGACGCGCATCGATAAACCCTTCGGCAAGCAACATAATTTGAAAGATCAGTTCAATGTCAGGGACAACCATGGCACAGGGTCAAAGGAAGAAAACAAACCCCATAATCCAAATACACAGATTAGTATTTAAACGTGGTAAGAATAAGTCACTTAAATCAAACGACTGATGTGTGCAAACATTTTTAAAAGCAGAGCTCGAGAGAGTCACAATTAAGAGTGTCAGTCAACACTAACAAGGACCTTACTTCAAAGTAAAGGGAGCTAATTAGGCCCTGTTGATTGTTAGCATTCGGGAACATTGCTGTACACAAAAGAGGCAGCGGAGAAACACAGGGCTTGTGAGACAGGTACTACCAAAACTTCAAGCAGGCATGGGCTGCACAGCATCTCTTACCACCACCGACTGGAGGACGCTGCCACAGCCATACAGAGTCTGGAAGTCTGGTGCAACACCCTGCCATTGCTAAAAACACTGTCATTTTTTTTAAAGTATTTCGATTTTTGGAGGGCTTTAATGCTTTTATGTGAAGTTATGGTTGCCTTTGGAGGTTTCACTGTTTGTTTCTTTTTTAAACATAACCTTTAGTCCAAACTTTTAGAACAAAACCACAGCCATTTTAGTGATATAAATGAGAAAAATCTCCAGTTAAAAAAGTAACACAAAGAAATAATGCAAAGGGTAAACAATATCCTCATTAAAAAACACTACTAAAGTTACATAGTAGCAGAAAAGAGATCTTGAATTTTGTGTTCAGGTCAGCTACAAACCAGCAAATTTATCCCTCAGAGCACTTTTCATACTACTGACAAATACAAAGATTTGTTTTGTTCCCCATTCATTTTTAAATATGACAAAATTGAGAGCAGTGGTTTAATCCAGCAGTATATTTCTGAGAGAAATCAGTAACATATAGTCTAGAAAAAAAAAAAAAAGAGTAAGCACCCCTCTGTTAAACAATTTTTAAGTAAACTATTCCCTAAGAAGCATTTCTTCATAAGCCCGAACAAGGGCTGCTATACGCACTGCAGTCAATTATAAAAAATTACATGCTCTTCTACCTACCATAACCAATACCCTTCTTGCAAAGAGAGTAATTGCTTGCACAAGAAATAGCAGGCTAGTAGTATTTAAAATATCTTCTATCCCTTGTGAGATTTTGTTAGGTGGCAAATATGAGGAGTTAATGCTTTATCAGTTAACTCCTGCCTTTCCTGTGTGTTGTACAATGGAGAAGAGCTATTACAGACATCAGCTACAGGGCTGAATTCCTGAGTCCCAAATGCAGCAGTTCATACTTTAATTCTTTTTTATTTTATGTGACAACCAAGTAAAGGTGACATTTCAGCTCTATGTAGCAAGTACATTTTGAAAATTAAAAAAAAAAAAAAAAACACAAACAAAACCCCAAACCACACACAAGGAAAACCATAATAGAAAGCACATCAAATAAAGCAATCATTTATCTTTCAGTAGAGATATTGTTGATATTATTTCATATCCCTTACTCTTTTCTTCCCAAATGGGGGGAAAAAAAAAAAAAGGAACAACAAAAATAAATCACATGCATTTTCCATCCTCTGGTAGTCCACTGAGAGATGAAGCACCCGGTAGCAAGAGGGAGCGATCCCTCCTGCTCTCTTGTCAAACACCACATCCAGGTGACTGCAGAAGATGTCACCGCTGAGGCAACTGACTGCCCAAATGCAGAAAGGGTGGCAGCTGCACCACACAGACATGGGTGGCATGGGATGGGGTCCCCGCCACCCTGTCCTCCCTTGTGCCAGGTTCTGAACTGAAGGGCTGCCCAACATCGTTCCCTTGATGCGCACCAATCCTGCTTTGCCTTGAAGAGTTCTTAGATGGCAATTAATGAGTAGGCTTGGTAAAACAACAGCTAAGTTGTGGAATATTAAAAAAAAAAAAACTACCAAAACCCAAAAACAAAATCCACTTATGGGGAAGCAGGATGCATTTGTCAGGGTCTCCCTCCAATGTTTGCCAAGACCCAGGTATGGGGTCTTATTCAGTGACAGTCTTTGCAGAGGCACACGAATTCAAATCCTAACCTCCTCCTTGTAAACAGATGTTACTGCTTGTTATAAATGATTGTCATTTAGGCTCAAAGACCAAGAAAGCTAATTGCTGCTGCTGCCTGGTCCTGCCATCCATCTGAAGCAGGATCTTTGGTTGGCAGGAGGTCGAGATGCGCCTGAGCAAACAGCTTTCTAACTTTAGCAGACTTTGTGCCTTTCTACAGTGAAAGCATGAAGGAGTACGGTGTCAGGAACTACATGGCTAAAGCAGAAATGATAAAATACACCAAAATCTTGATGTACCTTTTAATATAGAAGAAAGTAGTACCTGTTTTTCAACTTGCTCACAGAAGCAACAGTGATGCCCGGTTCTGTCCTAAGTTTCTATCTTTTAAAAATCAAAGGGATTTACTGCTCAGAAAAGCAGATCCCAGATAGCACGTATATATGTATACACACACACACACACTTGTGCCTCCCCAGATAGCCTGGCAATGCCTTGCAGCTTGTCCCACTGAACTTCAATATGTTGAGTGAAAAAAAAAATGAATCATTTTTTTCTTCAGTCTTGATTAAATCAGTGAAAAGTGTTAATGCAAGAGGATTTCAAGTGACAACTCTTTTTTTAAGCAAGCCCTGTACCATTTAAGTCAAAGATCATTACCACATAGTTCAAAGCACACTTTGCTGGAATAAATTGGCATCATTTTACTGCCCATCATGCCAGAGCAACCGCTTGTGGAATTAATTCACCCTTGGAAACAGCATTTTGATACAAACTCACTGAGCGCAGCATGAAAAATTCAGTCAGATCTTTCACATTAGAAACTTTCTTCCTTGAAACATTAGTATTAAGATACAAAGCATAAATTCATACTTTAAGAAAGACATAATAGGCTGGTCTACAGTGTCCAAAAGCATATGCATTTTTTTTGCTGTGCGCTATGCTTTTCACAACTTCTTAATCACACACCCAGTATCTTCCTAGGTGAAAGCATATGGCTTCACTTTCAACTGGTAGTCATGAAATATCTATGAAGGCATGCATGCCTACACCCGTGGAAAAATGTGACAGCTAGACACTTATACAGATGGTTATTTTACTAGGTTAAGCCAGCTGTGAGGATTCCTATTTACCACAAAACAACAAATATTCTTGCACATATCTAGGTACATACTGTGTGTTCACAGGTACCTTTAAAATTTTAAGTAGATTTTTAAAAAGGCAAGTTAGACGCTAAATTTCCCTTGTCATTACAGTGTACAGGCAAGCACAACATGAATACTGATTTTTTTTTTCCCCCACACACAAATTCTGAAGCAAACACACACAAATTGCACTTCATTGCAAACCAAGGCTAGTAGCATTAGGTGACATACATACTCTACAGCTACAGCTTACTTGCCTGAACAGAGCTTTGAGATTTTCAGGTAGTTCTGTCAGACCTGCAGATCCTGGGTTCATGGTAATAAATATTCCAACGGATGACTTCAATGTAACATTTTCACCAAGGAATTAAAATCTGTTATAACAAAGACAATGCTTACAAACATTTTACAGTTGGATCAGATGTGAACAACTGCATCACGCAAAATCGGCCATAATGGGACGGGTGGCAAAGGTGCATCTGGGCCTGGATCCAGTCTCGCACAGTGGCCAAAAGCAAAGGCCTAGGGAAGTTTATTAGAGCTGAGCAAATTTATAGGCCTCTCCCTGGTAGGCACCTACCAGTAATCTGTGGCTTCCCTGGCCAGCACGGAATTTGGAAAGAAAAGACTGGACTGTTAGAGCAACAGAGAATTCACATGGCTAAAGTACGTCTATAAGAGGAATTAACTTTTAAAACATGTAAAATAAACGAGACTGATAGGGATGGGGTGGGTTTGGAAAGGCCAGGTGACAGCATCAAGTAAAGGAAGCAGAGGAAGGAGAAAATGGTACAGTGGCAACCCAAAATCGCTGGGAAACCCTGGAGCCCCTGAGACTTTTCGCAAAGCTGAACTCCATCAAACTTCTCACCCACACGATGCAATGATTTCACATGGCAGGACTTGAACAGGACCAGAGTTTCAACAGCAAAGCTCTAATTGGATTCCTGTAGGGCCAGGAGTTCACTCACATTTATTGCTACATTTGGAAGAGAAAGTTATTCTGAGGTAGTATATTATGCAGGTGATTTAATGTTACCATCTACTCCCTCCCTGCATTTACAAAGGGTTTCAGAGGAACTCTGGAAGAAGATTTTACTGCTTTGGTATTTATAGTTTGCAAAGAACAATAAAGCAGCACTGCTAAAATGTTCACTTCTTTTTTTGTTCCTAATGCCATCAGAGAGAGTTCTTTACTTACACTGCCACCACTGGCAGAACTGCTACTGAGATGCAATTGAATTCATCAAAGCATCCCCAAGCTCCTGTCTGGACCCAATCTTTACAGATATTCCCTATAGAATAAAATCAAAAGAAAAAAAAAAATCAAAATATTTAAGATCTTTTTCTTGAAAGCAATGATTTCCAGTGTACTTCATATGAAAAAGAAATTAAAGAAAAACTTCTGTACTGCTTAGCAGAACATCTCACCTTGTAATCCATCTGCTCAGAACAGCTGAAGATGCACACCAGCATACCAAGAGTACGGCCTAGATCTTTGGTGGTCTCTGTTTTACCTGTGTTGGCTGGTCCTGCAGGAGCATCACTCACCATTAGGTGGAGAGGCTGGGTTAGAGTAATGTAACACCTGAACACAAGAAGTGATTTTTAGCATTTTAAGAAACATCTACAATGTCGGGAGGTTTTTGGCATTTTTTTGGTTGTTGAGGTTGGTTTTTTTCCTCCAAACCTTATGTTTCATGGGAAATTTATTGTGAGTCCTCTTTCTCATTTGATGTTTCATATTCATGTAAAATCATGATGTGGTACTACTTGGAAAATGCTTATTTTAGATAAGAAAAATAGTCACATCAACATTTTTTAGCAAGAAGGAGTATCCTATCAGTGGTTACACAGGACAGGAACAAGAGGGTGTAGTTGCTGCTTTGCCTATTTCAAAGGCTTGAGCCTCAGAATTGTCAACCCCAGCTGAGGGTCGTAAGCACTAAACCAGCCAGGATTGTTGGGTGCATCTTTTTGGATCACCAGTTTTGACACGAATTTCCATTCTGGAGCCAAAACATTTCCAGAAAAAAAGATTCACTGTATACGGTGTGAAAAAAAAGTGCCCGTTTGGACTTTAACACATGAAAAAAAAAAAAAGGTATTCTTTTGCAGAAAACTCCTGATTAACCTCGGTATAGATCCATCCATATTCTTCTTCAGACAAGACATTGAATGCATACATTGTTATGCAAGAAATATTTCAGTTATTTCAAAAGTAATGGACATTAAATTCATACCATTACTTAAGTACACACACCTACCTGCACACACATGCTCAAAGATATTGTGTCTTAATAACCTTATAAAATACATATGAGGCATGAAGGAACACTGAACTTCTAAGAAACATTTAACTGTTCATTCAGTGAAACAGATAAAGCAGACACTGTTATTAGTAACAGTCATTACCTGTCAGTCAGAGGTGTAATAACTAGCTGAGGGGTATTTTCCAAGTACCCATAGAAACCAAGCATCACAAATGGTGGCAAAACAGCATTTCTGGGTGCCGTCCCATCTATGGCATAGTTGTGACAGCTGGGGAACTGGTGACCTAAAAGGCCACTGCAGAGCCATTAGGCCAGGTAGGAGCTATTCAGATGAAAGAAATGCAACCCCTCAGGAAGCTACAGCTGTCTTCCCTAGGTTTCACACCTTGTTACTAGCCACTTATGAATAATAACTACTACAACCAATTATAAAGGATTAAACCCAGCCTGAGGCATTTGTGCTTTTATACAGATGCAAGTGTAATATAAGATCTTTTTAATAGAGCTATTACAGCACATTACCACTTATTAAGCCAAGACCTCACCTTACAAACAATTCAGTCTTTGCATGGGAGCAGACATTACTTTCACCAGAATGAGTTTCATTTTACCCCTCAAGCCTCATTCCTTCTTGTCTTAATGCCATCTTAGAAACCCATTTTATTTCCGATGCTCAGGAGGTCAGAAGGAAAATGAGAATTCTTTCCCATTTCACTCCCCATCCAGTGAAATGTTTCATGCATTCAAAGCAGCAACTTGTGCCAGCCACCTTAGTTTTACCTGAATAAAATTATACAGAGGGAACACTCCTTGGTTTAAATAAACACTCAAAATTGTAATTGTATGCACTTAAGAGCCACCATAGGAGAGGAGTGCCTTGTTCTAGAGATGCACATGTATGCCTCTAGAAGGAGAGCAAAACACACTGTGAACGACTGAAGATGGAATAAATAGAAGTAGAATAACTAAAGGCATTTGGAAAAACTGCTCGGATTGCCCAAGGATTGTCTGCAGTCAGTTTTGTGGTCTGAAATCTAAAGGAAATATCTTGCGGCTCACAGAAAGCTTGCTAAAAGTTTGAACGGTTCCCAGAAGTAGGGTAAAAGTTGACACCTGACTTTTGTTCAGGAAAATTTTAAATTCAGAAGGCAATAGCCCACAAAACCACAGGCATGGCACACAGCTCTGAAGCAGGCCATCTTCATGATTATACACCTTCTTCTTCCTCACGTCTACATGCAGATCCAGACCCAAACTTGGCTTAAGTAATATTAATTCTTTTCAAATCCACTAAAACTGCAATAGTTGACCCAAATACACACCTTCTGGGCTACAAGGCTTGCTACTACATCTCTAGCATGAACATCTAGGGTGCAAATCCCTGCATCATCTATCATTACTCCTTCTAGAAATTAGTTCTGCCTACATTGTGAATTAAAGTACCACAAAAACGAGCTTGTATGTACAAAACCTCAGATGCCATAAATCCTGGTTCAAACAGACATTTCAAATCACCTCCAAGGCAATGACAAACCAGATGAGCACAAGTACTGAAGATGGTCAGTAGGCAAGTAGGAAGAATGGGTGGAGGAAAAGATTTGCATGAAGAATTATAAATTGCGTGGTTACCATCTTCAGAGAGATACACACCAGACTCTGCAGAATTTGTGGTACTAATTGCTTGGTACTAATTAATTGCTTGAGAACATTTATTGACAAACTACTTGAAAATACACTTTAGGAAAGATCACATTTTAAAAATAATCAAAGCAATGAAGGTAAGATCACAAAATGATATGAATTTATTATACAGAGTTACATAGTAGAAAGACCCTGTGGAATTTTTCAGGTTTCATATTAATAGGAAAGGAAAATGTACACAGCTACTACATGTAATTTTAAGGAGGCAAATATAACTAACTTTAATAGAAAGATATTTTATTGGGTAGCTAGCGTGGTGAAAAATGGGTGGTGAATTAGTGAGACCTCAAACACTACATTTCCTGTATTATTTTTATATGATATAAAAAACCACCTACTGGTGCTGAGACAGAGTTAAAGCCCCAGAATGCAATGCTCCATGCAAACGAGTTATCTGAGAATCAGAGCCTATGCCCTAATAGATTTTGAAAATGCTTACAAAAATAAAACCAGCAGGTAATTTCACCATGCTTCATATTTTTCTGTAGGAGGTATCAACAGCAACATTTTGAATGAAATTGTCAGGCATACTGAAATATTTCTGGCATTTTCCTTTAAACGCACCCAAACCTCCACTTCTTTATGGCAGTGAGCTGCTATCTCCAGGGAGGTCCAGATGACCTTTCCTAGTCCACTCTTTTTACAGCAGAACCAGTCCAAATTCCTCACCAGAGGTTGCACCATCAGGAAGCAGCAACAACACGAGACAGTTCTGCTCTACTTGCAAAGTGACCACAAAAACAGCCTGCCTGGATCACACAGAAGTTGTCATGGTTTAACCCAGCAGGCAGCTGAACACCATGCAGCCGCTCACCCATTCCTTGCCGCCCTGGTGGGATGGGGGAGAGGATTGGAAAAAAGTAAACCCCATGGGTTGAGATAAGGACAGCAGAGGAAAAGAATAATAATAACAATAAGAGACTATACAAAACAAGTGATGCACAATGCAATTGCTCACCACCCGCTGACCGATGTCCAGCCTGTCCCCAAGCAGCAATCTCTGCTGCCTAGCCAACCCCCCCCCCCCCCCCGCTCATATACTGGGCCTCGCGGCCTATGGCCTCCTGGTAGAGCAAGGAAAGCTGAAAAAGTCCTTGACTGATGTAAGCACTGCTGAGCAACACCTAAAACATCAGTGTGTTACCAACATCATTCTCATCCTAAATCCAAAATACAGCACTATGCCAGCCACTAGGAAGAAAACTAACTTACCCCAGCTGCAACCAGGACAAGGTTCATCATGGATAAGTCTCTACTGTTCAGAGAAGCTAGCAGAGATTGTTTAAAAAACAACCCCTACCCCCCCAAAAAACCTCACCAACAAAAAAAAACCCAAAAAGCAAAAAACCACCACATGCACACAAAACCCCCAAACAACAAACAGCACATAAAAAAAGTGAGTCCAGGAGATGGATATCCTGGAAACACATGCCACAATTTGCCACAGACACATCAGCCAGAATTTACTAAGCAAAAAAACCCCCAATAACCCAACAAAACCAAACCTTCCAAAACATGCCGCCCATTTTATCATCATATTTAATAGTCATGAACTGGACTGCAATTTGGCTAACCCTTCATTTGAGTTCTGTCATTCTGTAGCCAAAATTTTCATATTTTGAACTACGCTGTGTGAAAGTGTTTCTTTTGTTTAAAGTCTGCTACCTAACAGCTTCAGATAATGTTTATTAGCTCTTCTATTATGGGAAACAGCAAACAAAGATTAATCTTTATCCACCTCCTCTATTACAGGGGTAATTTTAGACACCTCTATCAGATTCCCCCCTCCCGCCCCCCTTAAAGGCCTCCTTTCTATTTCATATTTCCCTTTAGCAGATTTTCTAGGTTGGAAGAGAAAATGAAAACTACTTAAGTTTTTCACAAAGAGAAACAATACTCACACCAGAACAAAAACATTCAAAAGAAGCTGGACATAAACAAGGATGAAGCAAAAAGCAAATGGCAGAAGATACTCTTCTGAAGTGGAGCTAAAATAGATAAGCAGAAACAAAACCAAGAGTTTTGGCTTCCTTACACAAATTACAGGGGTTTTAATACTTGTATAAGTACTAGTTGCATGCTCTGTTCTTGCTACACTATCATGGTTGACATTTGGCAGTATCTTTGCTTTCATCGTTCATTTCAGTTCAGAATAATCCCACAGAAAATTCAGTAATTGAGATGTGATAGAAGAGCCCATGAGATGACAGAAATGGAAGTAAAAGGCATATTTCTTTTTTTCAGTAGATGCTAATAGCAGTTTATTTACTACAGGATTAAAACTATTAAATATGCCACTCATCTCTTTTCACGAGGCCATGTTCACACTGTACTTCTTTTCACTGTATTAAACAAAAAGAAGATATCTATACCTGCTTCTTGTGCCAAACCTTCAGGGCTGATGCCAAGCCCTCTTCCAGCCTACCAAATGCCATTTCAACATCTGAAACCCACCAGATTCATGAACGAGCAAGTGCAATCTGGGCTGCTTCTCTTCATAGGCCAGTATCGCCTCCACGATGCAGAGGCACAGCCTTTTGTGTACGGTTTCCTCAGGGCGTTGCAACCAAGACTCTACCTTTTGAAGGGAAAATCCCCAAGCATGTATATATTTATGCCTGTAACGTAAATGGTACATTTTATACTAACAATATAGGAAGCTCATCCCATTACTCTTCACAAAGGGTTTTCTTTATGTAAAGATTTCTTTACAAACTTGAACCATGGGATTTTTTTCCTTCCATTTCTCTCTCCTACTGCCTCTCCAGTAGAATTAGTTCAGAGGAGCCCTTCCCAATTACTGAAATAACAGACATTGTTTTGTTTTACATACCCATTTGACTTATTTGACTGACCCTCAGACATAGCGTCTTTGAGCTCCAAGTATGGAAGGCTGAAGTTTTTCTGTTCCACAGACAGAAACACAGACAATACAGTCTTTTCTATGTCTCCATGCACTCAAATGTAGCTGTACCTTGAAGAAACTATCTCCAAGAGGCAAGCTGCATATATTTTCTCATTCAGTCTGGGGCCTCCCTGCTGAGAAAAATCAATCATTAGAACCACATGCAACATTGATTTTATGCAATGTGAATGCTTATCCATTCAGCACTGTTCTGAGAACAATACGTTATTGTCTCAGAAGCTGCTGATCTGTTCTTTCTGACCTATCACTACCCAGTTAGCACACATCCTGGCTGGCCAATTAGCAAATATGAGGCTCAAAACCAGCTAAAACCCTGTTCAGCTCATAGGGTACATGGGGGAGAGCTGGAGGTCTGGAGAGGCGTGGGCTTGAGGATAATAGAGGAGGGGATCTGAAAATATAATGGAAGATGAAATAAAAGGGCAGAAGAAGAGAAGTAGTATGAGAAACACAACATTCAACCATAGGCTTCATCAGCTCTGTGGCTTTCAATACATTTTTTTTTTTCTTTTTCATTGCTCATAGATACTTAACTCTCTATGTTTAAAAAACCCAAAGCCTTATGTACAAGGGGCAGCTAGACAATTTAATAAATTGTTAGTTTATTACACAGTTTTGGGCCACAAAATGTTCTGAAATTTGGAAAAAGTAGTTGTAAGGGTTTTTTATTACTTTTTTTCCTAAATTTACTTTTGTAAAAGCAGCGTTTCGTGCCACTGAAAGTCTCTATTTAATCAACATCCCAAAGGTGACAAAAACCATGAAGGAAATTTCACATAACTCAACATACCTGACCACGGCATCCACACCCTTCATAGAACGGAACAAACTCCTTTTCTCTGCTGCACATCCCAAGGGCAGTATTTACAGATTCCTCTATGTTGTCTTGAAATTTAAGATCAGCAATGTTGTCAAAAAGTTTGGTAAGATGATGGGCCACCTGCACCCAAAAATACCAGACATTTAAGGAAATGGTTTACCTTAGATTTGTGTCAGTCATACTACTTTAATGCATATATTTGTTAGAGTGCATGAATACCACAGTAACATTTGCTGTACACAATAGGATTTTGTGGTTCAGAAAAATTTAACAGTTTTTAGCAACTAACTGGGTAACACTAAGTCCTTGCACTACTCTTACAATTGCATTTCTTATTCTAATGCTTTTAGCACATAGTGCTTCAACTGATCTTAGAAAGTAGGATGCACTGAATGACCAGGTGAGTAATCAAAATGTCATTCTTAAGTTTTAAAGACAATAAAAAAATCAAAATGCATTTTTCTCTATAGTTTTAGAACACTTGTGCCAACTGAACAAATAATAAGAGTACTTCTGATTTCCCTGGTGGCACAGACTGACATGGCAATGCTATCTGACTGTTGCATGATCACTACACAGGAGGTCTTTATGGGAAAAGCTGGGATTAATTACACTATTTTCAGTCATCAGAATAATCTGAAGGACAAAAGATGTCTCGATATAAAAACTGAGAAGTCTTGAAGTCGTTACTAATTATGGCTAGTGGTTATTTTATAAACAGTCAATTCAGGTCTAAATGCCTTGTGTAACTACATGCCTCTCCAAAGACCATAGAGTTTGAGGATCACTGTCTACACACCAGCATGCTCTATGCCTGATAACTAGAACAGAAGATTTGTTTGATTGCTCTTATATATGGTGCAGAGCAATGAATGGATGAAACAAGTCATAGAGACTTAGTTATGTAAGGAAGCTATGAGATTCACTCCATCATCATGTTTGAAAAGGCTCAGTGTTCAAGCCTCAAGTCCTTTACCCTCTTGGAAAGTATCGGTTCTTCTGTTACATGTCACATCGCATCTAAAAAGGCTTTGCCCGAGACACACCAATAACTCTAGCACTCAGAGAATTAATGGCCATGGCTGGATAGTCACCGAGGCCAGGAATATCATCTGGCATGTAGATAACATAGTATAAAGCTCCTGAAATACATCAAAGTGCCTGTGTTTTATATAAATTGGTCTCTAAGTGTCACAAAACCTAGCGGATTATTGTTCAAGGGAGGAAAACAGAAGAATAGCTACAAAAACATTCCTCATACAATGGTCAGAAGCTCAGTCAGAAACAGCCTAACAGCGACGATAGATCTTTCAGTCTTACTTATCATCACTCTGCATAGGATGCCTGAAATTTGATCAATCAGCACCAGAAGCAGAATACATTTGATGACCTTTGTCATTTCTAATTCCTGCAAACCTACAATCCGATCATCCAAATAAATGCAAATTGCACATAGCTAGATTTCCAGTAAGAGACAGCGCAGGGTTTGTAACCCTTCTCCTCGGCATGCTGGTTTCACCTCTCCTTGCTGAACACCTTGTACCTGCCCTAGCTGGAGGGAAAACATTTACTACCTTCTTCACACAAAATGTTCCTATTTGTAAAGTAAATTAACACTCAGAAACAAAGGTGCAGTTCTATGATACTATCTCCTCACACAGTTAGAGGGAAAACTTGCCTTTCTGTAAGCAAAATGAAGTACAATTGTATGCAAGCAGGTTCACCTGTTTTGGCTCTGTTCCTTTTGAAAGGTCGTCTAGCAAATCTGCTGAAGAAACAAAATAGAAGCGAGGAAAAGCTATGCACTTGATTTCTAAATATTCAGCCAGAGCTTTTTTCACAAAGAGGAATTCTAAACAGAACACAGAGATTTTAACATTACATGCTTTTAATCCCCCTAAAGCCAAGAACTGCCCCTCAGTTAAGGAAGAAAACAGACCAAAGAGTACAACAGAACAACCCAATCCACTCTCGATTTAAAATAATAACAATTAATAGAATTGCAAGGGACAGATAAGGTGGCAAACCTTATGGGTTTCCTTTCCAGAAACCAAACCAGAACATGCTCTTTTTATTCATTCAGACCAAGGAACTGAAGAGAACTGAATGGTGCCAGAAACGTCCCTGAAAAGGTAAGTTTGGCTAAGCGGAAACTCCCCTTCAACCTTCCAGAGTCCAGCCTTAGAAAGTAAGGGACAAGAATAAAGTTCTTACTTGACAGGGCAGTTATTTGCAGATAAATAGATAAATTAAAAAAAAAAAAAAAGAAATAAAGAAAAGAAAAAAACAGCTAAGAACTACTCTAATGGGGGAGCAAAGTAACTACTTTTCTTAAGATGCACACATTTTCTTATGAAGGATAACAAACACGAAAACATACGTTGGTATTGACACAAAAAGTATTAAGAATCACAATACTCAATTACATGTGACTGATGCACTTTAGCTGTTAGCTTGGTATCTCTCACAACAAAAGTGACATCTCAAAAAACAGGTTTGTGTTTTGTTTGGGTGGTTTTGTTTTTTTTAAACTACCTCTTACAACTTTTTCCTGCAAGAAGAAATAGGCTGTGACTCCAAACATCGCTGCCTCTACAGGTAGGAAGACTGAATGTCAGTGGGCAGTTCCAGGCATACCTTTAAGCGTGTTGGGGAAGGACCTTTGCTCTATGCAATCCACTATCTCCTGCTGTAAGCGTGAAAGAAAGGCTCCCAGCTCCCAGGTTGTGGATAGGAAGGAAATTATTTTGATCCAAACTGAACTAATTTTTAAGACCTTTGACAATATTTACATCATGCAATACATAAATAATGAACCAATGCCTCAAATGTCAACGATCACATAAATAGTAGTAGAAATCCAATATGTCAAATGGAAACAAATGACAAAAATGCTATCATAAGATCATCTCACACCTGTACAAAAATCAAACATGACCTGACAGCTCTCATTTCCTGACTGTTCCAGAACCACACTTTCAAACAATTCATAATCATACTGGATTTTTCAATTTTTTCAAATAAAATCTTTCATACAACTTTGGCTTTTTTGTAGCTTCCATCACATTTTTTTGTATTTGGTCTGTCGGTCACCAACTCCTGTACAGAAGTGTGAGGAAGTTATTGCAACAGGTGGAATTCCTCTCAGATTTCTTTTCTGCTTCACATTGTTTGCTATACTGGGACAAGAAAAGCACTGGGAAAAAGAGCTGGAAGAAGGCATTTCATCAGCTTGTTTTAGGTTCTATTTCTTAAACAGCAAAAGAAAAATCAACAAACACCTATTTTGACAGCATTTAGACTGAACACGAAGGAAACAAAATGAACAGAGAGAACTGCACTGGAGGAAAGCAAATGCCACTATTAGAACACTTCTAACAAGTTAAAAATGACAGATTATAACAGACGCATTAACTTGTACAATAATTTTGCTCATGTGTGCAAGCCCAACACCTTCATCTACAGGGACCATGAAGAAACTTATACACATTAAACAGCGCGAATAATTTCATTGTTCTTAACAGGGTTCTCAACTCACACAAATGTGTGAATATAGATAATTTTTTTAGCATATAGTTAGACATGCTGCTGCCCACATTGTTTAAGTCACAGGTTTAAACAATTTGAAATGTGTTAGAAATTTTAAACATAGAACCTCCCTATACAACATTATCATATCTTGGCTTTTCAGAATTGCACATAATGAGAACTTTCCCTGGCATATGTGGTTTGAATTATAGGTATACTGATAACACACAAATTATTCTCTTTACTAAGCAGGGGTTCAGTGACTTTTTTTGGTCAGAATGAACAATTAAGGCACAATATTTTGCATAAATTCAAATGTTTAGTTTGAATGCGGTAATTATCTCTGGCCAATAATAAATAATAGACCATAAACCCCCTTGTATTTCAACTACCATTGTCCTAAATGACATGGAGCTTGGCAGAAGGGACTTCTGTAACTCAGAAGTATTTTATCTCTGTGACTCCAAGCGGTTAAAAAGCCATCAAAGAGTAAATAAAAGAAGGTATTAAAGCCAAGTGAAGGAATAACCTGCAGAACTTTGTCACAAATCATGGTTTGTGACAACGTGTCAACCAGCAACTTCCAGTCCATGCAAAAGGAAAACAAGACAAATTACTTTGATTTTGATAATAAAGAATGCAAAACCCACTTCTGATATTCTTCTAAGTAAGCCTGAGACCCTCACGATAGTGTTAATTCAGTGGGTTAGAAACAAGCCTGTCACAGAAATATTCAAACTAAACTGTCAATATGGTATTATTTTAAAAAAAAAAAAGATATTTCATTACCCACTCTAAATAATTTAAATGCAAGATATAAATGGACATAAACCACTAAACTATTAACTTTGAAGTCTCTGTTGATTTCATCAAATCTGTCTCCATCTTCAGGCAGCTGGTTTCTGATATCTTCAGAGCTAGTGAAAATACCTTCTGGATAGGACCATGTGTGTTGAACTTCCATCTAAATGGAGATGACAGAATCTGCCATGTTTAATTTATTTTTCCAACATTTCACTTGTTCAATGAAATATAGCACATATTTACTTTTCAGAATTGTTTGCGGCTGAACGTAGGAGAACAAAAACCATTGAAAAACCACACTAATCAAAATATTTTATCAAACAGAGGAACTAGAGCTAGTAAGAGTTTAACAAATTCCCCTGTAACTTATTATTATCGTATATCATAACAGAAGACATCTTTAAACACTGCAAATGGACAGCATGTTATTAAATTATTAAAAAAAAGCTAAGAAAATATAAGCTTAGAAAGCTGTAATTTTGTTAACTCCTACATCGAGACAGGAATGCTAATATTTCTATTAATTAAATCCTTACTTGATTGTTATCTAACATTTCAAGCAGCTGCTCATCTGACTTTTATTAAAGCAGCTTCATTCCTGTGATGCTCTTCGTAAGAAAATTACATGGCAGCCCATGTTTGGCTGATTTCTGCCAAAATCTGGGAACAAGAAGAGTAGTAATAACATTTGTCTATACATACCACATTTCCTATTTTGAGTTGAGAACTTTCGTTAAATTATATTTAATTCACAGTGATGGTAAACTGCACCACAGACAAGAAGTTAGTTTCACTAGGCTGTGAATTTTGCTCCCTAGGTAAGTCACATGAAAATATTCACTTCCATCATTAGTTTCTTGAAACAAGACTGAACTAAGCAAATGCAAAAACAGAAGGAAAAAATGGACACTTCTCACCTTTACAGTACCTAACTCTTGCACAGCATTGCCAACTATACTTTGGACTTCATCTTCTCCTTTATGAAGCGGGAGTCCTAGAAGGTCTGTTAAGGTGGTATCCTCTGCTACTAAAAGCCTGACCTATAAAGCAAAGAGACAGCAGAGAGCAAAATAAGTAAACATGTAAGAAAAATCAGACATAAGCATATAAGAAAGTATTCAAATGGAATACAAGTAAAAAACAATTAAGTAAGTTATATGTGCTCTAGATACTGGATATACATCCAGATTTATACCAAAACTGTGAACTTAATCATCCTAGATAAAATATTTCTTGATGCTGTTATGGTATTTATTTGTTTGTCTAGTACTGTGACATAATGTGTATCATAACATTAAAAGGCAAGTTTATTTGCACAGCTGCCACTGAAGTTGAGGTAAGCTACAGACACCATATTTGCACACTAGAAATCTTGGGGAGCGGTGGGGGTATTTGCCATATTTTGTTACTGCTTTGCAAAATATCTATAAAAAAATTAAAATTTTAATCAAGGCTTTGAAAAGATGACAATCAAACCTCTTTTCATTTTTTGTTAAAAAAAAAAATCACAAAACTTTTGTGCTAGGCCTATTTAGGAGCTTTCTGCATTAAAAATAATTTAAAATGTGCCTTTATTAAAACTGTATGTGAAAAATGCTTGGTATATTGGAACAGAAACATTCCATTATGCTCTTCCGTGCTTTTCTTTCAGCTTTCCAGTTTTCCTCATTTTAAAAATTATTGAAAATTGATTTTTTTTTTTCCAAAATGGTTAAAAAAATTTTATTCAAATTTTGAAAACCAACAACTGGCCCACATTATACCCTAGGATCCAAACCCACTAGAATTCTTTTTGAGAAACTGAAAGAACTTTTTTTTTTTTCAGTTCACGCAAACTTCTTTGGTTTTCCAGATACATGATCCACAGTTGGGTAAACTGTATACATTTCTTCCCCCTGCTTTTCTCCCCCCCACCCCATTAGAATGCACTAATTCTTAAAATATTTACTAGTAGGCTGATATTTCGAGTGGCCTTTCTTTCCTATATTTTCCATTTCCCTCTGCCCATCGTTTCCTCTGTTTGTTATTAAGAAATATTCTCCTTTGCTATCCAGGAAAGTTTCCAGCCACATTGCTTGTTTTTCTTATAAGTATTTAATAGAAATTGTTACTAGGAAGTATTCCCCTGTTCCAGAGAACCTTTCAATCTC
Source organism: Egretta garzetta (assembly GCF_000687185.1). Classification (NCBI taxonomy): domain Eukaryota; kingdom Metazoa; phylum Chordata; class Aves; order Pelecaniformes; family Ardeidae; genus Egretta; species Egretta garzetta. The sequence goes on from NW_009259683.1 coordinate 8,035,176, forward strand.
TGTGCTATTTTCAGGCTCAACAGGGAGACAGCCCTGTATGGAAGAACCCCCTCATTCAGCAAGGCAGATCTGCCTTCAGAGAACTGGGTCCTTTTGTCCGAGCAGAGACCACAAATTCATTTCTCAATCCTCGAGATGCTTCTGTCCAAAACCTAAATTTCTGCTCCACTTACATGTTGAATAGTTGGCAGCAGTGGCTCTACCATGTACCTGACAGTACTGCTGCATCTATGGGTAGAGCATGAAGACCACCACTGGGGTCTCTTTGGCTGACTACTTACTGCTGGCACGATCATGACCTGGTACAGGCGTCTCCCTCCAATTGCATGATTTTGCAACTCCAGTATTGCCCTCAGTGATGACATCAGATTCTTCACCTTTAACTCCAAGCCCCTACGTACATCCTGGGAACAAACTTCTTTATCCAAAGACCACATTTCCTAAGGAATAAGATTAAAATAATTGCAATAATTACTTGTCATTAACAGGCACCTTGTTAATAACTTTAACAAACAGGAGGTTTGTCAGAAAACTCTACTTTCCTGTTTCGTATGCAGATGTGTGGGACAGCTGTAGTTAGCACAAGTCTAGGGAAGATTTTATTGGGGTCATTGGTTTATGTGGCAGATAAAGCAAAGGCTCTGGAAACATCCTTTCCAGCACGTTACTTATAGTAATGGAACTGTATTAACTCTGCATTTGCACAGTAGTTTTATGATTACAGTTGGATCAGAGCCATTTACTTCATCACAGCCCTGATGATTTAAGTCTAATTTTCTTATTAATTATTTTACTGCACATAGAAGTATCTATAAATTTAATATATTTGAAACCACCATTCAGATGGATAAGGGAGACTCATATGCACACTGGAGCGTGATGAACATGACACAAGTGATCAGCTCATGGGCAGTGATCCGCATCTTCTCTGTTCCATGACCTGGCATATGTGCCACAGTGAACGATGCAAAAGCAGGAGGGGAATGGGGTTATCTCAACCCTCTCCTTACTTTTACCACGCCTATCACAGCATACAACCCCTGGTATCACAACGGGCTAAGTGGGGTCACATTGTTTTGAAGCAGTTTAAGCCAAGCTGTAAGTCTGATTCTTCTCTTCAAGCACTACTAATAGGGCAGGCAATTAAACTTATTTATTCTTGAATGAAACAAATGTGTAAAGAAGAAACTTTATACCCTTTAGGGTCAAGACTGACTTCCTTCCTTCCATACTCAACTACTATGCTATGAACGACAACTATTCTTCTAGTGTCCTGCAAATAGTCTGAGGCCTTCACTGCTATTTTTGCTTCATTCCCTTGTCCTATTAGAACTGTCTTCTGCAGGGCTTACTATCAACAAAATTCTGCAAATACTTCAAGCAAAGGAAGTGCCCTCCCTTTAAAATTGAGCATCTTTGCTGCAACTCCCAACACTCTCGAGCTATGTCTAAAAGCAGAGCAGATAAGCCTCTGCAAATTCCCTGCCTCTAAAAATAATGACATTCATCTGGTGGGGCCTGTCATAAAACCCTACCCTCTTCATTCTTTTACATACTGCCTCAATTTGGAGAAGTGACAGCACAGTTTGACCACGCGCCTCTAAAGGGGCTGGAAACTCAGTCAGAAGAATAAAGTTTTAAAGGAAAGCTCCCAAAACAAAACACATTCCAGAATATTCAGCTTGGATGCTAGCAACAAATCCACTGGAACATCAAAGTGGGAGGGAAGAGCGAGGAAGAGGTGGCACCGAAAGAGATAAATTGCAGAAAGAGACAGCTATGGAACCTGCCTTGGCAAACCTTCCGAGCTCCACATCCATCTGTTCCACATTAATCTGTCTCCACTGGGTTTTAGCCCAATCATCAATGCTGCTCTGAAACAGAAAGTACAGATAAAAGTGTCAACAACATTTGGTAAAGACAAGCTTCTGCTATATAACAGAAAAATGGATGTAGGGGGAAAGCCCATCACCAGCAATAGCTCTTGGACCTTATTTTTTCCAACCCTACACCACCACCATGTAGAAAGCATACAAAAAACCCCATTTTCTCAACATTCAACCCAAACCCCAAGCATTTAAACTATTTTATACTTGTTTCTAATAGGTATGCATACATACATTTCTTGTGCTACGAAGCACACACTTCTATCCACTGCTAATATCCAGATGCACCTGGGAAATGTGGCAAAAACTGCCCTGCACCCCCTCCTGGCAATACAAATGCTACGCAAACAATTATGGAAAGAAAATCTGGTACATATATTTTTAGCCTCGCCTATGAAAAACAAACTTCTTGAGGTAAACAGAACTTTACAAGGCTGATTTCCCATACAGGTCAGCACACTGACTTTTCTGGACTCTTGCTTCTAGTTTTCTACAGCTTTCTAACATACAATCCTCAGTTCTGAAGTGGAAATTACTGGCTTTCTGAATTTTTACTCAATTATTTTAATTATTCAAACAAGTTATTGGCATTTAAAAAGCTTAAAATGAAACTACAAAGGTTGCTTTGGGATTATCTTGAAATTAGTTAACTTGACAACAGAAATATTTTTACTCTGGGTATCCTAAAACTAGCAACTATAATTTCAAAAACAAGAGGAATATGAAAATCTCCACTATTTTAAACTTTTTTTTCAGAAAAATCAAAACTATAACATTTCTAGGATCAAATTAGAAGTATAATATTCAAAATATATTCTAACTAATTTTTTTTGAAAAAAAATATCTTGCATTAATATAAACACTAATATCCCGAAGTTTCTTGAGCAGCTGCACTTTTCGACATTGTTTCATTTGCTTGTAGTCTGGAATAACTAATTCAAATAGTTTTGCAAATTCCTGCATTAGTAACATTTCTTTTTCCAGCATCTCAAGCTCTTGATTTGCCTTGAAGGGGAAGAGTGCACTCATTAAAGTATGGTTATGGGGTCTGTTGAGCTTACCTAAACCTGTCAGTGAAATCAGTAGATCCTGCATGTATGATTCAAGATAAGAAAAGCTGAGTGCAATTATTGCAGAGACATTAAAAATCTGTGTTTGCATTGCCTCTGAAAGCACCCAAAAGGCACATGAAGGACTCTACATTTAAACCATAAAAAGAAAAGCTGCATAGAAAACAGTAATACTCTTACAATAAATCTCTTAACGTATTAAACCACCTCTCCTTCCTTTAAAGTTTTATAAATGCTAACAAAGTCCCTTCATGATGTTTTAAAAAGATCCACTAAATCTTCCACTTTAGACTACCGTATTCAAAAGCACATTATGCTGACTTTTAAAGGAACATTAATACAGAGTACAAGCAAGTATTCTGAAATTTTTTATTTTATCAGTGAGCATATGCACCCCCCCCAAAAAAAACCAACCCACAAATATTTTAATAAGCAAATTGAAATATCATTAGATTTAGTACTGGAGGATTACGAGAAAATATGTTTTTCTGAGATTCCCCATTACCTTATGCATTTGCTACATCAAACCAAAAGGGAGCTTCCATTTTAAATCTTCCTCTGAATTCCACCTGCTCTCCCTGATGAAACACAGGCAATGACACCTGTCACTGATCACATTCTCATAAAAACAGAGTGATAAAAAAAAAAAAGATTGATCACAGAATTCCACAAACATCAAGTAAAGTGCATTTTCTTCTGATAACTGCAGTCTCAGATGCCTGAAGAGGAGCTACTTTGCGCTTTACCGACACAGCTCTCATCTTTGCGGCATTCCATTTTTCAGGCATTTCTTATTCAAGAGACTAAACTTATCTTGGAGGAACAATATCACACATGGCAGAAAAACATCATTAAAATTGTATATTGTCAGAGTGGATACTCCAACACCTGCCTATGAATCAGAAATTATAGTGGAGGGGGTTTTTAACCACAAACTGTACTCTATTTCATAGCTTTCACTAGAATTTTTGTCAACTGTAACAAAATTAATTTTATATATCATTGGTAATCATAAACTACTTGAACTTAACAAACTCAGTTAGTTTACATATAACCCACATAAAACTTTATTCAGAAATATGTTGGCAATCAGTAAAACAGAGTAACGACAGTAAAACAGAGAGCAACACAGTAAGAGAGAGCTCCACTCCTGCTACTTTAACACATTTTAAAATATAGAAAGCTGACCTGGAAACAGCTTTCTCATTCTCCAGATCTCCCCAAGATCTCTAGAAAACCCATTCAGTAAAGCATGCAAAAAACCCCCATTCCATCAGGATGAAAAAAAATACCTTGGCAGGGGGTTTTGTCTGCATCCAAAGAAAGTACAAGCAAGAGAAGCCTGAACCCAAGTCACTTCACAGTGACTAACCTTGAAGACTAGTTTAAGGCATACATCAAAAATCATACATTTATTTTCTTCAACATCCTCTCAATCTGGTTTGGATCAGACAGACACAGAAATATAAATTCCGCTGTGGACTCAAAATCTCACTGAAACCGGTGAGAAGTTTTAATTTGGACTAATTAGATTATCTAATGAAAGCCATTAGCTGAACTTCTACCCAGTTCTGTTCAACACTATCTACAGTGTGGTGCATCTCCCGAAACAGACCAAATACAGCTCTCCTATGCAGGTGCTGGTCTTAAAGCCAGAGCTTAATAAGCTCTTTTCTTAGTGTCAGCAGGGACCACTGCAGCTGTAGCACTTTCCCACCTATTCTTACCACCAAGTTTTGTTTAATTCAGTTAATTTCCCCAATTTTACTTGCCACCCAAAATCGTTATAGCTGGAATGGGTGTGAGGCAGAATATATACAGAAACAAGTGGCTGAGGATATCTGAAAGACAATATCACCTGATGGGCATCAAATCCCAGCTTTTGTATCCATGTTTGAACAGAGCCCCAAACTACTGTTAGCTGTGTTAAAAAGGTGGAGAAACGTAGGAAATACACTCACTAGGGCTTCTGTATGGCTCAGCTGCTGGGAGAAGGCTTATAAATGTGAACACGATTTGGTCAATAGAAAAAAAAAAAAGGAAAGAGAAAACAAGCAAAAACAACTACAGACCTTATCAGAACAAGATGTAACACGTCTCTTTTTGAACTGATTTTCCATTATTCACATAAAACAAGTCTCTTAAAGAACATAAGAAAAGCTACCTGGTTTTATGGCTGGCAGTTGAGAAAGAAAGGAAAGAGGAGAATGGAATTATTTTGCATCACTGAGATCAAAACCAGTTAATTTGGGACCATACACACACATATGTAAACATGATATTTTACTTTTGCTACAGTACCTCTGGCTGGGCATAAACTTCACCTGGCATCTTCTGTCCACAGCTTTCTAACAGTGCAACCATCTCTTTTAGAGGTTCAAAGAGATCATCAGCAGTTGTTTGCCTCTGCTTCATGGCCAAGACACGGCCCGTGATTTCTACCAGCACACAATAATCTCCCTCAGTCACCTCTCTTTGAAGTCCAGCATCTGTCACTTTTATAAATTCTTCTAAGTCAGTCAGGCTACCAAAGAGAGACAGGTATGATTACAAACAGGGCAAACATTCCTTACTATAGTGAATAAACATATAGTAAGCCCTACTGGTACTATTTGGTACTATTAGTGGCACTTATGCTGTTTTACAAAAAAGTCTACTTACTTATAAAATCAAATTAAAATAATATAGTTTTATTATATCATTTTAAGACATTTTGGGCCTGACTTCCAGAGATGGAAAGTGCTACTATTGAGAATTAACCCAACAGTGCATGCAAGTACAATACCTGGAAGATAAGATCAAAAACCCCAACCAACCATTAAAAAACCACTAAGAAAATAAAAATTAAAAAAGCTGCAGACCCAGCTCATTGAAGTATTTCATGCAAAAAGACATGCACTAAAGGAATAAATATAAGCTTGGGGTAAACACGTACACACACACTCCATTTTACCTAACAATGATAAATCTCAGGAGATACTCCTTAAACATCCAGCTGCATTTCATAATAAAGTTTAGTAAGCTCATTTTGAAAGGCTTCATATCCAGTTTAAACCAACCTTCCAAAATTTTTCTTCAGACTTGTTCATCTGAACACAAAATTTTTCACAGATATCAATCTAGAGCAGAAGAGAGAGAAATAAATGCATATACTCCTCTAATTCCACCCCCAATCCCCAATAGCCAATTGCTAAGACTAGTTGCTTTCTTACCTGCTCTTTAAACAGTTTCATTGGGGGATGCTGTTGAGAGACTTCATCAGTAACAGGCATCTTTGTGCATGCTAAACCATGACCCCAGAGAAGGAATTGCTTCATAAACTCAGACTGGTCCTCCATTCACAGAGATGTGTGGCCAGCAAGAGATCTTCTGTACGCCAGGGCTTTGCTGGCAACATTTGCCACTCTCTCCATAAATTTCCTGCCTGATTTCAGACAGGTCAAACATGTTGTCCATATCATTCTAGGCATCAAAAGAAAAGTTTTGTTATTTCAGTAACTGAGACAGCAATACCAATTGGTTAGATTTACATGCAGGTGTAAGACTGGAATTCCAGCCCTTTTCCCCAGAGATCTAGTAACAAGAAAAATTATAATTTACTCAGCTGTTCCTATTTTGGGTTTACATTCACTACATGAACACATAAAACCAAACTGAATACAAATCCTTTGCAAGTTATTCAAAGCTGAACTTTTCATGGACTACATATAATTCTGGTCACCAGTTTAGTCGATACTCCCTCACTTGTCTAAGAGATTAAGTTTCCACTATGTGCAGAATTACAGACTTCTACATGGCATCCAAGGTGGAAGCTCACAACACAGGAACAGAGAGATAAATATTCAGCTAATCTAAATTAGCTTTGAGGAAAATGGACAACTTCATTCTGCTGCTCACAGATGCAGAAGTGGACGAAAGCACGAGTAAGCCTTCAGAAATGAATGGGACTCTGCCTCTATAAACTGCATAACTGAGAGAACAGATGAGGCTCAGGATTTGAAGACTGATGCTATTAAGTGAGTTTGCAACTAAAAATAAACTTCTTGCAGCTTACAATTAATTGGATTCATTATTTTCAAACACAAGAGAAGAAGCTGTACCTGGTAATGTCCTGATCCCAGGTGTGCTGCTACCTTTTTCGGTTGGGCAGACATTCAGAAGAACATCACCCTGGGTTTGTTAGTTATTGACTCATCCAAAAAATCGTCAAGCAAATCTCTTACAGTTCTTAAAAAGCAATTCTGAGAGTACTACTGAGCGCACTTCAGTGCAGAAACATAGCATTTCCAGAATATGCCATAAAACTTGAACTACACACATGCACAACATGCATGTATAAATTCATGCGGGTAAGAGGCCATATTATGCAGATCACACTTCAGTGATTAGCGATGCCTTATTTAAAGGCTGTTAACTTTCCACTAAATCAGTGACTATGAACACTTACAGATGAGACAGAGACAAGAAGTAGGACCAAAATGTCTGTATCTGTTCCTTCAGATCTTTAGCCCATTCAAGGTTTCCTGAAGTAACTAGCATATTTTTGTTAATTATTTAATTACCTTCTTCTGCCTGCTTATTAGAACACAGCCATTAAGCCAATATGAACCAGCAAGAGCATAATCTTTTATTTTTGCACTGTGGCATACCTTTTCAATGTGTTCCTCATATATACGTCAGCAGTTATCCAGTTCTTCATATACCATTTCCAATAAAATACTGCAATTTGGGCTAAATATCTCCATGATGACAGGTTTGTTGGTTTTGGTTTTTTTTTTTTTTTTTATAAAGCTTCCAAAAATAGTTAAAAGCTTAAAACAAAAATAAAAGGGGGGGGGGAGGGGGGAAGCAAACAAACAGCAAAGTAAGCATTAGAGTTCACTTTCTGTTACACTCTTCTCTCAACATGAAATCTCATCCAAAATGCTTCTGAAGTACAAGGACTGGAAGTGTATGTATGTCAAGCTATACTATCGGTGTCTGCCATGTGCTGATAAACAGACCACATATTTCCAAATATGCTCTTAAATTGTGCTAAACAGGTGAATTCTAGAATGCGAAAGAATGACAGGTTAGCTTAGATCCTAGAAGGTACGGAACTAGGATTTCCAGATCCAGGCATACAACCCATGCTCTAGCCACTTTCTAAATCCTACCCTGCACATTTCTAACCTGTGTGTTTTGTCCCCTTTTCCCAGATATATTCTTGCTCCTAAATCACTAGCGTCTTCCTCCAGTGTGTCACACAAATTCAAAATCAAAAATGGTTTTGGTTGGTGGTTTTTTTTTTTTTTTTTTTT
>NW_009259683.1:8044776-8061979 GCF_000687185.1 Egretta garzetta
ATTTAAAAAAAAAAAAAAAAGGAAGTATAAAATGCATGCCTTTCCAATGGGAAGAGAAGCTAATGGGTAGTGTGGCTGTGCTAAACACATAGCTCATTTCCATCACTGAACAAACTTCTGAGATTTCTGTATTTCAGGTTTTTCAGTAATACTTTAACTGACAAGCAATGATCACTGCTATCTAACAGTGATGCTTTGGGCTTGTTTTTTTTCTACAGAACACTGAGTTAATAACTGAAGCGTTTGCTTAGCAATACAGGTTATTTTTAAATAATGGTGTAAGAACAGTGTGTTTGTGTACCAGTGATACAGATATTCAAGGAAAGGAAATTCTCAAAATATTTTTTTTCAGAAGCTTGGTAAGAGGGACAGCCATCTATGTTAGGTAATATTCCTCTGTACTCTTATGCTGACACTATTAACCCTCCTGTTAAACAAAGAACATCTCAACAAGTTTTTACAAGCCCCAATTATCTCTGCATGTTATCATAAGTAGGGTATCACGCGCATCCAACTTCAGCTGGACAGTTGGAGCGGGTCCAGAGGAGGACCACAAAAATGATCCGAGGGCTGGAGCACCTCTCCTATGAGGACAGACTGAGGGAGTTGGGCTTGTTCAGCCTGGAGAAGAGAGGGCTGCGGGGAGACCTGATTGCGGCCTTTCAATATCTAAAGGGGGCCTATAGGAAAGAGGGGGAAAATCTTTTTAGTAGGGATGGCTGTGACAGGACAAGGGGTAATGGTTTTAAACTAAACCAGGGTAGGTTTAAACTAGATATAAGGAAGAAATTCTTTACAATGAGGGTGGTGAAACACTGGAACAGGTTGCCCAGAGAGGTGGTGGAGGCCCCATCCCTGGAAGCATTCAAGGCCAGGTTGGACGGGGCTCTGAGCAGCCTGATCTAGTTAGCGGTGTCCCTGCTCCTGCAGGGGGGTTGGACTAGATGACCTCTAGGGGTCCCTTCCAACCCAAAACATTCTATGATTCTATGATACTCGGATACTCGAAGTCAACCCACTAAGTAAACAGTATCCTCTGACTCACTGTTACATTTAATTAGATTATCCCAAGAATCCACAGCTACCACAGCACGTATTAGGCAACACAACAGTCATTTGCTATAGCACAGCTGTACTTTCTTAATACTCAAGGTAATTAACCATGTTCACAGATGAGGACTTTTGAAAAAATAATGCCAGAGCAGAAAATACAGGTGCACACGAATGCAAGTTCATGCTGGCTCTGATGGGAGAGCTCCAGCTCCTTCTGCTTTGTCCTGCACACAAACAGTAACACATACAAATAAAGCTACGCTTGTTTCTCTATTAAATATGTTACACATTGACCGTATCTGAGAAAATATTCTTTACAACTCGGCTAAATCTCTTTTCTGTTGCAAGCCACTCAGAAAAAATAAAAGTACCAGGAGCCAAACTGGACATTTAAACAAAATCCAGCCTCTTTGGAAAAGTGTATCAAATTAACTTGTTTATTTAAGAATCTTCTTCCTTTCTAACCCCTTCCCCCCCAACTAATGTGTTTTTTGGTTGGTTGGTTTTTAAACACACTGCACAAACCCACACATACATACCCAAAACACGTAACAGATGAACGATATGGACTTCTTCATAGCCAATAAAGAAATTCAGATTTAGTTCTGCAACTGGGTGTGATATGTATTTGAAATACCTATATTTAACACATCAAAAATCTGCTTAAGGCAATCAGTCTGAGAAGCCCATATCTGTTCTCTGAAAGCTAAGCATCCTTTGGTCCTCTTTGGGGTCAGACCACCCCATCACACCACAATCCAGACCATTGCTCTGTTCTGGATATGGGGTAATTGCATCCACATATTAACCAAAGACATACTGCACGTTGCCTGTTCAGAAGCATGTAAAACTTGTCTTGGAAATATCTGGATGCTATTCATACATCATACTCTAAATAGCATGAACCTTGAAGCTTCTGACAAACAAATTAGCTTTGAGATGACAACTACTGTTTGATAAAGCACCTGATTAGGATTGTGAAACCCAAAGTCAAATAGTTTCTGAAGAACCTGGAAAAAAACCCTCTGTTTCAGTGATGACAGTAAGAACAGCACAGTAATTGGTACTTGGTATTCCACTTGTACTTCTGTCAACACTAAGCCTGCATACATGAGTAAGAGCAGCTCAAACTTGAAAACTAACGCTCGTTGGCTCTGCTTTACTTGGCAATAAGATGGGAAATCAGCAAACTTGCAATGCAGACCGATCGTTCAGAAACGCGCTAAAAGGTTGCTTTTGTCCCGAGTCAGTCGAGTCACCAAGGCCTCACTGCCTCAAAAATGGATCAGCTCAAACCATCTTACACTCTATGCCTGGCCAAATACAATAATTGCTGTACTTTACCTAGCAGCTTAAAACTGTTATTCAAGCATCTTGCCACCATTTACATTTCATATATTTAGTATGCAGGGAATACTTCATAGAGGTAAAGGCAAACCAGACAAATTACATACAGGCCTGAGAAGGGATGTCTCGAAACCACATCTCCCGCAGACAAGGATGCTTCAGAGCATCAGTATAGAGTACAGAGTATGGCATAGGAAGCCTTGACCTTAAGGCATGGAAAGTTTTGCTATGGATTTTAAAGCAGTGCCAGGATTTTACCCCAAATACATTAACAACTTCGTGAGGCTTCTGCCTGAATTAAACCTGTGCCATTCTTTTAGTTCAAATCTGATTTATGACCATTCTTCTAGATTTTTAATTACCTAGATTAAGCCACATATTTGCAAGAAAAAACAGTGTGCATACACATAGATGATATTTCCTACCACATCTAATAGAACAGTACATTTCTATATTCTCCTAATAATATTAACATATATTATTTTAATAAGAAGAACAACTTTAAAATTTGGGTCTGTTTCAGAAAATTTGCTAGTTAAAATAACACCTTACCCAAAATATGTACTCCTTACATGCATAGCACACTCTGTCTCCTTAACACACTGCCAAAAATACCATGCAGCAGGTCCAAGCTCCCCAATGCCAGCAAAGCCTGCAGCCGCCAGGAGGCTGAGTCCATCTCCTCATTGCCTGCACCTGTGCAAGCCCAGCAAGGCTTGTGGGCACGCAGGTGTTGGGAGCACCGCGAAAGGGCAGGGACCCAGCTAAGAGAATCAGCTGGTGGGAGGATTTGGGGGGAGGAGTGGGTGGGTGTAAGTGTTTTTTAAAAAAAAAGAAAAATTGGTCATCCAATAGAGAATAAGAATATCATTTCAATGAAGTTCAGTCAGTAGAGAGATTAGAAAAAGTATATTTTTAATGTGGATTATTTGGGGTGATTGAGTGATGCTTGTGATGGTGACCTTTTGGACCAGGACAGCAAAGAAGAGTCATCACAGGGCACCCATTAAATCTGCAGCTGGGGCTGGGGCTGCCTCAGCCCCCTCTGCCGCTGCCTTCCCTCCCCTGGCTGGGGCACACACCTGCGAGGGGCAGGCCTGGGCTCCCCAGCCTCCTCACCTCAGCAGGGATTTAATCAATACCTCCCCGCTGTCAAAGAGCACCCTTGCTCCACAAAGCTGCAGGGTAAAAAGGAAGAAGAGAGCGAATTTGGCAGCAAACCCTGAAAGCATCCAGTGCGCTGGGACCAGGGCCCGCTCCCAAGGCAGCCGAGTGCTCTGGCAAGGCCAACTATGTAACATGACAGGGTACTTCTTTATTTGAATTTATGTTAAAAGTGGATTAAATCCACCAGAAAGCACCATTTTCCAAGTTTACAGATACTTATAGCTATGAATTAACACCAAAATCTTGAAAGTTACCAAAAGAAGGCACCCATGAAAAGAGTAGCAATAAACATTTTTTCTGTTTTATCAGATAATACGTACCACGACTGCTAGTGAGCATAGTGTTAGGAATTATTTTAGCTACTATTACAAGACATTGCCATGTACCAACATTTTAAAAACCTTCTCTGTATTTCATGTAGAATCAACTGATTTATTATGTACACCAGAGCTATATATAAATTATATCCTAACATTCAGGAAAAAAGGCTTACAGACTTGACTGCAGTTCTGTATACTGTATTTCCATAATTAACTTTTATTTCTTTTTTTAACTTTTGGGCAATATTGGTGGGGGCTTTTGTTTCCCTTTATCCAAATTTATTTTATTCACTAAAATTCTTTGGCAAAAGCCATCTGAATGCTTCTCCACATATGGCACTTTTAAATAATTCAGTCATCTGATCAGGAGAAAGCATCCAGAAATGTTTTCTTAAGTAAAGGAACTTCTGTTTCAAGAAGTGGTAGATGCTGAATCCAGCTGTGTTGGAAGCCCATTTCATGCCCAGTTCCATTCAGCACTATAAAATTCCCAGTTTCACCACCTCCAAGTTCACAGATACTTTTAAATAAACAAGGAACTAACAGCACAAATGCCTATGCTCAGGGCACAATATTCCCATGTTACTGTAATCTGAAGGATCATATGTTCTTATTTTGAAAACTTCACAGCTTTACAAAAACTCTTCATTCATTCTGCAGACCTGCTCACTTAAAATTTTCCCTTCGATTCCACCAAACTCCAGCTTTTCCTGCTTTTGAAATTCCAACATGTTAATGACCATTTCTGAGATCAAATGAATAAAAATTAATTAACGGTATGCCTCTACAAAAAAAGAAAAACAGTAACAAACCTGATATTTGAGATTATTTTTTGCATCATTTGACCTCCTCTCTTCCGGTTTGGCAGGTTAAAACCTGTGTCATCTTAAATAATTAATATGAAAAAGAAGTTGGAGGAGCAACAGGTAATTCCAGCATGGCTTCATCCTGGTTGAGTCACTTATAGGATTAAAACACAAGTGGAAATTAATTGTCCTACAGAACATAGACATTTAACTCCACTTTAATTTTATCAGATTAAATTTAAAAAGGTGTAGATAAGAAAGAGCAAGCACTACTAAACACATACTTTTGTGTATAAACGCATGATTTGTTATCATAACACAAAACTTCGCTATGAAAATAAATCATAAATCTTTCTCAGAAGAGTAAAATTGAACCCACTTTAACCTCATTCGTAATATGTGCCAAATTAATTTCTATGGCCTCTGATTTCACTTGAATGAAGTAATTGTTTTATGCCCCCAAGGCATGAAAATAACAGGTTCCTTGGGTGTTTAGAAATGTGTGATGCCTATTCTCTTCAGGAGCAAACCAGTCATGGGTTGCCCAAGCAGGGTCCTCTGGACTGCAGACCCCTTAGGCTCGGTATTATGATCTAGAAGGACTTAGCTGCCACCTCACCCTGAAGGGACCTGCTTGCACGGGGCTGGGCTCTCTGTGGGACCGTCTGATTGTCAAGAATCAAGGCTGCCAGCAAGCGTGCGTTCGTGTGCTGCGGCTGTAGGCGATGCTCCTGATGGGCGCAAGCAGCCACGCTTGCAAAACTGCTGGCACAGAATCATAGAATCGTCTAGGTTGAAAAAGACCTTTAAGATCATCAAGTCCAACCGTTAACCTAACCCTGCCATCCCACCACTAAACCATGTCCCTAAGCACCTCATCTATCCTTCTTTTAAATACCTCCAGGGATGGGGACTTGACCACCTCCCTGGGCAGCCCATTCCAGAGCCTGACAACCCTTTCTGTGAAGAAATTTTTCCTAATGTCCAACCTAAACCTGCCCTGTCATAACTTCAGACCATTTCCCCTTGTCCTATCGTCTGTTACCAGGGAGAAGAGGCTGACCCCCACCTCACTACAGCCTGCTTTCAGGCAGTTGTAGAGGGCAATAAGGTTTCCCCTCAGCCTCCTCTTCTCCAGACTAAACAACCCCAGTTCCCTCAGCTGCTCCTCGTAGGACTTGTGCTCCAGACCCCTCAACAGCTTTGTGGGTCTTCTCTGGACATGCTCCAGCAAGGCAACATCTTTCTTGTAGTCAGGGGCCCAAAACTGAACATAGTATTTGAGGTGCGGCCTCACCAGCACCGAGTACAGGGGCACGATCACTTCCCTACTCCTGCTGGCCACACTATTCCTGATACAAGTCAGGATGCCATTGGCCTTCTTGGCCACCTGGGCACACTGCTGGCTCATACTCAGCCGGCTGTCAGCCAGTACACCAAGGTCTTTTTCCGCCGGGCAGCTTTCCAGCCACTCTTCCCCAAGCCTGTAGCGTTGTGGGGTGTTGTTGTGACCAAAGCGCAGGACCCGGCACTTGGCCTTGTTGAACCTCATACAGTTGGCACAGGATGCTATTCCTAAGCATTTACAGCTACCCCTGGCCAGAGCACCTCCACCTCTCTGTCTGCCAACGGACAGCCAAAAGCCAACGCATTCACCCCAAATCCCTTTCAGAGATTGCTCTGGTAGGCACTGTCAGGCACTGTAAGACTGGATTTCTTACTCTCTGATAGTATTTTAAAGGGGTGGGTGGGATAGAGAGGCACGCTAGCTAAGTAATTGCAGAGCTAAAGTACATAATTTTCCAGCTCAGAACCCAAAAATCTCCCATTTCCCAGAAGGGCACCCTAATCAGCAGCCAGTCTAGACTCCTACTGCAACTGCTTCCAGATTCACAAAAGCACAAAAAAAGGCCCCAGGAGCAGGAACCAGAACCTATAACTGCTCCCATCCTACACAACCACCATAACCACAGTATTAGAAAAATATTCTGCACTCTTTTCCTGACCTCAGATTTTTCATCTTTTCTTGCTTGTTGGCAGAGATTTAAAAGGAGAGGCGAGGAGTATTCTGTTTCATGCAAGGACTAGTCACATTTTTTTCTAGCTACAGACAGATGACTCCTCAGTTCTTAGAAAAAAACAGTTGCAGGTGCCATGCTCAGGAGAAAGTCCCAGCCACGGGCTGCAATATGAAGAGCAGCACTTTACTCAAGCAACTTTCAAAACCCTGGGAAGGGCTGGATTTAGGAAACAACGTTTGTAATTTTTCTTACTGCTAATACTAGTGTGCTCCTCACACAGCATGCAATGTTTGCATCCTACTCAGCACTCCTAACTCTTCCTATGACTGTAATTTTGCATCTGGATATTAGAAACCTGAGTCTTGCTCTCTGTTAACTGAGAACAGCCCATATTTCTCAGATACTATAGTTATCCAGCAACACGGATGACAAGTAATATCTCAATCTTCAGTAAGCGGTTGAGGAACATATCAAATGTGGAAAACAACATCTCAGATCTGCTTAAATTCCTTGTCACAGGTGAAGTAACACTCCAGTCTCTTTCTGTGACTAAAAAAGTGAATCCTTAAAGCTTTTTAAGGTAGTTTTAGCTATTTTCACATGCTCCCACCAGCTAGACTGACCCTTACACATCATCTTTTGCACAGTGAACATTCAGGAAATAACAGAGTAAAGGGGCTTTTTTCTTCCCAATAAAAGTGATATTGGAAACATATTCACCTGTTTGCCCTAATACCTCCATAGTCTTTGGGTACTAATCCTCATGTAGAATAGTAGTGCCAACACATACAGAAGTGCCAACACAAGCCCTTCTAGCTTTTTTCATTTAGTAAATTAGCAGAAGAGGGCTTCCCCCAAACCCAGAATCAAACCTAGGACACATATGTGCCTAGTGTGTAATTCTGGACAGTAACATGAATAATCTGAGAGAGACAGCCAGGATCCATGGATAACGCTGTCTGCATGGAGCACGGTTTGGGTGGAGAAGAGGAGCAGCGATGAGGATGGGACTATAGGTTGTTTTTTTGCTGTTTTTCCTTCATCAGTTTATCCCAAACTGGTATAACTTCCATTTGTTACAGATTCACATCAAACACATGATGTTAATTTCTTTAATTAATGCAATGCAGGTAGGGTTGGCAGGGGAGGGGTGAGGGAAATAAAAACCTTTTCCTGGTCATAGTTCTCATTCCATTTCCTCCCTGCCATCTTCTTCTAGTTCACATTGCCACCCTTCCTAGGTACTTCTTGCCTGCGCTTTTTCCCAGCCTTACTTTGGCACCACTTCAAAACCTGTTATTTTGGGCTGAGATCAGAATGCATGGGCTCTGTCCTTCATCAGCATTTGCTTTCTAACAGAGAGCAATAATTTGCCAGGCATTCAGATTAATTTCAATGAAAATTTTATGTTAGTCTGTTAGTGCCCAGCTTAAACACATGAGGAAGGAGATGGTGCAAAGTCAAAAAAGTGGCAAATGGGGCCTTGCCATATATAACAGATGCATATATGGGGCCTTGCCATGCATAATAGATTTACAGGCTGCCCGGAGGGGTTGTGGGGTCTCCTTCTCTGGAGATATTCAAAACCCACCTGGACAATGTCCTGTGCAACCTCCTGTAGGTGAACGTGCTTTGGCAGGGTGGTTGGACTGGATGATCTCCGGAGATCCCTTCCAACCCCTGCCATTCTGTGATTCTGTGACAACAGCTGTCTGACAAAGTAAAAATAAATGGGAGATCTGACAGTGTAGTGTGACATGGGAAACAGAATGATTTCTTCAGATCAAGTTTCTTTTCCAAGCAAATCTAAGCACAACTCTAAGCATCCAGTTCCCATCCTGCCAGACAGAGGGTTTCTCCAGCACACAGATGTTCACACCACAGTTTTTTTCCCCTAAAAAAAGAATGAAGTACCCTGTACCCACTCACCACTTCAATACTGCTGTAAGCCTGTAACAAAGAAAGCAGATTTACTCCTCCAGGTGCTCTCAGGAGGCTCCTGTTCAGCATCAGCCCTGCCAAGCCTCCTCCTGCTTCTGTAAGCACGACCTGGGAGTTGTTCTCACAGAAGAGAATCTGGTCGCTCCTCTCACTCCCCAGTCATGGGTCACCCTGGAAGCTGCACCCTTGTCCCCTTGGGCAGGGGACGTCGGGGAGACTGCCTGCCTGCTGCTCCTAAGGGAGGATTGTAAGGGCTGTTCAGAAAGTACAACAGGCTGGCCTTGAAGGGAATTCTCCTGTTTCTTGACAAACAGAAGTACCTCCAGAACAGTGAATCCTACAGAATGGCTTTGCTTGCCAGCATTTAGAAGTTGTCCTACTCCCACCAAAACAGTGGATTTCGGTGGAAGCCCAGGGAAAGCTCACTGATGGCAGGATGGCAGAAAATGCATCAAGGTGGCTCCTTCACAGCTCGTTTGCAAACCTTGTATTTTCCTGATTTGCGCAGCTCTCAACAGCATTTTGCAATTCACAAAAGCAAATACCTACCAAGAACTGTTGTAACAAAAGAGGCAGCAAACTTATCCCAAAGGAATGAAGGTAAGGAGCATTAACCCAACCTGAAAAGGTTATATGGCTTCTGAAGAATAGTTTTCTTTCACTAGAAAAGAAATGTGTTTCATTCTTAAATACACAGTATGTGAATGGTATAGCTGGTGACTAATTATTCGGTTCAACTTCAAGTTTAATAATCTAATACTGGTTGAAAGCATCTATAATTTAATTATGGGGTTTACTAGACAGCTAACAGAAGATTAAATCCATGTCTTTGTTATTGGAGTACTGAATAGCAACTAACATTTATTTTTCAGGTACTTATGTGATTTATTACCCTTACTTGAAGCTACCTGGTCAACAAGCAGATTGCAAAATTCCTGCAGCAGAACTCCTATTCATGCAGGCATGCTGTAGAACTTGGAGTGGCTCCATATCAGGCAGATGGTGTGAAATAAAGGTGGGATTAAATTATGGATATTTGGGAATTCCATCTCCCGAAAGACCTGAATGTATTTTTCCAGTGGTCTCGGATACAGATCAGTATCCTGGGCTCCTGCAAGTGCTGTAAAAATATAAAAGGAACAAATGCTTCAGCTTAAGAGACAATCATTTCCAAATTAACCTAGCCTCAGTGAAGAATGCAGTTATCCTGTACTTATTTAAAAGAGAAAGGTATGTAGGTTTTAGTGGCATGTTACAGCTAAAGATTGCTTATGAAACTGCAGAGGCTGTGCAAGTGGATAGGATGGTTCCCATTCCACTGTTGGTAGTTAAGGCTGCTTAACAGCTCTCTATAACCAGTGTGGTGTTCCTCCCACTGCTGCCAACCAGACTGAGGAGAAGCAGGAATCATTGCAGACACCCAGGTCATTGGAACATTAAATTCTACCTTAGAATGAAAGAAAAAAAAAAAAAATTCTGAAGCCTGCAATTATTTTAAAGAGACAAGCCAGGTCTGATCACAAGAGGTCAAATGATAATGAATTAATACTCCTGACGAATCTGGCACCAAGAGGAAAGTGCATCTTGGCATTCTGGACAGGGGCTGTGTGCTCCACTGCACTTTCCAGTGCTATGTTCAATGGCTTGGTGTTTTTTGTCAAAGGGGAAGAGGCCTCCATGTCTGCTTCAAGCTGGATGTTTAGCAAACACTGACAAGTCGTTGCTGTTCATAGGCTGTAGAAGCTTGTGCTAATTTGCCCTTCGGCCAATGCTCTGGGCTGCTGCTGGCATGGGATGACATGGGAAGGGTTCAGACTCATAGACACAGTTAGGTTTGGGCTCCATTCAGTGTAGATAAAGTCTGTTCTTTTCCTGCTCAAAACTCTTATTAAAATGAAAGTGGTAGAGCAGTGCCAGCCTCTACAGGTGGCAGGGTCCTGGTGAATGATGTCTTTCCATTGCCTGGTAGGTACTCCACACATCTCTGGCCTCAAAAGTTCAGAAGAGACCTAAAAATTTTTGCACACTGTCACCGCAGACTATTTGCTGACTAAAGGCACTTGATGAACTCTAGCAGTTCCAATCCTTTCTTCTAGTCATACATAACAGAAAAACTGCTTAAATATATTTCAATTCACTAATACAAAATTATTGCCCCCATCAAGAAACCAAAGTTTTAATATTGGGATAAAAAAAAAAAAAGAAAAAAATATGGAAATATTTGAGTACTTTAAGGTTTTATTTCAAAACTTCAACAGTGATCTTTAACCATGAGTAAAATAGGCAAGACAATACTTGTGAGCGTAAGCTGTTTGCAAAGCCAGTATCTCCTAAATTGAAGAACATTATAGAAGCAGCTAGCATTTTATTATATTCCATTAAAGTTTAATTTTATATACAAAATAATAAATATTTCTTTATTGCTAACTGCCTTATTTAATTTCTTTTAGCAGTGGAATTTATCTATCTACAGATTTACTGCAGCTAAAGAATCAAAAACAATGCTGAAAAAATGCACATACTAACTGATTTTGCTACTGGTCTCTCTCACCTATTTTTATGACAGGAAAAATACCCACATAAAAGTGTTTTTAAAAAAAAAACAAAAACAAAAAACCAAACAAAAATTGTGCTAGCTCAGCACACAAAGGAGCTTGATTTAACATGAGTATGCCCCTACAGCCCTCACCATCATGACTTACACTGTTATGTCAAGACAAATTATGGATTATTCTATAACACACACATATAAGCACAGACAAAATATATATCTCATTCACTCTACCCTCACCATCTTCTACTTCCTTGAAAATGTCCTGAGAAGCAGGATAATAGCTGCTTTCTTTGGCTTTTAAGATTTTAATCATTTTTCAAACAACAGGAATCTGAAGCTATAATTTAAAAAAGAAGCAAGCAAGCAATTAAAGATCATGGTTGCCTGTCAAAAGAGTAGAAAGAGTAGAAGGGAGAATTCAGGCAACTTACAGTTGCACTCAGAAAATTAATGAATGAAGATGTCTCAGGTGTACTAGCAGATAAAGGCTGATCCAAGCCAGCTGAAATCCATGGAAAGGCCCCAAAAGCCTTCAGTGGGGCATGAACAGGGGTCTTCATAATGTTCACCTGACATCGCAACATTGCTAATAACAAGCATGGAAGAAGCAGACGATTAAACGCAGCTCCCAACAACAACTCATATTTGGAAAGTAAATAGCCTTGCATACCTTTTTCGATTAAAAAGAGTTTTTTCACTTGTAACAAGCTATGATTATTATCATTAAACAACAGTATCAGTTTCATGTCCAAATTTGGCAATACTTCCCAAATAGAAACTTTGTTCTCAACCTCATTTTCTCCAGAGTTTGAGAAATGACATGGGAAGAAACTTAGAAAAGATGGACAAGAACAACAGAATTCCATATGGCACTTTCTAATGTTTAACCCTCTAATGTTTAATTCTGTTTTTCTTTGGTAACTTAACGCAAAGTCTGATTACTTTGGGAAACCCCTACAAGCTATTTGCAAAAATAGAACAACAGAAAAATGTCTCATTTTTCAGAGTGCATGGGGAAAGGCAAACCAAAAGAAAGTTCTCTTTGACATTTTCAGTAATACCTGAAATCGCTTACTTGCTTATTTATATATAAAAGATTGTGTTTTCTTGCTTTCCAGAAGTTCAGCTCAGTTTGGGGTCTGGATGAAGGCCATGCAGAAGGAAAAAACAGCAGAATCCCTGTTCACAGTGTCATAAATCTGATGTGAACACCTAATAACCATCGATTTGATGGCATTTAGTACTGCCCTAGAATTAGGATCTTGTCTGCAAAATATGAAAAAAGCCCCTCAATTTCAAAGCAAATACTGTACTGTGATAGTACAGAGCTCTTCTCCCTCCATTCCCCTTTACATTTAAGTATGAACAACATGGAAATTTGGATTTGAGTTCTGATAAGAGGAAAATAGTCAGAAAAAAACCCTGAAGACAGAGCTAAAAAGTCTGTTTATGAAGACACAGATCACACTTCCAGATGTATTTGCTCTTCAGAACCATAGCCAAATACCCTCTCAGAAATTATTGGCAGCAGATCCTTTGAATGGTTCCTTGCAATTATTCCAGATGCGAAAAATCTGAATTTTACTGTTTAATCTTCTAATAAGTTACATGGTAATTTGGTGTTTGAATGAATGCTGATAGTTAACATAAATATTAAACAGATTTTATTTAATATAAATTTATTACACTTTGGCAGTGTTTACAAGAAGAAGAACTAACAATACACAGCAAAGCATTTTAATAAAATATTAACGGAGCATTAAAGTTTACATTCTCAGTTTCACACTCTATTTTTTCCCCTTCAGTCCTTTCATTTAAGCTAATTCATCTCTTGTGCCTCAGTTTTATCTCCATACTACCTTACACTCTGCTGCCTGGCCCACCTGCTTCTCTGCCATGGCATATGGTAAGGAGCTGACCCTGACCAGGGCCTTCAAAGTCATTTATTATTGACAGGATTATGAATCTTCGCTTATCCAACAACTGATTATCAATCATCTCTGTACACAGTCAGTCCTAGACTGAAACCAAGCCTTTGGTTTACTTAAATTGTGAGTTCTCTGGGATGTAGCTTGTATTATTGCTGTTTCTGTAGGTAACAGATATGTCCCAATGATTAGTGCCATGCTCCTTTTTGATGCTATCCTTTGACATTAGTACAAATCTCATTAAAAATGATAAGACACCTTTTATGATAAGAGTTCAGTTCACATTACACACTCAAGGCAACAAAGAACTGCAATCTATTGGAAACACATTTAAAAGGTAATTCTACAGAATAACCCTATTTTGTACTCTGGAAACATAGCTTCATGCGATTCAAAATCCCAGTGACTCTACAGACAGCTTAAGTCTTGCCTTTGAAATTAATAAACACAAAATATAAATCCTTGGAAATTTATATTTTCATATGACAGAGCAATTGCAGTGTTTAAAATACATTAATTGCACATAAAATACTTTAAGACACCTTTTAATGCTTAGAAAAAATGGAGTGACAAAAATATGTTTGGAACACTAAATATTTAATTACTTTCTTGTTAATGCAATTTACTACAGGTTTACATCTGAGATTAAAAACCACCAAAAGCACAACACAACAACCTTTCCTTACTTATTTTCAGCATATAGTTGATGTAAGTCAGTCTACACTGCAACTGTGGGAATAGGAAGATGAGTTCCTCCTGACATCAGTCCTTTCATAATTTGTGTTTTATTTTTCATCGTTTCCACACAATGCTCCATATCCTGGGAAACACAACCCGGCCAGGACATATGGTTTTCCTTATTGCTTAGAATAGGCACTAACACCTGGAGGTGAAGCAGGAGAATTAATGTTACAAATCAGTAATAACAGTAACTTGGCTATTGGTGACGTGCTGCAAACTGCTTCTTTAAATCTGAGAAGAACAAGCTAACCCAGGCCACGCTTTTCAAACTCATGACTATCTGAATCAAAATCAGCTTTATATTTTCTTTATATTTATACTCCTTCTTTATATTTCCCCTAGAAACATTCAAGGCCAGGTTGGACGGGGCTCTGAGCGACCTGATCTGGTTAGCGGTGTCCCTGCTCACTGTAGGGGGGTTGGACTAGATGACCTCTACTGGTCCCTTCCAACCCAAAGCATTCGATGATTCTATGATTCTTTTTCTATCAACATAAATATGTACTTGAATCTCAGTCAAATTGTACTGTAGATGGAAATTATATTTTGGGACAGTACTACTCCTCAGTCAGCTGAAAATGAATACTGAGCAGCTTCAGAAACTTGGAAGTTTACACCACTTATTATCTCTCTCCTCCTTCCCTCCCTTACCTCAAAAAATAGAAACAGACTGGGAGTAGGGAGGGAGGGGAGCAGCCATAGGTTCATACCACCGGTATCCAGTGTTTTCCTAACCGGAGAAACAAATCCTAATAGCACAAACCCTCCTTTCTGTGGTTTAATAGCCACTAATATATACCATCTAAAGCCAGTTTACTTGCAGGCTATAAGCTTGTATTTAAAATTATTTCCTAGAAACAGGTACCTGTGATACCCTTTGGAAAGATATGTTTTCCGTGCTGCAAATGCATAGCCCTGCTTATGAATTTTGTTCCAGTTCACACATTTATTTTAAATCCTTCACCTTCTTTCACTACATAAACTTTTCCTAACTTCTTTCCACATTGTTCCTGAATCCATGTCAGTACAGAGTTCTGCTTGGGAAAGCACGGAGGAACTTGAAGTACGTTACTATTTGTCATGACACTTAAAATTAAGCACATGCTCAAATCAAAGTACTTTCCTGAATCAGGTCCAAGCCATAGGCAGATTAATTAAAACTTCACCACCAGCATCCCAAGTGAGCTTTTTAGAGGAATGTCTTCATCAGCGTATAGACTTCAGTCACTTCAGGCCCTCGTAAGTATTTTATTGCCTAACATCAAATTCGATGAGTAACCTTTGAGTTACACAGTTCAGGGAGATGGACCCTTGCTATAAACTCAGTTTTAGGGCCTGGTGCAGCTAAAGATGTGCTGCTACACCCATACCTTGTCCCGTTTACTCCTCTCTGTGCCCAAGTGATTTACAAACAAGAAACTGAAAAATAACAGAAAGGGAAGCAATAAGGAAAATAGTGATGCAAGGCTGCTCTTGCACAAGTAGTTACAAGCCCGAGGTTCACTTTTAGGCTTCAGTTTTGCTTGTTTTGACAGTGAAGACAGGAATAGCACAACAGCAAGCCTCAGCATACCTGCTGCTTTGGAGTTATTACTCAACTGTGATGGGTAAGCAAGTGGGCAAAAATACAAGCTAGAGAAGCTAAGATGAGCAGCAGTGCTCCTGCTTTATCTGTTTTAATCATCATCCCCCTCCCAAAACTTCATTTATTAGGCCCTGATAGAGTAACAAATGGTTTCTTCAGCACTTTGAAGCTCATGCTCCATGGAAGCCTGTGCCCGAGCGCCGCCCGCTGCTTCAGAGCAGCAGAGCCCTGTTCCCCCCACAGCCTTTCCTCCCCTCCTAAAAGCCTGCCTGAGAGCTCTCATTGGGACCAGCACCCATCTCATCCATGGAGAGGGAATGCCTTACGCCGCTTGTATGCTCCCTATAGACTTGCAAGGCAGACATTAATTTAATGAGTTCATTTGTGGCTTTATGAAAGAGGTTATGCTCCCCTAATAAACCCCTTAAACTTCCTGAACTTTGTAAGTCTGATAGGGTTTGGGTTTGCTCCAGTATGAAAAAGAGGAGCAAAACTGAAATTCTGAGGGTTATTTTTCCGTTGTTGAATACCAAAGTCAGGGTATGAGAGGTCACTGGAGTTTAGAGACTAGATTTAAATAACAAGGCTATAAATGAAACTCCTTGTGTATATACTGATCAAGCACTAAATTCATGTCAAAATCTCTAAACTTTCATTTCTCATTTAGTCTCTCCTCTGCAAAAGGTTTTAAAATATTTAATTTTAAGATAAATTTTAAGCACTTTTTGCTGAAGACCTTTTTTTTTTTTAAAATAACACAGATGAGCAACATGTGGAGACTAGAAGTTATGAGATATTTAAGTTAAAAACTTCAGCAGGTGCTACTGCTGGGAAATTTTGACTTCTCTCTGCAGAAAATGCTGGGTAAGTAAACAGCCACCATAGTGCTACAGGTACTGTTTATAGCAACTAAATCTTAGATATTTGTTTCCATAACATCAAACCAAAGGAGAAATAATCCCAT
Organism: Egretta garzetta; assembly: GCF_000687185.1. Taxonomy (NCBI): domain Eukaryota; kingdom Metazoa; phylum Chordata; class Aves; order Pelecaniformes; family Ardeidae; genus Egretta; species Egretta garzetta. The sequence goes on from NW_009259683.1 coordinate 8,061,204, forward strand.
TCTCATTTTAAGCAGAAATACCTGAGCCAGCTGAATGCCTACATCAGGTTTCACAAAAATCAGCTTCCTTAATAAACACAGATTTAGCAACGAACTGTGAACTCGGTTGTCAACTTCCTCTTTTCTTTATGCTAGTCATGATTTGCTTTCAGCCTTTTTCTCTTCCTCACTAATCTTTGAAAAAAACCTTGACCTTTCCAAACTGCCCAACAGTGGATTTCAGATGCATTCAGGTTGCCGTGCTTGAAATCCTTCTCCTTTGAAGTTGATGGGAGTTTTGTCATGGGCTTCAATCAGGAAGAGATTTCCGTCTCGGCGGGAGAGTTGCGGTTCTATCCCTGCCCCTATTCATAACCGCTGTCTCTCAAGATCAAACCACCGAGATAATGACCAGCCTGAAATCTGAATGCTGCTAACAAAGTACTAAAAGACAGGAAGATGAAAACTATTCTTTTTGTCACTGCCATCACTTGTTATGCACAGTATCTGTAATACTGAGACATAAATGGCACACATTTATACCCTTCTCGAAATATCAGTTCTTTATAGAAATGCAGGAGTAACAACTAAAACTGTTCTGTGAAACCTATTTGGCTGTCTTGGTCTCAAAATTGGGTTTCCTGAATCCCAGCTACAGACAGGAACCACTTTATTGGTCTCTTCCTCAATGTAAAATTTTATTCTGGATCTGGAATTACAAAAAATTACTCAGAACTAGAGTATTTCCATTGAAAAATGTGTTATTTTGATGAGGCAACACTTCTCAAAATTTTGGG
>NW_009259683.1:8061993-8065070 GCF_000687185.1 Egretta garzetta
TCAGGGTCAGGACCACAGGCATAACTCGGGACCTGGAAAGAACAGTACAACACTTTTACATCCATGACGTTGCCTTTTTGTACCAAGCGTAGATCCACCATTGGTTTAAAGCAGAGTTTCAAATGCAATTTTAAGGGAACTTTTACTGCAACGGTAGCAGTCTGATCTGGATTACAGTCTCTCTGTACTTTTTCTTTAAGATATTCACGTAGACTCAGCTACACTTCAAAATGAAATATTTCACGTTATTCCCTGAACTTTTACAAGACAATAAAAACCTCAGACATTTTGTATCCAGCCCTAATTCTGAGTTTCTGCTGCACAGTGTTGTTAATAAAGCATGAGGTTTCTATGCAACTTTGAGGCATGTACACTAAAAGAAATTGCCCATATATTAATTTAATTACTTATGCCTTATTCTTTAAGAGTATCTCATTCCATTCCATTCAAAGCTGGTTTTAAAGCTTAATCCTAATTACTCTTATAAGGCAAGTTTTGAAAGCCTGTATACCAATCTCTTATGATTTACATTTCAGAAGCAGCACAACTTTGGGAAAACTGGTAGAAAACTAAATACTTCTGTTTCTTACTACCTTCGTAGGAGCTTTCCTCCTTTATGAGCTGTAAAAGCCTTTAATCATGCGACTTCATAGGCTGTTTTTACACCATATAGTCAGCAGAGAGCTGATTTGAGGCGATGATTCCCTGTGTGCCTAAGCGCTGGTGCAGTAGCTTCACCACGTCACGGCTCCCGAAGGAGAGGCATTTAGTCACCGCTGCCCACAAGGGAAGTGACTCATCCCTCATCTTTCACAAATGACATATACTGGACAAGAAGTACACCGCCTATCCCCACAGCGAGGATGGCTCTAGAGACCTGAGCACAGGACAGAATATATATTTCACGCTGTAAACAATTCAGATGACAGCAGTCACATCCATTATAGAAAAAGCAACAGAAAGAAAGCTAGAGCGACGTGTTACACAGAACGAAGCCTCCAGCAACAAGCTGTCTCAGATGAGTCTATAGAGAGTGGAGTAGCTACTTTTTTTAGAGTCTACACAGAACAAAGCCTCCAGCAACAAGCTGTCTCAGATGAGGCTATAGAGAGTGGAGTAGCTACTTTTGTTAGAGTCACCTTTTTCCTTCCATGAGAGTTACTTTGCCTGTTAAAATGTCATCCTTGTTTTTGCTGCTTTATTACAAGTATTTGGCTATAAATACCTCCTCTATGAATGCTACTGTATGCTCGAGCGGTGTTTGAGACAGTTTCCCAAACTGAAGGTTCTTTCTGTTCTCCATTCCAAGGTTCTGTGGTCTTCCTCCTAGCACTGACAGCTTTCTGCATCACCTCACGCAGCACCTGAAGCGAGTAAGATGCAGGTTATGGGTTTGACAATGTCACTGTTGCGCTACTGTTTAGACAGAATGAAGAAGATGAGGAGAGGCTCTGCTGCCCATCAGAGCTCTCCAACATCACAGAGGCCAAAATCTCAGCATGTTTTGTTGGGACTGAGTGGAGACAGCAAGGTACACATGAACAGGCAAGTTGCAAATTCAAAGAATGTTTTCCAGAACACCTATACTACATGAACATGCATATATGCCTTAGTCTTCCTCCTAAACCTGCTTTTCCAGTTTCCCTAGGGACATACATTGACCTTTTCCAAGCCTTTGGGCTTGGAAATATGACCATGCAAATCACCTTGTGAAAACTATTCCTGGATGCTCCACACCACCTTTTGTCAGTACCATATTTCACTATACATAATTGCATTTAGTCATCTATATTCTCTGCTCTGCCAAAAAGCCGTATATTCTCATCTTCCAGAGAGCCTGCTTTGTAGCTAACAGATACAGGAGCAGGGTCACGCTTCCAGACACCAGTGAGGTTCCAGTTTAGGACGTTAGATGAGACTGCCACAGACCTAACTCTCTTCAACTCTGTACATGTGACTCCTTCTTAAGTTAGTGGGAACCAAAAGAATATTTCCGATGGCATAATCTCACCATAAATTATGTATTCATGTCCAAAAATAAACTAACTCTTCACAATCTTGTTTGCCAGAGCTCTGTATTTCATGACTTGGCAGCTGTGCAAGTTACTGTGAATTTCACTGCTTGCTCAGAAATACAGAATCTGAATTTTCATTGAAGCAAAGTACTTTTAACCTACCTGAAAAAGCTAAAAGCCGTAACTGAGTACAGGCTGAACTGGCTGTAGCCTGGGACCTTGCCACATCAACAAGCACATAGAGTATTAAGTGACCCTAATTAGGGGTTAGTAGTTAGGTTGTAGCCCACTGAATGCCACCACGCAGAGAGGTGAGAGGGACTGAGGCAGCTCCTCAGCAGAGGAATAATCCCCCCCGAGAAGGTCAGCATGCTCCTGGCATCAATCAGCAACAAGAGGTAAGAAACAGCAAGAATCCTGGCCATAGCACACGCATAACTCACTGGTAGAAGGAGAGGGGACAGAAGAGGAGCCATGCTATGCACAACTGAAGTTTTTGCAGATTTTTCCGGTCCGGCACTACATTCATGGAAACAACTCATTTGCCACAGAGCATTTTAACTGGGACCAAGCTTTACACAGTTCTCATCGCTGTAGTTCCCAACACAGATGCCACAGAGCCAGTACAGTGGAGGAGCAATCAATGACCTTTGTCAAAATAAATGGCACAGAAGATCTTCAAACCAACACACAATCAAGGGAGAAGAAGGAAGGAGAGGACAGGGAGGAAGATTGCCACTGCAGAGCATCAGCTTTCCTACCCCTTGGTTTCTATCACAAAGTAAAGCTACTCTTAAACCGTATTCAGCTTATTTTGAGAAGAGACCCAAGTGCAGCCTCGCAGTGATGCAAGTAGGAGTTACATGAACAGTTAATTTTTGAGCCTTCTGGTCAAACCAAGAATCTGGAATCGGCTCGAGGTTTTGTCTACCCACCCAATAGCAAGAACAGAACAACTTTTTTTTTTTGCTGAAACTAAATTTCATTGAGAGGCAACATTCTCACCGTCTTTGCTGCTGGTCGCTACAGACTTTCACAACAACACAGCCCTCGGCATTATAA
>NW_009259683.1:8065853-8098593 GCF_000687185.1 Egretta garzetta
CGCCGCGGCCTCCGGGAACGTGTGAAATACGGCTCCCTACCTCGGCATCCCCCCCTGGCGAATGTTTACAAAACTGCCATAAATTAACTGTTTGCCGTCTGCCCATACTTGCTCCCCAGCGTGGAGGAGGGAGCTGTTGGAAATAAAGCCCCCAGCAAACGCCCGGCTCCCAGCCGCGGCCCAGCGCCCCCGCCTCCCCCGGGCCGCATCCGGCCGGGCCCCGCTCCCGCACAGGCAGCGTCCCGGCTCCCGGGCCTTCCTTCGGGCAGTTCTTAGTTCAACTTCAGGTCATGTGAAAAGTAACCGGCTCTGACGCAGCCGTGTGAGGACAGCTGTTCGCTGAAGTTACGCGCGCTGCTTAGTAAATATTTCCTATTGCGATTTAAAACCGCTTCTTAGGTTGCTTTTTGCAGAAGGAAGAAGAAACAGGTCACTAGTGTTTGCCTTCCCAACTTCACAGCTGCTGGAGCTGGCTAACCATATCTGATTAAGCACAAAAAAGATACAGATATTTGCAGAATATATGTTTTCGACTCAGTGAAAGCAAAAAAATCTGTAGATGTTTGAGAAAAGCACCCATTATGTCAGCTGCAAAGAAAGCCAGTTTTATTTGGTGTGTGACAGTGATTTCTCTCTGAAATTCCTTCAGTTTGGCACTTAGAGGCTGCTCATTCCTCTGTCTCTTGACAGCAGTCAGCCAACCTGCTGGTCAGCCAAACCATAGAGCATCACTGTAGGTGGCTACTCATTTTAGAAAAAGTTGTTTTCCCCATGTGACTAATGCAACAGCACCCTTATAAAATGTGTGTGTGCACCTGGCATGGGCATCTAGAAGACCTCTGTGATCATGGAGGTCTTTGCAAAAAAAACCCAACAGATCGCATCTAGGAAAAACAAAACGTTGACTATGAGCAGAGCTCCACTACCAACGTACCCTAGAAACCAGCACTTGCAGGTGGGCAAAGCTCTGACTGTGCAGAGCCCTGCTGTGCTGCATGCAAAGTTCTCCTGAAAGTCAGCACAGATTGAGAGGTAATGCCTAGCGACAGCAACCCACCGCGTGTCAGGCTGCTGCCCAACAGACCTTGGGAGCTGGTTTGCCTTCTCACTTAGCACAAGAAACTGTGGTGCTCCTTGTTGAATTTTTCTCTCATTCTCCTGCAGCACCAGGGACGTTACATTTCTTCCCCTAGTCTCTTTTTCTGTGAGCACTTTTGTCCTCCCTTAGAAAAAGTGATTACTTCCCCCTCTGCAGGGGCCAGCTGGAGTTCAGCACTGTTGCTAGGGCTTGGAGTTTGGCTTTCTCGCCAGTGCCATCCGTTTGCTTTTCACGCTTCATTTGGTCAGCATTTAGCACGTAACCAACTTTGAGAGCACTTTCCACCTCTCTCAAGGAAACAGCAAGCGAACTCTTTTTCTTTCAACTTCTCTTGCTCCTTGGAGCTATCGATCTGTGCAATACAGCTCCTCACTGCCAGGCTTGATCTACTTCTCTTTCCTGGGATCACAGAGTAGTGGAGAAAATAGCTGTCCTGGTATAAGTGCAGGGGTTTTTCAAGGCTTCCCCACAGACAAACCAACCTGCCTCTTGGGTCACATCCAGAGCAGTCTACAAACAAAAATTGTAGTGAAAAAGTGTCATCTATCTGTCTGTCTCTCTACCTATCTGCTGAAGGCAATTAATTTCCCCATGTCCTTGGAGGGAAACCAAGTGCAAGATTCTTTCTTTAAAGAAAATAAAATAATTCTACCATTACATGAGGGATAAAAATCCAAAAGGTTGACCCTAAGTATCTTATTGGCTTCTTCTGTAACCTCGGTGACTGACAGAAATTGTCCTCAAGTTTTATTTGCCTTATTCTTTGCTGATAAGCCTTTGCTTCTTTAAAGCTCATCTCAAGTAGTTCAGCAAAGCAGAACATCTTCTAGCAGTGCAATTCAGCAAGAGTTTGGTTGAAAGTTTCAGCACAATTTTTTTAGTTAGCTGTTGCAGCTGTACCACAACGAATAGGCAAATTCAACAAGGTATCTAGAATGGATATTTGAATCTCTCTGTTGGCCAGTCACAAGGACAATTAATAGATGATTAACAGAAAAATTCAACAGTAATTTGAAATCATAATCTTAAATCTTAGGGACATAAGGTGAGAGTTGACTAGATGTACGTGAAATAGATATCGATCCCTAAGATCTCAATGAAGTAGTTGAATAGAAGCTTTTGTTCACTGAAATGAAAAGGGTTGGCACCTTCAGAAAGTAATTTTCTGATCCTTCTACAAAATCCTGTTTGTAGAATCTTCGTGGAAAGCTTTTGCTAGCTACTTCAGCTGAGAGATTACATGGGGCATTCTGTGAAGTCATTTAAATGAAGGGATTCATGATACATGAATTTTCATTTCTTCAATATGACAACAAGGTCATCCCCCAAAATTCCTTCTTTGATCCCATGACACATTTGAAATCTGTTGTCATTTTTCCCAGTAAATTTCACTTTGGATTTTCCTCTATACATCATTGCTGTTCAGCTGGCAGGGCTTGGTTGCAATAAATAAACACTTGTCTCAGCTAATTTTTTCACCGCATGTGTTCCTGGGTATTTGCTAGACATCTTCTCAAGACTGGGGATAACGAATTCTTTTCTGCAGGCCATGTGCGGAACTTGGAAGAATGGAAGAGATCAGATAGAGACGGGATTAAATTGAGCATTTTTGCAGGTAATGCCTCTTTACATACTGGCTTGTTACATACTCCATTACCCTCCAGCTCTCTGTGCTTCACATGCATGCTACTGAGTGATCAGTCGACTGCCACCAATTAATTAGATAACAATCTAATACAGACTGGAGTTCCTAAAAGACTAAAAGATTTTACTCTAACTGTGGCAACAGACTACTGTGCTAAAACAAGCAGAAGATAGAGGCTATTGAACAGTCATAACTAAAGGAAGAGCAAAGGTGCAATCACTCGTTATTACTGGCTAAATAGCAATCATAAATAGCAATCGGAGTGGTTTCTAGGCGATCCACTATGGCAAACCAGTTTTGAAAGCTTAACGGGTAAAGAGAGAAGGCTACCCAAAGGTTTCGATATTAATTTCAGAAGAGGCTTCATGCATGTAGTTCAGCAGAAGTGAAATTTATAAATGTTAATGTAGAAGTGCGGGTTGTGTTTAATGCGAAAGCCATATTGACCACAATACATCTGAATTACATCATCTGAACTTTTTCAGTAAGTGGATGATGGAAGACAGTGAAATCAGTTCTGCTCATATTTAAGAGCAGGAGCTTAATTGTATTGCTACTTCATGTCTTAAGCTCTTATCATTTAAACCAGAGTATTTCTATTCCATCAAGGTTACCGACTTGATTTCTGCGTAGTTTCACGCTGCTGTAAAAGAGAAGGGGGAAAAAGCTGAAGGAAATTGAATTTTTTTTTTTCTAAGTAGAAAAATCTTTCTAGTTTATGACAGCCTGTAAAAATTGATTGTCTGTCTTAATGTAAACAGATGGTCACAGATCCAGGATGACTGACATTTACTATGTTCATGCACAGCTCCCAGGGGACTCTGCTTTTAACATAGTCCACTGTGCCTGTGAATCCAGCAGTTCAGAAAAATAAACACTAACAAGGATTTCCACTTTTAAAGAACTTTTAGTAGTGAGTCTACTGAGTAACTCAGTGACTTCTGCTGCTCATCAAGACTGAAAGAAACTGCCTGCACCACTTGCATGACCAGTGTTGTTTCAAAAGTCAAAACTATAAATAAAAGTGTTTTTGAAAAAGGACAAACCTACCTTTTCTCCTTCTAGCAAAAAGCAGGGATGGCTTTTCCTACTCTTCTATTATCGTTTTAGATCCCATTCAGGTTTGCTCCTGTTCTTTTGCCTCCTGTTTTGTAATGTACTCTTTTATATCACCCTTTTTTTCTGCTAACTAGATATTTTATCATACCTCTCACCCTACTCTCAAGTAACTCTTGCCTCCTCCAATTAGTTTGTCTTTCTTTTCCCTTTACCAGCAGCAGTAAGCTTTAATGCCAGCTGTCAATAAAAAAATAAAGATTTAGGGGGAAAAGGTACACCAACCAGAATCCTGCTTATGCTCTAGCTACCTTTGTTCCTTTAAATAAACACTTCTTCCACATCTAGTTAAGGAAGTTTCCTGTTAGAAGAAGGTGATGAAAATCTGGCATGCCTAAGTAAAAATTATAACAAGATAAAAGTAAAATACGTGCCTAGAAAATGTTCATTCACTTGGCTTGGCTTTCACTTTCTTTGCTTTGTAGGTGTTACACACCTACCTGTGTAATTTTATGTATTAGTTCCTTAGATTTTTAAAACTGTAAGCAGAGGATGTGTATTTGTGAGACTGAAGTAGAACTGACTAAAAGGGGTTAGAAAGAGGATCACGTTCTATATACTTGTTGATGGACGAACTCAAAAATCTTTCAAGTAGCTCCTGGAAGATGCATATGCATCACTTAGCAGACACACACCTACCTATCAGCAGTAGTTTAAGTTAGTAACTTGAACTATGAAAGTAAATTAATACCTCATTACTGCAATTATGTTTTTAAAAAATCTGAACGTGTCTAGGTCTATGGGGAGTGTGCTTCTCTCAACGCTTGTTTTGAGTTGTTTTGAAAATCTTCCAAAAGCTTGACAAACGTGTCAACACCACAAGGTCAGCCGGCTTTGAGATTGGGTTCTTCCTAGAATTTGTCCCAAGACTTTCCTTTAAAATATATACAAGAGACACAAAACTATGCACTGAACTTGAAACAGTTCAGAAATTAACAATTAACAGAATTTCAGACCAGCAGTACAAACATTTTTTGAGAGACATCCCCTGCCCTGCAAACTCATTTTAAACTCTACCCTGGACTATGCTTCCACAATATGTGGGGATGGAACAGCGACCTCATTCAACTGAAATACTTTCGAAAAGAGTTTTCCAATATAAATACTTGAGACCGAGTACTTCTTTTGTCCAGTTTCTACAGCAGTTTTAGCAAGAAACGGGATTATTAAGAGAAAAAGCTATAGCAATTGAGAGCGCAGTAAGAGAGGTCTTAATGGAAAGGGGGACAGATGCGAGAGAGAAAGTGAAAAATTCTAGAAATGCTTTAAAATTTATTGCTGGTAAAGAAACCTCTGAATATTTTTATGGTCTCTGATACACTTCATTTTAGAACAGAAAGGGTTTCCTCCTAGGGGAAACTCTAAAGGTTGACATAACTTAATTTTTGTAGGTTTTTCTTTTAAATGAAAAAGTTGCGCTAAAAATATTATTATAAGAGATTATTCAATAGTTCAAGGCTAGGAATTTTCCATAGATAAGGTTGGAATCTACATATTATGAATCTTACACTGCACACTGCTGCTCATGTAAGTCAAAGAAATGCCTGTGTTCTGCTAAAAATATTATTATAAGAGATTATTCAGTGGTTCAAGGCTAGGAATTTTCCATAGATAAAAGTATAAATGATAGGCAAAGGTTGGAATCTACATATTATGAATCTTACATTGCACACCGCTGCTCATGTAAGTCAAAGAAATGCCTGTGTTCCCTGATCTAGCAATTTGGGAGTAGGTAATTTTTGATCCTTGCTAAAAGAACACCCAACAAACGACAATAAAACCAGACAGAAAAATACCCCGGCAATGCTAGCGGAATGATTTGAAGAAACATTTCACTTGAGCAATTCCCAAGTATCAGAGCCTGTTAAAAATCCTTTGCGAGCTGTAAATCTTCTATCCCAAACGCTTCTGGAAAAGAGACAGACAATTCCATGGCAAAACAAGGTACCTTTCAACATGCCTGCTAATGGGGAAGCACTTGTATTACAGAATGGGCACACTGAGCCAAAGCCCCTGGCCATGGTGGTTTAATGCCTAGCTTAGCTGAAGAAAGCGCCTTTGGCCACATTCACATCACCGAATGCATCACCAACTACCTGCTGCTAATGACTTCCAGCAATTTTGAGAGTGAAGCAGTTCTGCTAGAAAAGGTATCTTGCTGTCCTCTCCCTGCGGAAGCTGTTCTAGCGAGCAAGGCTAGTGCACACTAGCTACGTGTTGATGAGCCTCGGGATACCAGGAAATGATGCAAGCAGCTTTGGGGAAAGGAAAAGGAATGGGAAGCAGGGACATGGAAAGTGTAAGGAGGTGAAGGTGGCAGCAAGAAGTTCAATATGAGTTAATACGAATTTTACATATGGAAAACCACACCCTAGTATTTGCTACCTAGTTGGACATGAAATTAAGCTAATGGAATAAATATAAAACGCAATTAGTTTAATAGCAATGGTACTGAATGTAAAATTGCAGAAGAAATTACTCAATTTGATATTATACTTTGCTTCACAGAGCAGAATGATCACATTTAAAGAACTAAAATGGAATATGCATATTCATCCTTAATGTCCTTACATTAAACTTTGTTATCTTTTCTGATATTGTACCGCAATGATGGCTGTGTAAATGGAGGACCACTCTCTTACCAATAATCCAGAAACTGCTTGAAGACTCCACGTATCTTGCAATTCACAATAAAAACGCCAGTGCAACAATACTGAAGAACTGGGCAATAAAGACATATTAGTTGGTCAGGTGCAGTTACTTTGAATTATGGCATAGCTTGACTTCAGTTAATAAGTTCATCTGACATTAGAATCATTGCATTCAAATTGATGTTAATGAGACTTAAAATTAAACAGGTATTTCATCAAACATACGATAAAGATCATCGATTTTAGGTCTCAATTAGGAAAGAGGAAAGATGATTCTGTCCTGCAGTACAAGGTTAGAAGTCACAAATTTTAAGTCCCATCTTCTTTTGGAAGATGGAACAAGCAAGCGATGGTCTTGATATTTATTTCTTCCTCTGTGAAATACTACTACTTGTTCACTGCAAAAGCACTGCAAGGCTTCCCATCAACATTCTTTTGGTATTAAGAAAAATTTTGTGCACCATCAAAGTTATTTTAGTATAACACAAGGCAGGAGCCCGTTTACATTTCACTAAGAAAAGCTCAATATATTTTCTAGGAGTTGAAGCCAGTACTTTCAGGTGCCCCTTTATTTGTTCTACTCATTCCCCACCTGCAATACAATCATGACACTTCTACTATTTAGCTCTCCCTCAAACTGAATTATCTTTTTTTTTTTTTTTTTTTTTTTTATTATTTATTTTTGTGCGTGCGTGTGTGTTCATACTCCTTACCTGAGTAAAGTTTTTCCATCGATGATTCCTTTGGTATGTTCGGGAATAACGTCCATTTGCAAGAGCTGAACAAGCCCCACAGAATTCATGCTGAGCTAGAATCTGCTGGTTTAATTCCCTGCTGGGAGTCTGCCAGTTGGGAAACGCTGACCAGCAAGTACAGGTCTTAATTACACAAATCCAGAAGCTGCTCCCAACCTTTCCCCATTGAGAAGCATTTGCTTTCTAGTGTTCTTCTCGATGAACACATTATCACTCAAACGTAATTTATTGCTGCTTTACATTGTAAGTAATTAAATGAAGAAACCTTTTAAACTCAAGGGAATTTTAATAGGTTACTTGCAAAATGTTATTGCAGGCAACAACTTGTACATGATTTTAGTTCCAAACCCACCAAAAAATTATACAAATCAGCATTGTAAAAGTGTCAAATTAATGCCTTACAGGCGTTGCTGGCAGAATTAATTTCTAAATTCTAGATGTGGGGAAATGTTACTCTCATTTTTTTCCTTTTCCATTTTTTTTTAGAAAAATTTACAAGTGAAATATTACTACAAAACTTTTTATAAGGAATTTTTGCAAAACATTTACATTTTTACCATCAACTATTTTTCTGTTTCAAAATCATTATGTAGATTTAATACCCTATGCTGCACATCAATTCTTGCGGGATGACAATTCAGTGACATGCATAAAAAAACACCACAAGGCATTAAAATGAAGACTTAAATACAAATATTGTTGCAATAAAACAGTTATAAAATTGAAAAATAGGACCTAAACATCATGCTTACCTAACTTTGACAAATTAACTTTTTCTCCTAGATTACACACTTTTATTACTGCTCTCGTGAAAGAATGTGATAAATAATGACTTAACACCAATTTCTAATGTAATCGGCAACACATACACAAACCTAACCAAAGAAAGTATATCGTAAGAAAAAAACTATTCTAACACTGGAGTTCTACCATGGTAAATACACTTTGCACTGATAATTACAATAAAGCAAAATTTTTAACGGTGGCAAAGGGAATGAACAGTGAAATGCCATTAAACAAGATACTACTGCACATCTGTGCCCTATTACTTACAACAGCTATATCCCACTGAGTCAAATAAAGGACATAGAAATTTACGATCCTTTTAAGACAGAAAAGTGGATTCAGAATGGTATGCAGAACAGACTGTCAAAATGTTTCTAATTCCAGCGGTACAATATGCACCTGCTAACACAAGTTAATGTACTTGAGATGCTATGAAGCCAACCACATTTAGATTTTGATACATCTATAATAGGGATTCATTGCAGATTAAAAATGACTTCAGTTTCCTATCTGCATACATAAGTATGCATGAAAAAATTATATATGAAATGGGTGCGCAGAATGCTCATAACTTCAGTTTACAAAAATCGTTAATTTCTAGGAAACATGGTATTAACATTAGGAAAGTTTTTTCTTTGCATAAAGAAATTTATAGCACTGATTGTGAAGCATAATGATAAAATATATATTTGACGTTTCATTTCCTATATAATAAAATTAACAGTTAATACTACCTAATGTTCATCTGTATTAAATGTAACATCTAATTGATTCTGATGTTTTAAATCCAGATACATCAGTTAAGAGTACTTTAAATAAAATATACAAAATAATGTACAAAAACCAACTAAAATTTAAAGACTCTGTTACAAGTCTACAAAAGCTTTAAGAAACTTGAAATTTATAACCACAGTGTAAAATTGTTTTTTTTTTAATCTCAAAGCTTTTTATGCAAACTGAAAGTATAAAATACCTTCAGCTTAGTATTTTGCTACAAAGGGCTGGCCTAAAGTGTACACAGTGTAAACAATGATTGGTATTTCTCTTGCTTCAAAAATACAGAAAACACCACAAGATTGATAAAGTATTCAGATGAGAAGTATATGTTCTGTGAGGGAATGCACAAGGTATCTGTTACATCTCCCAAACCAACAGCTACCCAACACATTCTTCCTTTTGTAATTTGCAGGGAAAAAAAAAACACAAACCAAAACCCCAAAACTTATCTTTCTTGCACTGTACTTCCTTTAGTTACATCAAAAATATTTTGGTGTATAAATTTTTTTAAAAACTGGTCATGAGAATTAGTACCAAATGACTGTATGTGTAAAAGGTTACATTTATGCCCACGGGAAGTAATTAAAAATCCTGAGTATGAAATATTTGGCCATCTTTCCTCCTTGTACATACTGGAGTTTTTACATACAAAATGCAGTTGGTTTGTGTTGTCGTCGTTTTTCATTTCCTCTATATTCCTATTAAACTGGCACATCTGAAAATGTAACCAAACCTTTGAAATCAAAAGCTGTGTAGTAAAAAATAACTACATTCCTCTTTCCCCAGTTTGTTTTGTGGTTGGAGGCTCAATGTAAGACTTGATAGGTAACAGATATTTATTACCAGCCCACATATTATCTTCAAAGAGCAAATAAAGACAGTAATATTTAGGGGAAAAGAGAGAAAAAGTTTACTTTCAATACCTTTTTTTGGTTAAAATGTGATAATTAATTCTTTTCTTTGGCTATTAAGTCAAAGCACAAAGAACTCGGCACATTAACCACAATATAATAACTAGTATTTACAGAGAGAAGATACTGGAAAATGAGCTACATCACTCAATTGTCTGATTAATTTCCATGAATTCTAACAAAATTAAAACATTTAAATACTTGAGTTTTTATGATTCATGTTACCTACGAGTTAGAAATGGACCATGGATGTTTTAAAATATAATGAATTGAAATACCAAAAATTGACACAAAAGTTGCCATATTCATTTTTCATTCTACATAAAGATACCGTTACTTTTGTAAAATCTTATGTTAATATCTTTCTATGGTTTTATCTTTCCTACTGTGTACACTAACCTTAGCTCTCCAAACAAAGAGAGGAATTAGAACTCACTGATTGTCATTTATACACACTACTATAATGTAGTGGTCAAAATTAATCTGAGGTCCACTTCAGAACCACTTCGCAGCATGCATCATCCAGCTGCTATTTGAGTAATTCCAAAACTTGAGAAAAGACGGCCAAAATCAACGGACATGTTCGATGGACTGAGCAAAAACCTAAAATATTCCCACTGTTGTTCAATCTGTATTCAGTTTTGCTGTGCCTTATGGGAAAAGGATGTTCTCATGAAAACATTACAAATTCATTTTAAAACCAAAGTACCTTCATCAAATGATATTAATCCTAGTCAAGGTCCACCCTGTTTTACATTGATATTATCTGGTTTTATAAACACATTAACATACAATGCTAAAATGAGGGGGAAGGTTCATTTAAAATCATTACATGATATACAGACATATAACTAAAAAAGTACAGTATGGAAATAATATTCCCCCATCTGTTTATCCAGTACATCAATTTGCGCTGTTTGTATTTTTGAAATAATTGTCTTGTTGCACCGGTGTACACTTCCCATGCTGACCCTCCAACCTGGAACACTTACAGAAGTCATGACTGAAAACATGATTTCCTGCTCTGTAATCCACTTTACCAGCCCACTTCCATATCCTGAAAGGTATGTAAACTTAAGTGCAGCACTAGGCGTCCATATAAATGATCCTTTCAGAATTCTTCCATGTTTGTTGAAACATTAGGGGTTGCTGGGTTTGAATCTTGAGAAATGGCTGCAACAGTGACAATTCTTGGAGAACCAAGAACCTCAGTAACTGAAGAGTCCAGTTCTCCTGAGGTAACAATAGCAAGGGCTGTTCCACCACCCTTCTTGTTCTGATGAGTTTTGACATGTTTTGAGAGATGGTCACTCCGCATAAACCTTTTAGAACATTCTGGGCACTCAAATCTCTTTTCACCTTTTTCAAAAGAAGAACAAAACCAAATGTTACTGAAAGAGACCATTGAACACTTTTTGCTTGATCATTTGAATCTAACCCTTTTCTATTCAACATTTGAAGCGTCTTTATACAATGTTTTCCTCTCTACCTGTCCAATTTCCAGGTCACAGGCTTTTGGCAATCCACTCTTTGCTACTAAAATGTTCCCAACAAATATTTAATATGCTGTGATTATCTGGTGAGAAGTTTGTATTTCAAGTCACCAGAGAATTTTCATGAACTTCTATAAACCTGATGGAGTTGGAGAAGTAAAAGCCCTGAAAGAACTACTTTGGTTTTTGAGAATACTTTAGATTACAGTGATGAGAAGGGAATTTGGAAATCTTCACAAGGATGTATGAAATCTATGTCAAGAGAGATAAATTCACCATACTAAAAAGCCTTCTCACTGCTCAAATGTTAGCAGTTAGACTTTGAGTGCTATCTTCTGATGCTATAAGTTGGGGGGGGGGAACCTCCCTGAGGCTAGAAATACAAAGGCTGATAAAATTTTCAGTTTTTAAAAGGTCCACCTTTCCAATCTGAACTGTAAAGAGAACCTGCTTTATCAGTTTTCACTTGAAGATTCAAGAAACTTCCCAAGAAGATCAAGTCTGATGTATGGACTAGGTTAATAAGTTTCTTAAGGATTGAGCTAGTCCAGGTGAGGAAATGACAACCCTGGTCCATGGCCAATCCTACATGCTCAAGAAAATTTGCCAAATTTAGATCAGGTGTTACCTAATGTACATCAGCTATCTGTGATGAAAGTCATCTTTTTCTAGCATAGGTACAGAAGAACAGTTTGAACGGATCTCATTTTATTTATTTGATTTCACAGTCAGCTTATATTGATGACAATTGAAATCTACCACTTCCTCTGTTTTAAAGTTACTTTATTTACATTTAAAAGTAGTTTTCAGCGATCCTAATAAGTGAGATCTTTGATATCACAGTTTAATAACCACGGCCACTATGATTCAGACTTGCTGTACTATGCATAGAGAAGGCTGACCAACCTGTGTGGGTTCTTCTATGTCTTTGTAACTCATCGCTCCTTGTAAATCGCTTGCCACAAAAAATCCAGTTGCACACAAATGGTCTTTCACCAGTATGCCAGCGCAGATGTGCTCGAAGATGAGATGTCTTGCCATAAACTTTTCCACATCCTTCAATATGGCAGATATGTTGTTTCTTTTTCCCTGGCTCATTGCTGCCTCTAAAAGGATCAAATTTAAACAGGTAAGTAATTATATTCTAAAATATTATTAACTTTTAGGAAAAATATTTCATGCTAATAGCGACAATTATAATCCCCTGTCTAAAAAGAAATATATAAACATACTTTCTAACAGAAATCATTAAAAAATGTAGGCAAGATAAGAAAATCTCATGCCCAAGTGAAGCAAACTGTGATAAGAAGGCTCAATACATACTGATAAAATCCACATTTACCTTCCTTCTCCCTCTCTGCAATTAGGACATGAGCAGGCAACTCTTCTCAGTCTCTTGCCAGGTTGAGCTTCCTGGTCAGAAGCTTGTTGAGCCTGTTGCAGCTGCACTTGTGTTATCTGATCAGGACTAACAGCACCAATTGCTGCATTAGCAATGCCACCTACTGCTACAGTAACAGGAGCTATTGTGGCTTGCTGTACTTTTACTCCATCCTGTCCTTGCTGTTGACCTGCAAAATAAGAAAGCATTTGTACCTTTTATTAGTCATTTCAATAAGTGAAATGCACAAATAAACTTTATATGTTTTATAGAAAAAAAAATGCACCTATAGTTAAGGGAAGCCACAAACCAAATATTAAATCCAGCCATTTTCCTGAAGCACTACCAGAGGACTTACCTTCTACGTTAGATAGCCCCGTTTAATGTAATTTGTTATTAGAACAGTACAAGACTGCAAATTACTGACTGATACTATGTGAACTAGTTTAACATGTGTTTTCTTTTTTCAACAGCTGTCATAAATGAGAATACAAAATCTTACACAGAAAAATTGTTAAATCTATTGCTAATTAATATTTCTCTAATAAACTTTGAAAACATATCTACATTCAGAAAACTACAATTAGCTAATTTTATACATTGCTTTATGGCACATATAGAATTGTGACTTCTCCCACAATCTGTCCTGAATCAACACTGAGCCACAAAGGAACTTTCACAAAGGAAAGGAAATGTTGTAGGTATAGACTTGAACAAGGTAGCATACCAGAACTTTGTTGGTTTTTTTTTTTTGCCCCAGGATTCTCCACCTGGGACAGGGTAATCCTGGCTATACATACAAATTGGGGAAGCTGCAGAGCAGCCCTGTGGAAGGAGATCTGAGGGTCTGCCTTGATAGCAAGTTGAATATGAGTCAGCAGTGTGCCCTGGCAGTCAAAAGCGCCGACCGTATCCTGGGGTGCTTCAAGCACAGCATAGCCAGCTGGTTGAGGGAGGTGATTGCCCCACTCTGCACTGCACTGGTGCGGCCTCACCTTGAGCACTGTGTGCAGCTTTGGGTGCCTCAATATAAGAAGGACATCAAACTATTAGAGTGTGTCCAGAAGGGGGTGACCAAGATGGTGAAAGGTCTAGAGGGCAAGACTTAGGAGGACTGGCTGAGGTCACTTGTCTTGTTCAGCTTGGAGAAGAGAAGGCTGAGGGGTGACCTATTCACAGTCTACAACCTCCTCAAGGGGGGCAGTGGAGGGGGAAGTGCTGATCTCCTCTCTGGTGACCAGTGACAGGACACGAGGAAATGGAATGAAGCTGCATCGGGGAAGTTCAGACTGGACATTAGGAAAAGGTTCTTCACTGACAGGGTGGTCAGTCACTGGAACAGGCTTCCCAGGGTAGTGGTCATGGCACCAAGCCTGTCAGAGTTCAAAGGAGCACCTGGGCACTCTTAGTCATATGGTTTAGTTTTAGGTAGTCCTGCAAGGAGCAGGGAGTTGGGACTCGATGACCCTTATGGGTCCCTTCCAACTTGAGATATTCTATGATTCAGTTTTGCAGAAGGGAGTATATTTTCAAAAGGCTGGAAAAGCAGCTTGACTGAATCAAATGGAATTCTAAGACTGACTTGATGAATTAAGAATTCAGTTTCATTGCACACGTTTATTGATCTCATTGGCTTTCTTGGTCAAAGGAAATCAGGATTACTGTCTTGATATTAAAGCATAAAAAAGATTACTGCAATATATGTCAGAAGTGTAGTTTCTTGAGCAGCAGGGTAATATTACATTTGCTTAAAAAGTTAGCACTATACGGTCTAAGAAAATAATGTGACAAACTAAACCTGACACAGAGATACGACTTCCAGCTGCAATCTGACAACACTGAATGCCAGTCCTGCCAGTAACAGGAATGGGACAAAATATCATTAGATGCTGCCATTTTCAAAAATTCAGTGCCTTCATACAAATGGGAAATAAGAGGAAATTGAGAGAGTGTAATGACCAACCAGAATTCCTTAGAACAGACTACAATATTTTAAGACTTGAAGTATTGAAGCATTAATTCAAAACTTAGAAATCCCTTGGAGGTAACATAATTCAGAGAGATTCAAATGGGTACTCCATTCATGTCACAAAGTCCTATTTGAGAAAAAAAGTCCTGGGACCTAACCAGTCTGCAGTCAAAACACAGCTGAAGAGCACAGTTTTCTCTCAATTTTCCTTATCTCTCTGATTTTCTTGAATTGTTATTAAAGTTTCAATGCAACTTCCCCCCCAGACTGCCAGACCAAGGCTTTCCAAGTAAGATGTGAACTGAGGCACTTGAACCTTGAGGACGATGACTCCATTTTTCACTCCATGACTAGTGCTACAGTGATGAATGTCTAGCACATAACTCTTGCTAGACCTGACCAATCCACATTTATGGGGAAGCCTGTTCAGCATTTCTAAAAATCTGATAATTTGTACTGATTCAATATGAACCTCAATAAGAAGCAACTTCCAGCCTCTAAGCCATGAGATGACCAGCCATACAAGGGTCTTCTAATACTTCAGAATATTGAGTACCACTGCTGACACATACTTTATCTGCTCTGAGCTTTCCCTCCCCCATGTGAGGACCATGCGTATCTTGGAGTATAGGACACACACTACTGAGCTACCATCTTAACCTATTTATTAAACATAATATAGTGATACATCTGAATAGAAATTCTTCACAAAAACTGTAAAGGTGATAATAAAAACACAAAAGAGAAAATGCCAAAAGTAAGGTTGCTCAGGCAGACAATTACATTATCCATACGGTTTCAGTTAAACAGCAATTAAATGACTGCTCTTTAAGTGGCATTAACAAAATTATTAAATTTTCTAATGTGAATGTTGATTTTCTTCTCTAAGTTATTCTCATGGAGTTGTTATTTTAAACTCCCTTCCCTTGTATTCCACTTACTAACTTCAGAACAGAAGGTTCTGAAACTCTCAAAATTTCACACAAATAGCCTTATTTAAAGATCCAGGCCACAATATTCAATAAGCAAAACTCTATTTCTTGAGGTAAAAGAGTAACTGAAGGAAGCACGCATATCTGATAAATATTCTTTGCCAGAGTTTTACACAGTTATCAGAAAACACTGGAAAGTTCAACAGTCTAATCGCTGGACTTAGTTTTTGTTCTGAACTCCTGAAAGAGCATCCCAACAAGCTAGCATGCTAGTAGCATACAAGATAGAAATAAATGCATCTCTTCTCATTTTGAAGTTGTTAAACACAAAGTTCTTTGTTCTTGTTCTTTGAAAGTAAAATGAACATATTTTAGACTAGTTGAAAAATCTTTTCTCTTGAAGAAAAATCAGAAAATTTTCACAAAACAACTGACAGAACATGACCTCCTATAGTCTTGAATTGTATGGAATTTTGAGGTTTTTAAACTATATACTAGAATCCACTATGGATCATTAAGGGTTTTAACTTTTACATCATTTTTACTTATTAAGGGAAGATAAAGGAGTTTCATTATTTCTTAAATCAAGCTTACTGAAGAAAAGATACTGAGAAAACTGTTGATAGAAGCTTGTCAGCAGCCTATAAAATCAAATTGAGGCAACTCTTAAAAGTTTATAAAAATGAGGATTTTTTTAATAGAGAGGATCTAGACACAAATTAGCTTTTTATTTGAAACAAACCCTGCTTATTCTGAAAACAGGTGGCTGAGATAATGTTATCCATATAGGAACAGAATGATCTCTTGACACTTTCTAGATGGAGAAAAAAGACCTATTAAATATAAACCATATGACTTCTTACTAGTTGCATTAAAGTACCATTTAAAGCTTCCCAGAAATTCCACTACAATCATGAGATCACTTGACATTACTTCTTCCTGACATATATACCAAACCGCAAGACCTGATATCACTATACTTCACCATTCATAATCAAACCTTTCAGTAACAAGAGCTCTCATGTTTCAATATATTATTTCAAAAAGAGGTCTAAACAAATTGTTACATAAAGGAACAAAGTCACACTTCATCTATGTTATACTATACAAGTTGTCAAAGCAGTCACTGACATTTATACCTGCTTTTAGAAGATGAAAAGTTTTTCTCAAGTTCCCATGATTTTTTTAATCGTGATTTCCTGAAATTGTGAAACATTCTTGATTAACAAAATCATCACTGAACTTGTGTATGACTGAATTTTATCATACAAGCTACAATGTTAAATTACAACAAAATGTTAATGTACAAAATAACACTGATACCAACTACTCAATTGCATTTCATTTTCTCCCAGGTCTAAGTTCTCTCTTTCTTTTGGATAGTAACCATTTATCTGACCACAGGACAACATGCAAACAAGAAGGCAACCTGATATGGTATTTATTTTGCAAATCAAGTGCAGTAAGACTCATTGCAATACTGCATATATGGTTATGACAATGTAATTAAGAGTAACATTACAGAAATGTTTAAAGCTTCTCAAATAGAACCTGCATGATTTTAGTCACTAATCTTTCCCATTTAAGCAGTCAAGGAAATGCCTTACTTATTATCACAAGATACAGGATTATCAAGATAAAGGATTGCACATCCTTTATTCTTCAGCATCACTTCCTCAGCTTTCCAATTTTGCAGTAAAACTGCATCTTAGCAGTTGCAACTCATACACGTTCCTGTATACAAGAGTCTGTAACGCATTCATGCAAGAAAACTCAACAATTTTAAGTAACTCTGTGATGTCAAATAATATCTCTCTCTATCCCTCAATTTTAGGCTTCAAAGCTAATTTGCAAAATAGTAACTCCCATAACACCAGCTGGACGAATAAAGAGAGCTAATGCATGGTACCTAGGAAGTCCTTTCCTACAGAGTGACTCACCACTGAAGATCATGGTTATTAGGCTTGGCCATCCATCATAAGTCAAAACAAGTTTCCTTTACCACATATTGCACCTGCATTCCTATTCTTGTTCACCTGAAGTAGCAAGCATAAAAACCTACTCTTTGAGGCAAATAGGGCAGAAAGGGAAGAAAAGGACTTCACTTTAATGGTCCACAGAAATCGTGGGTGTTGAGCTTCAGAAAAATGGATCTTGGAAGGAAGAGAAATTTAAGACTAAGAAAAGCACACTTCTAGTTTCTCGTACTTAGTTCCCCAGAACAATTTGTATAGATTTCCTGTTGCTGTTGTGCAACCAGCACCCAGCAGTCAAAAAGATGACAGCATTAATGACAGAGTTATCTCAGTAACATGCACCTTACTGCAAAATCTGAGGAACACTTTGCAAAATGTACCTAGAGCCAGAGTGGCTAATGTTGCAAAAAAAGATAATTTGTTCAACTGCATATTCTAAAAATGAAAAAGAAGGCTGCAACTGACACCCATACTTCAATGTATATTACTAAAGGACAGCCACATAAAGTTAATGACAGCCTGCAGAGTTCCAAAGCTCTACAAGCATCAGAGCAGCAACTCACCCATTCAACTACTTATTGATGCAAAGCAATGGGGGAAAAGAGGCTTCTCATCTCCCTTTCCCCTGCATAAACCAACTACAGTCAGCTTGCAAACCTCAAAAATGGGGGAAAAAAAAAAATTTCTCATCTCCGTTTCCCCTGCATAAACCAACTACAGTCAGCTTGCAAACCTCCTTTAATGTAACATTCTTTCTCCACAATGAAATACATTTTCTATATATATTTACATATATTTATTTTTATATTTATAATACAACATATTAATAATAACAACATATTTTGTATATAAGATAATACTTTGACAAAGATATAGCTAAGACTTTAAAATTTAAAAGTCTGTGGCAATAGTTTATAGTCAGAGATCATGTTTTTCCAAAGAAAATGTACTAGGAAGAGGTTTCATGCTGGAGAATGAAATGCAAACAAATCATGTCTTAAAATTAAAGACAACACGGTGTTTCAGTATTTACACAGAAGATGATTTGATTCAGTGCTACTTAAATGGTATGCAGACAATTGTGCCCACTCTTCTATCCTGAAGCAGTGGTTTATAAAGATTTATGAAGAAACTATGTGACAGAGGAAGAATTCCTCAGAACAGAAACTGTATAAGGGCTGATACAAGGGACCCACACATTCTGTAGAGAAGAACAGTTTGGAGTAGAGCAAGGAACTGGATCCACTGGACTACTACAAGAAATTTGGCTTATCACAGCACAGCATGGTGTCCAGATGCTACTACAGGCAGAAAGTTTCCAGTGCAAACTGCAGCATCAGCTAGACATCTGTCTTTTCTACCCCCTACAGGGACATTGCATCAAGTTTCTATCTTCTGATCTTTTTGCCATTTTGACAAGATTTGTAAGAACTTGTTATTCTCTCCTCCAAAAGCTTCTGATGTCAAATGGCTCTGTGTGTTCAAAAATTACTGAAGAGCACCATAATTATGCTTAACTTCTGTGAAAAATACTACTTAAAAAGCATGAGATTTAAGATAGCAAAAAGTAAATTCGAACACAAAGACAAAACAATGCCCAAAAATTTTCATGAAGGTACTTTAATGACTTTTCAAAAACATAAGGCTTTACCCAAGTGCTTCAGGACAACCTGAAGTCACTTCAGTACTTTGAGAGAGAAGTTTTCCCAGCTGGTAGTATCTTTCATTAAACTGAAAGCCAGTTTTCTTTTTATTACTTTATTAAACATAGGAAAGAGCTACCACAAATTCCACAAAGACAGACCTATACAGAAACAACATAAATATCTACCACGGAGCTACAGTTTCACAAAATTTAGTCTTGCATAATCAAGTAGAGGTTTCAGTCAAAGCAAGGCAATGCCTCTGGTTGTTCTGGATGCTATGGCCTCAGGTGGAAAGAAAATATGGTCAATTTATTAGGTATGCCAAAGAAGGAGCCGGGGTTTGACTACAATTTAGCTAGCTTACGTATTTTACACTTGACTAGAAGGTTCATGAATGTCCTTGAAGTAAACGTTTTGGCTATATTAAATGTTATCTTCATATTGATCAGGATAAAAATAAATACGCCTCTATGCACAACAGGGATTAGTTAACAGGTACATACATGGAAAATCCTTTCAACAGAAAGGAAGATAGCAGACCTTAAAAGTAAGTTAAAATGCATAGCAGCTGGTAACTTATTCAAAATAAAAAACAAAACACTGGCAAGGCGATTAGAAGTTATTACCAGGAAAAAAAAGATTCTTAAAACATTTTTTAAAAGCCTTTTACAGTAAGACTAAACATGAGACATAAGCCTTGGTTTTATAACAGCCTATGGGTAGACAGGCTAACCAATGTGAAGACCAATTTGTTTATTAATGATATAAAACCTGCAGCTTTGTTACAGCCTTCATCAGGCAAGGACCAACAAAGCTTCATATTACAGAATCATAAAATAAAGGCCATGTAAATCTCCAGGATCTAAACCCTTAGAACTTCTGCCATCATCTTCTGTAACATTGTTATCTCTATAAACCTTACCTGGTCTTCCTTTCCGGCTCAGAACAAACCGAAGAGCTCAATGTTTTAGTCAGAGTTACTTCCTGATGACCAAAGAAACAAGACAACCAAGGCCCGTATTTCTTAGACTTCAGTATTTTGCTCAAGGGAAAAGTGGTCACATCATCACTTGAAAGTACTCTACAATTAAGGAAATTCAGACTTGTACCTAACATGTATCCCAAGTTTGTTTTGGCAGAAGAGTATTAACTGATCATTTTCTCTTTACAACAAAATGATACTAGTCTGACAATCTATTAAGACTAATTATGCATGTTGGGATAACATGGTTTACCAATAACCAGCTGATTAAGGTATATGACCACTAGCCACTGTCAAGACTATTAAATATCAGTTGAAATTCCATTCTTAAGAATGGAAGCATATAGAAATACATATAGCTATAGCCCAAACTAACCTAAGCTTGTGCTGAGATGCTACATTTCTCAAGAGATTGGAGATGCCCAGAGCTATTGTTTTGGCAAAAAAGTGTCACAACAAGAGCAAAATATTCATTATAAAACCTGCATTTTGTTATGCAGTCCTGACTACTTCATATGCATATATGAATAAACCTACTTTTATTAACTAAATTGTCCATTAAAATCACTAACCATTGAAAAATGTAGTTGTTTTCCAATAGCAACAATGTTTATTCTTGAAATTAACATTCCCCTTAGAACATGACATCCCATTCCATGTATAGTTAGATTTTTCAATAATCACCATTGTCATTAAACATATTTAATATATTAAAACAGTAAGAATTGGTTTATCTTATCTACCAGTACCAAAAATCACACAAAGCTAAGTACTCCATAATTTCAGTTACACTGAGGAAGCTATTGAAATCAGATTTTGAATATGCTTCTCACCACCCCCCTGTCCCAGGTGGCAATGGAAGAACAATAAGGTTGGCTTAGTGCAGATCTAAGCACCCTTAAAAAAAGAAAATACTAACAGGCTGATGAAGATGTGCAGTATCACTCAGTTTGCTTGCTTGACATTTTCTGAACACAAAAGTTCAGCCAATTTATTTCCTGCTCTATATGCTCTGATTTCTGACAATAGGGAATGAGAGAGGGGATGACAAAACCTGATATTCTCAGAGACTGCACCTGTATTGATGAAACACTTTTATAAGACCACATACTCTAATAGGGAAATAGAGTTTTACTAATATTCTTCTTTGAAGACTTAACTTAGATTTAATTCTTTAAGTTAATAGCATAGGAATGGCTCATTAGAAATGTGTTTCACCTCACAATCATGAGCAAAGTTGGTACTTGAAATGTTTCCCCTTCCCACTTTATCTGCAAGTAACGATGAAGTCATGCCTTGCTTCTCACAGGTCAGGCAGAAAAGGCTTTTTTTTACTGAGGCATTTTTACCAGGTTATTCTCCATAGGCAATTTAGCCAAACAGGTAGATGGTGCATAAGGAATGCACAAAGTTCCAGAACAGTATACCGATGCTTTATTTTTAAGCTACCATCACAAAAGCAAACATTTGTTTTCACCAGCATTGTTTGTTTTCAAACTGTTTCTGCCATTATTTTGAATTTCAGTTTAAGAAAATCCCACAACCAAAGCAATTTTGTCATTAGAAGACTAAATGCTTCTCCTATAATTACTCTGAAGCATTTGAAAAGGATGCCAGTGCTATAATATTTAGAACACTGTGGTTCTGCAACAATTCTCAGCTCAAGGCAACCTGAGAACAGTTGTAAGTGACCTTTCATGACTTTGGAAAAAGTATGCTAAATTTCTATACTCCTCCCAACTACACCCTCAGAATGCCAAATAACACACTATAAAATAACAAACTAAGAAAACCTCCTGCATTTTTTTCTGTTTTTCTGGAAAATAGCTCAGGTTTTTGTACTTATCTTTTTACTGCAGATTCCATAGCTTGCAGCTTGTTTCTTTCAAGGTATTTGCTGCAACTTGCTTGCCAATGAACATCCAGGGAAACACTGGATGTTATTCAAAAGAAAGATCATGAAACCACCACCCTTCAGCTCTTTCAACTTCCACCCTTGGTATTTATGTTTGCCAGTTTGCTTATATATACTGGGGCTATTTTAAACCCTTTTCACCTTGTTAACCCCTACAGACATGCCTTCTTGCTTAGCTACACAACTCACTGAGTTCTGCTTCTAGCATACTCACTATTACATTAACACGAGCAAAGAGACCCACAGGTTACTTCTTGTCATGAATATGCATTTTCTTTCATTCAACAAAGTGTAATATTCTAGGATTTCAGACTAAACACCTTCCCCTCCCTCAATAACTATAATGTATGATAGAGATAATAGAAGACCATGAGTGGTATAAAGGTGAATCAGATCATTTAATTTTTCATAACACAGGAGCTTAAGACCATTAAATAAAAACATGTCTTACACAACAATTATGACACAATTTATTCCAGACAAGTATTGAACATGTAAAAACTTTACACAAACTCAAAAAAAGCCAAATTCACAGAAGTAAAGAAATCCATCAAGGATTATTAAATATAAAAAAAGAATTTTAAAAATTCCACTTCTGGGTCAGGAAGACCTGAGCTGCAGATCGATGAATGGTGGGAAGAGTATCTGAGCAGATTATTCTTGTACGCATCACCTGCAGTCAGCATCAGACAGGGTCAGAAACACCTTTGACTCATATTCATAGAATCATAGAATTGTTTGGGTCAGAAGGGACCTTTAAAGATCATCTAGTTCCAAGCCCCCTGCTGTGGGCAGGGACATCTTCAACTAGATCAGGTTGCTCAAAGGCTCATCCAACCTGACCTTGAACACTTCCAGGAACGGGGCATCCACAACTTCTCTGGGTAACCTCTTCTAGCATCTCACCCCCCTCATAGTAAAGAATTTCTTCCTCATGTTCAATCTAAACTTGCTCTCTTTCAGTTTAGAACTGCTGCCTCTTGTCCTGTGACTACAGGCAAGCCTTGGTAAAAAAATACCTCAGTCTTTCTTATAAGCTCCCTTTGTGCATTAAAGGGCTCTAATAAAGTCTCCCCAGAGCCTTCTCTTCACTAGTCTGAACAACCCCAATTCTCTCAGCCTTTCCTCACAGGAGACATGTTCCAGCCCTCTGATCATTTCCATGGCCCTCCTCTGAACCTGCTCTAACAGGTCCATGTATGTCTTCTGCTGGGGATCCCAGAACTGGACACAGTACTACATATGGGGTCTCACAAGAGCAGAGAAGAGGGAAAGAATCACATTCCTCGACCTGCTAGCCTCGCTTCTTTTTATGTGGCTTTTTATGAAGCCCAGGATATGGTTGGGCTTTCTGGGCTGCAAGCTCACATTGCTGGCTTACACCCAATTTTTCATCTACCAGTATCCCCAAGTCTTTCTCCACAGGGCTGCTCTCAAACCATTCATCACCCTGTCTGTACCAATACTGGGGATTGCCCCAACACAGGTGCGGGACCTTGCACTTGGCATTGTCAAACCTTATGAGGTTCACATGGGCTCACTTCTTGAGCTTGTCCAGGTCCCTCTGAATGGCATCATGTCCCTCAGGTGTGTCAACCACACCACTCAGCTTGGCATCATCTGCAACCTTGCTGAGGGTGTACTCAATCCCACTATGTCATTAATAAAGATATTAAACAGCACTGGTCCCAGCACATACCCGAGGAACACCATTGAATGCTGATCTCCATTTGGAGATTGAGCCACTGACAGCAACTTTTCAAACATGGCCATCCAGACAATTCCTTATCCATCTAACAGTCTATCCATAAAACCCGTATCTCTCCAAGGCTATTGTATGGGAACACATCAAAGGCCTTACATAAGTCATGGTAAATGATACCAGCTGCTCTTCCCTTACCTATCAACACAGTCGTACCATTGCAAAAGCCACCACATTAGTCAGGCACAATTTGCACTTTGTGAAGCCATGTTGGCTGTCTCTAATCACCTCTCTGACACCCATATGCCTTGACACATCTTCTAGGATCTTACCAGGCACAGAAGTGAAGATGTGTATTGGGTCAGGCTGAGATGGAGTTAATTCTCCCCATAGCAGCTGTCAGTTGCTGTGCTTTCTACTGGTAGCTAGAAAGGTGTTGATAACACATCAGTGTTTTGGCTACTGCTGAGCAGTGCTCACACAGCATCAGGGCTGTGTCTCCAACATTTCTGCCATCACCACCAGTGGGCTGGGGATGGGCAACATCATGGGAGGGGACATAGCCAAGACAACTGACGCAAACCAACCAAAGGGATATTCCATATCATATGATGCCAGCTCAGATATAAAAGCTAAGGGAGAGGAGGAAGGGGGCAGGGGACATTCATTTTTTATGATGTTCGTCTTCTGGAGCAACTGCTATGTGTACTGAGGCCCTGCTTCCCGGGAAGCAGCTGGATATCACCTACTAATGGGAAGCAAGAATAAAATCTTTGTTTTCCTTTTGCTCCTGTGTGCAGCCTTTGCTTTTATTAAACTGCCTTTATCTTGACCCATGAGGTTTTGGTTTTTTTCTTTTCCATCTCATTTTCTCCCCACCTGTCCTGCTGAGGAGGGGAGCGATAGAGCAGCTTGGTGGCACCTGGCATCTAGTCAAGGTCAACCCATCACAGGACGACTGGTTGGTAGTTCCCAGGGTCCTCCTTTTTAAAAATGGGTGTGATGTTTCCTTTTTTCCAGTCACTATTCCTGAGTTACATGCATTTAATCTTATGTATAATTTTATTCCTGTTTAAACAATTTGGTGGAATGTTTCAAATCCCTCTACTATCATTCTGGTTCAAGCTTTGCAATGATATCTAAACAATGTCTTTGGTCTTTGAAGAGCAAGTCATAAAACTAGTGCCTGTCACACACAAAGTTACTGAAGAAGGAAAGGGAAGAGAAAGCCTTGAAGACAGGATGAAGTTGGATGCAGACAAATGAGAAAAGGCACAAGAAAGCAGGAGGAGATCTGGAGGTACTGAGAAATTGCAAACCTACTAATAGCAGTGCAATGGAAGTAGCTGGTCAAAGAGAAAAATGCCTCAGTAACTCACATTATTACAGCATACGAAACAGAAGGGCAAGGTTCATTGTGTTTTTGAAGTGTCCCAATAAGAACACTTGGTATTGTACTTCATTGTCATTAATAACTGTCCACAGCACATCCCTGCAAAAGACTTAAAACTCTCCAGTTCCAGTATTGCCAGGCAACAGATTTCCACTGAACAGAAGTCATTCCTCTATGTTATTTTGGTGGATGAACTCCAAATTCCCCATGATTTGAGCCATGCCACCACTCATCTCAAATAAAATGGCTTGAACTTGAGTTGCAAGGTGATGGAATCTGGTGACTTTTGCCTAAAGCAACTAACAATACTTGGACTCAGTATACATAAAATACAAGTAATATTTTTCACTATTTCTAAAACAGAAGTCTCATACACTTTTGTATAGAACAAACACCTTCATCATGATGTAACAAACTTAAAGATGTGTAATTAAGATAGAAACAAGTCTGACCTATCTTTTTTTTTTCCACAAGAAACAGGGAATTAGTCTGAAAAAGACATCATCATCACCACCACCACCACCACTAGATTACTACTGTCAGCAAAAACGATGAACAAGTTCAGAAAAAGCTTGCTATCTCTTCTGAAGGCTCCAGTGAAAGAAATCCTACAGGCAGAACACCAAACTTTTACAGGGAAGCCATTAATACTCAGCATTTCATTACAGTTTAACTGGTCTGTTTTATCTCACCCATACTCTTCAGCATCCACAAATGTTCACATTCTGTGCTATTCCTAAAACAAATACATTCCAAGCCCAATGTGTTGAGGGACAAAGAAACTTAGCTCACCGAAAGGAAATGGTTTTATGAACTATATATTTTTCTTAGAACCATCTAGTACTAAACCAAGTTCCTTCCACAGTCACTTAATGTTGTCAATTAACACATCTGGACAAATAAAAGGGCTTGAAAATAAGCTTTAAAAAGGCAAAGGATACCCTACTTTAGGAAGGGGATGGGGGACAGGGACAGGGCGGGGGGGCAGGAATCCTTTGAACTTGCATCTACAGCTTTCACAGCAGAAACCCTGAAAAAAAGGCAAGGGAACTGCACAGTACCTGCTTGTCCCCATGCTCACAGGGGCTAAATTCAGGAGTCACCACCTATTAACATTAAAGGCTATCCCATTCCACAGGGAATCATGTATAAAACAACAATTTATGCAACACAGAAGAAATGGAGTTTACTTTGTACAGAAGTAGCTTGCTTAAAGGCCATGACAGGTACTGATCTCACAGCAAGGCAGGTATTTGTAGATCCCTGCATGTTCAATTAATCACGGTTGCTTTTATGTAGTCCATTGTTTGATTAGCTCTTAATTAAATAATTGTTTAAAGGTCTGCTTTTAAGGCTCAGATACTTAGTTTCTATCTTCTCATCCAGCTTTCTTCTGTACATTTTATTACTCCTTTGACTAACACTTTGTAAATCTTCTCAGCAAAATTTCACAGAATCAGAGTGGTGTAGATGGAAAGGGACCTCTGGAGGTCATGTGGTCCAATTCCCTGCTCAACCAGGGCCACCTAGAGCAGGCTGTCCAGGATTACGTCCAGGCAGCTTTTGAACATCTCCAAAGGTGGAGAGTCCACAACCTCTCCAGGCAACCTGTACCAGTGTTCAGTCACTCTCACAGTACAAAAAAAAAAAAAAAAAAGTAATTTTCCTCTACATCATTGATATTGAAGTTCTCCCTCAGACCAGAATGTGAAAGGATGCAAGAACTTCTCTGCTTTGCCCTGCTTTTTGACCACACACAACATAAAATCCAAAGAGTGATACATATCAAGAGTAGCATTTGAACTTGTAACTGAAAAACACAACAAAGAAACCCAAACACACTTACTTGTCTTGCTTGGTTTACAGTAGAGACTGCACACCTTGGGACCAGAGACTTTGAGTAACAAATGTTATAAAAAGCAGACCAAAATATGATATTTATTTGAAAATTTTAATACTTTTCTTCTCAATGTGAAATTTGTCTAGAATTCAGAATTCATTTGACCAGGGGCGGGAAGAGAATTTTCCAAAAATAGTTCTGTATCTTAAGGTTTCCCTGATAATTTTAAGCTAAGAATTTTTGTTATTTGCAGTTAATTATTATAGAGTTCTATTGCTTTACTATTTCATTTACTACTGAAAAACTAAGTGAAAAACTAAGAAAAAGGTACCTAAATTACCCCATTGTAGAAATAACTAGAAAAACCAATATTCCTGAAACAGAAATAGAACACAAATAAAAGAATAGTCATTTCAGACTAATACTTCTGATTTATTTTCCCCTGTAACTCAGCTGGCTTGATCGATTGGGCTTGCTTGAAGGACAAAGTAACTATTTTTCCTAACAAAGTTAGAGTACCTGAATTAATGCATGGTCCTTCACTCAGTCTTTTACCTGACGCTTTCTGGACATCCTCCATACAGCTCATTTCCAACACTTACTTCTACTGCTCATTTGCAGTGAACGATCCATTTCTAGAGAGTTCAATTAATGTACAAAAGAGTTCACACCAACAAACTTAGGTACTGCAGAAAAAGAATGGAAATACCAGTCTGCAGATGTTGAGGTAACTGAGAGGTTAATTTTTTTAAAAGGCTTCCTGTAACAATAATAGTGAAAAACATTTCAAATAAAACCCAGCAAATCTGAGGAAGTAAATAGCCCTGATCAAGATAGCTTATTCCTTATAAATGGCAAGAAAAGTTTAATTTCATCATGTTTGTAATTTTCTATTTCATAACCATTCTTTCTTTGAATACTTAATATAGTAATAAGGACTGCACAGCATGCTCTTCACTGTCCTTTCCATGCTACCATGCCTCCCATTCCCAAAGTGTAGCATCAGGAAGTTCCACAGCAGAGAAGTAGAGATAAACAAGAGAAAGAAATTATAACTAATCTCTCACATTCTCAAAGTTTGTTCTTTCTTCATAACCTCAAGCCTTGGGAAACAGAAATAGTACCTTATATACAGAGGAATGGAGAAAAGGTCAGAGGATTCACTGCTGCTAGCATAAAATTATAAGTGCTATGGAATAAGCCATAAGGCCTACCTGAATTTAAAAAAAAAAAAAGTGGAGGGGAATTCAGTATTCAGAAAGCTTAAATTTAGTTAACATATGAACTCTGTATGACTAAGACTTCAATTCTCCAGAACCATACTTGTGACTCATTCCCTTTCTTTCATCCTGTTACAAATCTCCATCCCTTTATTTTCCAAAAGACATTACATGTGAGCAGAGGTACAGTCAAGATAACCAAGCAAGATGATATTCATAATCTCTTGTTCTAATACCTATTAGTGTATACTAAACAGTTGTACACCATCAGCAAGCAGGAAAAAAACTGCGTGCAGAAAGGTTCTTCCTGCACACCCAAATCTAGGTTGTTCCTAGACCAGGCTTCCTATGAAGAGTCCCCTAACAAAGCAGGAACTTCTGTCTAACAGCAGTAGTCAACCAGCACTTTCCCATCAAGAAAATTTTTTTCCAAGGAAAATTGGACTGCAAGATATCGTATCAGCTGGTCAGTTCCAGCTAACTGAAACGTCTTTTTCAACCATTACAGCTAAACATAAGGTCAAGATTTTAATTCCAATTACCCAGATTAACATTTCTGTAACACTCCTTAGGTAAGCCAGGTTTAATGCATCCAACCCAGCTCTCAGTATTTCAACATGACATCAAGTGTCGAAGAGTACCACAGCAGATGAAATTCTCCCAATGGCAAGTTTATTATCAAATTAGGTTTAGTCACCTGAAAAATGTTCCAACTAAAGGGAACAATCCTTTGCCCAGTTAAACATTTCTCATCTTAGCATATAATTATAAAAAAAACCCCCACCAGGTAAAGAGTCAATACAATAATAATATTTGTTTATGCAGACTGGACAGTAGTTAAACATGAGGGTTTTTCTTACATTTTTATACTAAAAAACTGTGTCTGTAGTTGAGTTGCTGTTAAGAAGAGAGTTTATTGTAACTACTACAACAGAAGACTTTAACTGGTATGAAATAAAACCAAGTTCATATAAGCAGTTATCAAACTGGCAGAGAGAACCCCTAAATCAAGTTTTACCTGAAACATTAAAAGCTTGCAAGTTTTTCATATAGAGCTGCCCTTCTGGGACACTGTAGAGACCTTGGACAGAATTTACTTTAGAACTAAAGGTCTGTTATCCAGCCTAGAGCCTTTTAATAGCTCCTTTCCCAACGACTAGACCAGCATAACCAAACAGGCATTTCATAATAGATATCAAAAGTTCATCAGCAAATACTGAGGTACAGTTACCTGTTGTTTTATTTTTTTTAAACAGACAAGTCACAGGAACTATGCTGTGCGCAAGCATACCTTATTCCACTAAATCTCTTTGCAGAACTCAAACTTTTAAGGGAACAACTTTAGGAGCTAGTGTAGAATACAGCAAGTAGTTCCATACAAATGCATGCCATGACACAAGATATCCCAGTTCACATACTGCTACTTTTCCCATCCTACATTTCCCCAAGCAGAGATTAGGTTCGAAAACAAGCTTTTTGTTACTGTTTTTTAAACATATCTAAACTCTAACAGTAAAGTTTCACGTTCACTCCCGAAGCCTACAAGTCTCTAATAAGATGGAGAACAGGATCATTTAAGGATAGTTTATCAAACACAAACAGTTCCATTTCAGTTGACACAACTGGTAATATTAGCTCAATGTTTAGAACTGTTAGCTACTTCAAAATCTGAATTTTAGTGATAAGGTATTTCCCCATAGTTAAGAGTTTAACATTTATTACAGAAAATCCTGAAAAAAGTATTAATTTAAAACTGGCTGGTATTCTTGCAACAGTAACAAACCAAACCAAACCCAAAACTTTGTCAGACCACTCACCTGCAACACTGGTAATGGTTACAGGAACTCCTTGAACTTGAACACCTGCAGCACCCAGGTTGGCAACACTTACTGTTTGAAGATTAGGTACTGAAGCAAGCTGGGCAGCGTTCAGAGTGATGGGGGTGCCAGCAACAGCCACTGGTGCGATCTGGGCAATGGTTGTGCCACCACTTGAAGACACAGGGGTGATGGTTAGTTGCTGGGGTAACCCAGCATTTTGGACTTGAAGATTTGAAAGGCTTTGCAGGTTCTGAACCTGTACAGTTTGCCAGCTGATCTGCCCTGATGGTGTTAAAGTTGGAGCCCTGATGAGCACCTGAGTTGGACTCACCGCCTGCAGCTGAACGTTCTGCAAAGGCTGCTGCTGGATGGTCTGTATAGTCTGCCCTGACTGGAGCTGAAATGACTGTGGAGGAATGGCCTGAATAATCTGCTGTTGAGGCTGCTGGATCTGTATCTGCTGCAGAATGGGCTGACCTACAATTTGGACCTGCTGAAGGGAACCCGACTGATCCTGGACATTCTGTAGTCCATTGGACTGAAGCTGACTGGAGCTCTGGGCTTCAGAGTCTGTGGCCGTTGTTTGAGGTTCTTCAGTCGTCTGCTCTGAACTGCTACCTGCTGTGCTTGTGTACTGGCCTGTTTCTGCAGAGCTTACTAGCGTGTCACTGCTAGTTAGAGATGTTGAGGCAGTGGTCGTAGAGGTGGAAGATGAGGAAGGAGACTCTGGCATTGTACTAACAGAGGCAGAAGTGACAGGTGTAGAAGCTAGCTGATTTCCATTGGAAACTCCGCTCTCAGTAGACTGACCAACTTGACCTGACCCTCCTCCAGCTGCCACGTTGTTTATCACAGGCAATGCTAGGGTTACCCCACCAATGTTTATAGGTAATGTTGTTACAACTTGCGCCTGAGCACCAGGAATAGTTTGCAGTTGCAGCGGTATGGAAACACCAGGCCTAATCTGGACCGGAACTGTCTGATTTGCTAGGTTTTGAGCAATAACATTCCCCGAAGCTGTCCTATTTGCAGTTGTGAGGATAGCTTGATTATTCCCTGCAGGAATAAGCTGAATTTGACCCTGTATGTCTTGTAGGCCAGTAGCATTAGACGGATTGATTTGAAGTGGTTGGCCTTCTGTTGTCTGAATCTGTGGGATCACTTGGTATTGGACACTACCGCTTGGATTTTGTACTTGAATGACTTGGAATTGTCCAGGGGTTGTTGCAGAAGAATTGCCCGATTTGGTTTTTGAAGGAGATGCACTTCCATTGTTACTGCTGGAGGGACTTGCTGCACTCGAGGCAACAGAAGATCCTTGTTGAGCAACATTGTTTTCTTTTGAAGCGGAGGGAGCCGCAGCAACAAGCTGCCAAGCGTTTCCAGCAAGCTGAGTTGTTACCAATTCTAACTGCTGTGGCTGATTCTGCAGCTGCACCAAACCTTGATTTGGATCTATAATAATCTGCTGCTGTCCGGTTCCTTGATTCTCACCAGGAGTTCCTATTTTGCTGCAGGTGGCTGCTAGCAAAGCGAGAGGTGAAGGCTGAGAATCCTATCCGTAAAGATAGAAAACATAGCAGATTCAGAAGAGCATGAGTAT
This sequence comes from Egretta garzetta, assembly GCF_000687185.1. Lineage (NCBI taxonomy): Eukaryota > Metazoa > Chordata > Aves > Pelecaniformes > Ardeidae > Egretta > Egretta garzetta. The sequence continues at coordinate 8,097,466 of NW_009259683.1, forward strand.
GAACCATCAAGAAGTAAGCATTAAGGGTAACACAGGAAGCCGAAAAAAAAAAAAAGTGCTTCTGCATAGAGACCAATTATACAGCTCTGAATAAGGAAGTATGTATTTCTGTAAATAATCTGTAAACATAAAGCCCCCAATTATCAATGAATAGGTGAGAGCCTGGACCTCAACCACATCCTCAATCCAGTCTTTTTTTTTTTTTTTCCCTGCAATAAAGAAAAATTTTAAAAATGCTGGTATTACATGGAAAGCAGCTGATCAGTGCAAAATGCAATCAAAAAAACATGTCCAGGCACTAAAAATATTGCACCCAACCAACTACGTTTTACCCAACCCAAAGAAAGATGCCCTGAGCAGGAAATGCTGTTAGCTAAACATTTAATTTCAAATGCTAATAGTTTGGGCACTTCCCTATTTGGGTGTGTGTGCTTTACCTGTGAGCCTCCAGTTTTCCCTTTTTTATTATTATTGTTGTTATTCTCTGCCTCGGGAGATTTCTCTCCCTCTGCGGGCATAGTTTCCTCCTTCTTTTGATCTGCAAAAATATCAAGTGTAACAGGTTAATTATTCACCTTCATTTATACAATAACAAAACCTACGAGCATATCCTTTTTGGTTCCCCGCTTGTCGCCTTTACCTCCCCATAAAAACAACGGTGCAAATCATTATTACAAAAGAACGAGTCCTAAGAAACGTGGTTTGAAACCCAACCCATGGGGGCTGGAGAGTTAACACCCAGAAAGGGGAGGTTTGGTTTCCTCTCCCAGAGACAGCAGGAAAAAACCACCCACAACCCTCCCCCTCCCCCTGGGGTTAGCGAAGAAAGGGGGAATGGAGGAGGGAGGTACGGAGGAGGCAAGTCGGAGGGGCAGGCTGGGGAGGAAGAGAAGAAAGGGGGCATAAGAGGAAGCAGCACGGATGGGTGGAGGGGCAGCAGGAGGAGAGCGGGGTAAGAAGGGGGAGAAGCAGGGAAGAAAAGGGGGAACCCGGGAGGGCGGGATAGAGGGGGGATGAAGGGTGGAGGGAGGAGCGGAGGGAGGGAGGGGTGTGCACAGGAGGGAGAGAGGGAGGGGGTTACATACCGCTCATCCCGCATTAATGCCCCGCTGAGGCGCCGCTCTAGGG
>NW_009259683.1:8099800-8105887 GCF_000687185.1 Egretta garzetta
TCTGCGCCTTGGGCAGCCGCGCTGCAGGTTCACAGAGCGGGGGGGCAGCCCCCAGCAGCCGGTGGTGGGCCAGGCTGGTCGTCGTGGCATTAAAAACTGGTAAATTACGGTTGTGCTGTTGGCTTCCTCTGGTTCTTGTACTGCCCCTTCCCTGTGGGAGCAGGCCCCGGCGTCCGTGCCCGCTCAGCCTGGCTGGTTTGGGAAGGCAGCTGGGTAAGCCGAAATTGGTCGTGGCTGCGGTGTGGTGCAAGAAATGGTGGATCTGCAAGTACTGGCAGCATGGCAAAGCCCATTAACCCCATTCGAAATTGGAAGAAACTTGATTGTAGCGGTACACATGTGCTGATCTGTCAGTCTCAATTTTCTACGCTGCATGCCCAAAGTCTTTGTCAAGTAATACAGAGCACCAACTAACCGCAAGTCGGTGACAAAAGTGCCAAAGAATTTCTTTACCAGCTGTTCAACAGTTTCATCCTTCAAAGGGATGAGGACGCCCTCAATCTCCACCCCAGGCCTCCAGCGCACCCTCTGGAAGACAGGAAAGGTAGAAATATGATTCTTGTCAATCCTAGGGTAAGAAAATGATGAGAAATAAACATGGCACAGGCTGTTACCAGGCATTGTACATGGTCAGAACATTCAGGTCGCAAGTAGGTGCATCAGAAAATGACCTTACAAATACTGAATAAATTGCATTCAGATAACCAAATGGTAGTATCTCACAGTTTACAGCTCAGCCAGACCTCAGTGCCTTCTTCAAGGCAGTAGTAAGAGCGGGGCTCCCCCGGGAAGTACCTGGCTGCCAAGGTGAGCCCAGCCCAGCGGTGCCCTCGTGGGCAGGGTGCCAACCTCCACGTCCAAGCAGGCCCGGTTGATGGTGAGAAGACCTGCTGGTGGTCCAGTGGTCATCAGAGGAGCAGGAGACAGGGCTCCCTCCGCCACAGGGCCGCACCAGGGACCAGGGCTGAGCTCTGGTGGAGCTCCTGGCCAGCGGGTGGGGGTCCTGAGCAAGGGTGGTCAGGGCAGCGCAGCCTGCCTGCGTGCTCAGGGCTCAGAGGCGGAGTAGGGAGCACCTCCTGAATAACAGGTTACATGAAGAATGGGCAAGTGTAGTAGCAAGGACAAGTTTTTTAGACAGGTGTTTTAAGTCCTATGGAAGCTTTCACTGGATTCCACTGGATCTGTGGCTGTAGGTACAGTGCTTTTGAAAATCGGGCTCTAGGGTGCAAAGAGTAGAAGCTCTGTCTCAACTCAGCGACTGATTGAAGTGACAGATAAAAGATGTTGGTGGTGTAGGTGGTTTCAGTAGGGGCATCATGATTTTTATATATTTTTACCATCCACAGTTATTCCTATACCCAAAAAAATTCCCAAATTCCAAATGTCACTCCTGTTCAAATTCTTTCTGAGCCTTACTCTTTCAGCATTGTTCCCATATGAGCCAGTGCCTCTGCACTGGTACGGGTTGCTCTCTGCGAGCACTCGTAGAAGCCAGCAGAAGTCACCTGTTGAGTTACAGGGAAGTAGGATTAGGTCTGAGGGTTTATATCTATTCACATACGAGTCCCAACTGCTATTGGATTGGATGAAAGAAAAATACCAGAAATAGGGAAAAATTACCACCTTGTATCAGGCTCAGAACTTTTAAAAGTGTGTTGACACCCAGGAAGAGAGCACAGCATGGAAATGCGTGGGTGAGCAGAGACCCACTGAAATGCGAGGTTCCTGGCAAGATGTAGCTCAGGCGTAGTGTCACATGAGGGTGACTGATTTGCACGACAGCCCAAACTAAGAAAATCCACTTAGTGCTGTGTCTCTACTGCTTGGCATCTCTCATAGTGTAAATGTATTTTGTTCATTTACAAAGAGTTTAGCTCCTTCTTTCCTTTCTCTGTATCCATATGTGCAGTTTTCTGTCTCTCTTGTTTATCAGTTCTTCTACATTTTGTTTCTGGTTTTCTAGTATTTTCATGACATTCCTTAATACCCTGATTTAATTTCCTTTATTTTCTCCAACTTTTTCCTCTGTGAAGTTACTTCCCTGGGTCTTGCTCATCTCAATTTTTTTTTGCTGCTTGCTTTCTTGGTTCTAATACCCACTCTGTTCTCCACCTCAAAAATATTCTTCCACCCAAATTCCCCACTTATGTTTTGCATTTCTTTTTTTTCCTTCTTTTTTAAGCTCCCAAACTGTCTTGTATCTTCTTTTATGTCACTTCTGACTTGCTCTCTAAGCTATCCTTAGCATTCATTGATTTTTCACCTAACACACTGACTGATATTTTTGAACGTATTTAGGCATTGCTCTACTGAGCAGTGAGGCTGGTAATGCTGAACAGGGCAACACCTAAATATCTTTACAAAGAAAAAAAAAAAAAAAGAGGGGGGCGTGAAGGGGGAGGGAGAGACAGCTGGCTGCGTGCTCCAGTTTCATTGGTTACCCTCTCTACTATCTGCCAGCACTTACATAGGGTGCATTTGGACAGAGAGAGCCAAAAGGCCAGCAGCCGTAAACAGCAGAGACAGTAATGAGACGGTGGCTTCACAAAACTAAATCCTGCTGTAGGGTAGCTAGTATTAGATTAAAAGTGCTGCAGCCCTTAGGCACAAGATGTTGAACTAATATAAGACCGCCCTGTTTGACTGAAGGTGGGGGTGAGGGTAAGAATATATAAATAAACAAATGAAGAAATAATTTTTATCTGGCAGGATTATGCAAGATCGAGTATCAGATATCCGCATTTCTGAATGAACCTTCTTCGCCAGCCCAAAGGCTCTTTTGCCAATTCTTTCATACTCCCTTTCTACTCTTGATGTTGCTTTGTCATGGAACCCAAATGTTTCCAAGAAATCGCTTTCCCTGTATATGTGCAGGTTTAGGTGCATATTCTTCCTTTGTTATTTGGGCCCTTGCTGGCATCTGGTGTTCCGTTGTAAACTGTCTCAGCTCCAACAGTAGCAGCTTTGAAGAATTTGGTGACAGCATAGCGTTACTGATCAGACAGGGCCTGGACCAGAGCCACAGTGTACTTGGCAAGCACTCTCCTTGGGCATTGTTCCATATGATCCCAAGTGGACCAAGTCAGAGGTATTTGACCTGCTTGGATTCTGTGGAAAACATTTATCGACAACACCATGGGAACTCAAGGCATGAATTCTTCTGTAGTGTCATTTCTTTGCAAATGCATCAGCCTGGGGGACCTCAAACAGCTCAGGACTGGGTTAAGAATCCTGCCTCCAGGAAGAACAATGGTAAAAATGAATGCTCCAGTTCTGCCTGCCATGGCCCTAACTTGTCAAAGCCTGAAACACAAAGCTCCCCTTCCCTTCTACCACATCTATACCCATTGCTCCTGCTTCTCACTCACCTGACGTTCTCCTAGGATTTTCTCATGTCGTAACTTTGTGGTGGTAATTATGAGAAAAAGTATGTCTCAGACACTGAATCAAGCATTTATTTATTCCAGACATAATTTATGCAATAACATAACTCTAGCCAGGTCCCATGCACTCCCCGGCCCATTACCATATCAACTCTGACCATTAAGAGCCATTGCATCAGACAGTGTAAAAGTGAGCTTTTAGCGTAGGATAGAGAAGTGGAATCCACCTGACATTACTCAAGACATCAGACTTTATTCCTTGTCATAGTAACAGGTCACAGCTGCGATCATCCGTGGACATCAGCATGTCCATGGACATCATCCATGGACATCAACTGCAGGACATTCATTGATGGGCTTCCCCTGGCTTAGTCAAAGATGTGCTTTTTCACCACACAGAATCACATCACCCAGGATGAAGATGATGCACATACCTTAAGGGAGTGATCATTCTCTGCTGTACACTTTTCTGTCCTTGACCTACTGCAAGCTTGAAAAATAAAATGAAGTCTTGCCCAAAGTTTGCTTGAACTCAAGGAGCTACTTGACTCTACTTGTCATTGTTATGAAGTGTCTTTGGCTTCTCTCCTCCTGTCCCTAAGAGGACAGATCTAAGTCTCTGCAGACATCTTGCCTTCTCCTTTCTCCCAAGCCAGAGATCCCCCATTGCCAAGTATGTGACATAACCTACCAACATCAGTGCTAAATTAAGAAGGGAAGGAAAAACCTCGGGATGCACATCCTCATGATTAGGAGATAGATACTGTTAAATATGTAAAAAAAATTGTAGGCAAGCTATGGGTGGAATCAAGTCTGACAGGAGATCAGTGATTTTTCTTTGAGCTGGACAAGCATACAGATCCAGCTACCATTCGACAGCAACTTAAGCAGTAATTGAAAAGGTCCCAGTGGAGTTTTCCAGTAGATAAACTCATGAGCTCGGATGTGGGGTTGCAGGCACAGTCACCAGTGACTCTTGATGCGTCAGTCTGTTGATATCAGTGTCCTGGGAACTTGGGGGATCATAGCCTGCTTCTGTCAGCATGGGTGGGAGAGAGCTGTGGGACACCCAGACATCACAGGTGTTGCTAAATCACCTGACACTGGCTTTGTCTTCCATGGTTACCTACAACAGCTTGCAACACAATTACTCCTTCTTTTTGATCTAAAGCATGGAGACCTGAATATGCAGAGAGTATTTTCTTCCCCTTCAGTGACCCTGATGCAGCCGAGAAATTATCCAAGAAAAGTCTGCTACCACTTCTTATCAAAATGGTTGTTTACATTTCCTAAATAACCTTGCTTACTGTTGGTTTTCCAGTCCCAGCATGCTGCCAGAGCTGGCAGGAATTATGCTTTGAGTTTCCACACAACTAGTTATCCTCCTCTACTTGTTCAACAACACACTTATGCTAGTCATTATCTCACCAAGGAAGGGCTGAACTTATCACAAATCTACCGTTAATGTTGTACTTCCCATTCTAGAAACCTCATCTCGCTGCTGAGCTGCCCCACCTGCATTTGCAGAACTCTTCTCACAGAGCCAGACACGATGCTCAAAGGGATCCTGTCTTTGCCATCAGTGACAATATCTGACTTCACAGAAGGTCATGCCTGATGTAACTCCAACATTGCAGTCTCGCTTTATGTGGCTCATTGTGTGCAGGAGACAACGCTTCTGGCTCAGGAAGTCTGCATGCATCTGCGTTGCTACTGAAAGCACCACTGCCGTGCCCAGATACATGCTTCTTGCTCAGTTCATCTTGCAAAAATGGAGAGGCTGTGATGGTGGGTGTGGTGACAGGTCCATGGTATTTTATACGAGTTTTTAAAAATTGTTTGGTACTTCAAAGACAGAAGCATGATCCCTCTCCCCTGTTCCTCACAGTGAAACAGGGCTGGCAGCTTACAGAGTACCAGAGGATGGGTAAGTAAGTGGGATGCAGTACAATCTAGGATGCTAGTTAACATACCTATAATATGTGTAAGCATAAGTAGGATATCCTAAGCTCTGCGTAATTTGCAATTTATGATCCAAATTTTGCACATGCTACCAGTGACTCAGTTCTGCACAAATCTTGTATTAATAAATGTAAAAAGTGCTGCATGAGAGATGTGTCAATAACAATGCCAGTTTTTGTTTGAGAAAATCAATGAATATACCTGGAAATTCTCAACTCTACAAGTACAGCAGGTATATGGGAAAAAGTGAGGTAGAATTTTTATCCCTGAACTCTAATAGAAAAGAAAACTGACAAGCACATTCCATAGTCTCAAATATATTTTCTAATCTTGACTCTTTAACACGATACACTTTTACTTTAATGAAGTTTCTGACGCGAGAGAACTGAGAACATGAGCCACAGACTCCATTCTTATCCAGATCCAAGTCTCAGTGCATTTTGTGGTAGAAGAATGACCCATGTAAAAGAAGCACACAAAGAAGGATACAAATGGAAGTAAACTCATAGTAATAGATCATTCCAAGTACCTGGGATTAGTGGCTCAAATGCCACTGAAGGATATAGCTAAGAGTAGCAAATTCTTGTTACCACAAACGACTGCTTTAAGCAGTAGGTAGCTTTGCTGATGCACAAGAGATTTAGTTCTAAGTAACAAATGAGATCTGAGCTAAGAAGTAATTACAGCTGACCCCCTCTGTCACAGTAGCTGCAAGACAGTGAAGATTAGTGTAGTGATCTTA
>NW_009259683.1:8106107-8116675 GCF_000687185.1 Egretta garzetta
GTGTCCAAAGGCTTAAAACCAGGAAACCAAAGGCAAAATATTTAAGAAAATAAAATCCTTAAAATGGACTTGGTAACTATTTAAATACACCACAGTAGAATGGTAAAATCAGCAAATGTTGCATTAGATAATTTATTCCAGTAATAAGTAAGTCTACCAAGAATTAACAGCAGCCCCAGTGGTGCCAGGAGGAAGAAGCATCATGAATAGTGGCAGCTGGATTCTGTGGCTGATATGTGTATCAGAGGAGCTCTGTGGGGAAACGTAAAATTCAAAGTGGCCAGAAATAAATCCGAAAGAAGATAAATATTTGGAATCAAAGACCTGCAGGCATCAAGAGACGTATTAAGCTGTCTTGAGAGAATGGATCAAAGTCAGCAGCAGATCCATCCAACTCTCTGCTCTGATGTTACTACTTACAAGGAGCAGACCACCAAGGCATGAGTTTCCTTTTGCAGGTAAGAAAGGCAAGTCACTGTCAGAAACTGGCATGAAAGTATTTAGTATTAAAATATAAAAGCTAATTTAAGTTACAACTTTCTGTTTCTTTGATATCGTAACAACAGGAGCTGGAATAAAAAAAAACCACCAGAGCTCATACTGTTTGCCTCTTGCTCCAAGGAACGGAGAATCTCTGACAAGTATTTTTCTAACCTGTTCTTAGAAATCGGAATGGTGGCGATTACACCACATCTTTAGGTGACCTATTTCTGTTCATAGCTATCCCTAGAGTTAGAAGTTTTTCCTATCTTAGCCTAAGCCTTTCCTGCTGCAATTGAAGCCAGTTAGGTTTTATCCTGTCCTCAGTGTCATGAAGATCAATGGGATCCCTGCTTATGAGAACCTTCTAAATATTGGAAGGTTATTACCGTATCACCTCCACACCTGCCATCACCTTTTACTTTTTTAGAGCAGATACATCCTTTCCCTTTTTCAATCATTCTCCATCTTTTAAATCTCCTTTTAACATCTTTTTGTACTATCCTATTAAACTACACCAAACTAAGCCTTCTGAGAGGTGAGTTAAGAAAAACTATTACTAACCCTCTCTTGCATGTGACACATCTATTAAAATGTCCCAGGATGAGTTTTTCTATTTTTGCATCCGCATCATATTGTTGACTCATATTCAATATGTGGTTTACTGTAACACCCAGGTCTCTTCCTACAGTGCTGTTACTATTCTCCATTTTGTATTTATGCATTTGATTTTTTTCTTGCCTCAATATAGTACTTGGTACTTGTGTTTATTGAGATCCATCTTATTGATTACAGACCATTTCTCCCATTTATCAAAGTCATTTTGAATTCTAATCCTTCTGCTCCCTTGCAGCCCCTTCTACTTTGGCATCATGTGCAAATTTTGTAAATGTGCTCGCCATTCCATCATCCAAGTCAGGAATGAAAATGTTGCATTGTATCAGATCTTGGCTAGACCCCATCAGAATTTTATATTATATAGCCTTTTTCTTTGAAAACACAGTATTCATAAGTCTTGGAGAACTTTCTGCAAGCAATTGTGCACCTATTGTGTAGCAATTTAGCCCAGAACGAAATGTTTCTGTACACTGTCTATGAGAACTGTCTATGAAAATGTCATGTGAGACAGTGCCCAAAGACTCCCTGAAGTCAATACACATCGCTTCTAAGTGCCTCTTTCACTGCAGGCCAGATACTCTGTTAAAGAAGGAAAAAATACAGCAGTTTAACAAACTTTTGTTTGCAACAAATCTTTGCTGGCTGTTTCTTTTTCACTGACCCTCCAGGTGCCTTTAATGTGGCTGTTTAATAGTTTATTAGAGTATTGTTCTTGATGTTGAAATTATGTTGACTGCTGATTCCTCCTTTCTTTCTAAAGATAATATTATATTCTCCTCTATTCAGACACACCCATCTTCCATGAATTCTTGAAGACAGTGACGGCAATGAGGTGTTACAAATGTTTTAATTCTAGAACCACTCCACAGAAAATTTCCAAGGTAAATATTTAGATAATGAGTCAACATAGAAATCACAGCTCTGTGCTTAAAATGAATATTTGACTCTTGGTTTAATAAGAGATAAACTAGGTAAACATTGTCAAAGAGAAAGTTTACAAGACAGAGAAGAATAAAGCAGAACAACTTATTAGAAGGAAAACTGTATGACCAGTGTATTAGTATTCTTTTAACTTTAACAGACTTTTCCTTCTAAATATTGCCAAAGGTTATTATAAGAAGCTATTTAAATACTTACTAATTTTCTTTACCAAAACTACATTATCTTAAATTACTGGTCAGTGCTCAAAAGGAGTTAAAAAGGCAAGCAAAATGTTAGGATACAGGTAGTCAGATACAGAAATACTGAAATACAGAGTATTTACACACGACCGATCCTTTTTATCCCTTTACCTCTCAATTTTCCCACTCTTGTCCTTCACAAATCATCTAAACCTGCCCCTTTCCCTGCCTTTAGTTCCTCCTCTAAATATCTTGTACTCAGTCCTGTATGATCCCAAACTGCTTTTCTCCTGCATCCCATGACGTATCCCACCCCTGGGCAGCAAACCCCCACCTTGGTCTGAAAGGTGATCCGGAGAGCTGCTCACTCGCAGTGCCTCACCATGATGGGTTTTTCACCTGGACACGGGGGCTGAGGCTCTGCTGGGGCAGCCCGTGGGGGGGGGCCTGGACAAGGTGTTCATTCCTCAGTGGTCCTTGGTTCAGGTTCCTGCCCGCCACTCTATGTCCTTCTGCTCCTCTGGGCTTGCCGAGGTGGGACTTCAGTGGGATGATGGCTCCTGTGATGGGCCTGGGGTTCCCCTCCTGCCACTGTCTCTTGGAGCTCCTCTGGGGGTGTTCAGGTGAAGTTTATCACACAACCTAACACAGAATGGCTCTTCTGCCACAGGTGGGATGCCAGATATTAAGAAAATGAAAAATACATTTGGAGCCTTTCAAATGTAACTGATCTCTCTTAGTAAGGAAAGCATCCATTTACTGTTGGCCTTGTAAGCAAAGCTATACCCATTTGATGTTACGGGTTGTGGGAGGTCCAATGATTACTTGAGTCTGTTCTTTCTTCTGTTTTAAGGAAAAAATGTCAACAAACCAGTGAAAAAAATGACTATGCCATTTCACACTGGTCATATTTCATTTCAGTATTTTTTATCTTGTTTTTGAGTTGAATTATGATGGAACTGTAAAAAGTACTTTCTGTTTTATAAAGAGCTTCATGCAGATTGCTAAGATTCACCTCCAAAGTGTTAAAAGTCACATTCTAAATCATGACAAAAGTCTTCTTTTTTCATCAAGTTTTAGTTATTATGTGAGAGAAAAAAGGAAATTGCTTTTGGATACTCCTTGGAATTATGTGATGCTATAACAAGATGTTGCTAAGAAATAGGAGAGTTCAACCTTTTCTGCTTGGCAAAAGAATGTGGCCATGAACAGCCCTCCATCTGACTTAATTTATAGCTGTGTGTTTAAATTGTTATTTTACAGCACAGGCACAGTTGCCTGACATCAAAGGCAGCTTTCCTAGGCTGCAAATTTATTGTACTTTGCTGTCTCTGTAGCTGCATCTTGCAACAAGCAGCTTACAGAAGTGGACACAACTAATTTGAGACCGAGTAGCCCATTCACCTTAGTCTTCAGATGAAGAACAACTGAAGAGTTTTAATGCCGGAGTTGTATCTCTTGTAACGGGAGATAACAGCTCTGAACTAGCTAGATGCATCAATAGCCTTCTCTAAGCTGAAAAGCATATTAGCAACGACAAATGTATGAGCACTGCAAAATTCAGTTACTAGATAGTGAAAGATATCTTTTGTATTTGGGGTTTTTTTCTACAATGAAACATTAAACTTGCCAAACAAGTGACTAAGCTCGACGTACAATATAATATGGAAATAGTTTCTCTCTTTACCTACTTGAAAAATAATAATTAAAATATAATTAACAGAAAAATACATAAGTTTTCTGTTTTAATGTGTATATTTTACGTATTAAAAAATGGAAGATATTCTCACTGGAGTGAAGCCTGCCCTCAAGCTTCTCAAGGGCACCCCACAGCTCTGGAGCAAGCACTACTCTGCTGCCTTGCTGAGATGACTAAAGAGCATGCACGGAGAGCCAAACTCTTTGGGTGCCATTAAGTCTCCCTCTTGTGGGAATGTATGCCTTCGATCACTAGGGAGAGGGTATGGGCAGAAACCAGCTGGGCAGTGGCTGCTGTAATCACACAGGGGTGCAGATGGAAGATATGGCTCCGAGGGGCTAAACTATTTTGTCATTTTGACAACAAATTATACCCTAGGTAGAATTCCCCAGTCCCCATCCCTATGCTGACACTATCTACTTTTCCTGTTTCAAACAGAGTAAGAAGGGGAATGACAGGGATAACCAAAGTCAAACCTGACACCTTCTCTTCCGTGTGACCAGCATGTACTTTGGGCAAAGTTCCTGCAGAGCTTCTCTGTAACGCTGAGATGGCCGGGTATGAACACAATAGGGCAGGAAGCATCTCTAGAAGCAGAAAACTGGCACATCAGAGCTTATGCCAGCTCGATCCCTTCTGCTATCTTGTATCAGAGGATGTATTTATGACTCCTTAGTTTCCACTATTTAAAAATTATTCTTGTTTTGCCAGAGTTTATAATCTCCCACTGTTAGTAGCAGAAAAACTTCAGAAAAATTTAACATTTATGCTTTCTCTCAGTTTGTTTGCTCTTGACAATACTCCTCTCATAGCCAGAAATGCCATGATCTGGCAAATCACAGTGGTCTAGACCAATCTCACTGGTCATTGCAGCACTAGTCCTCAGCAACTGCAGTGCTACATTAACAATAGTCTAATTAAAGTCTTCTGGGTTTGGCATTTAGTTTTATGTGCCAATTCACAGCCACATACCTGTGCCGGGTTCATATTCAGCTGCGTGGTTGCACAAATATCTTCAGCCAATTTGAGAAGGTACTCTTCCAAAAAGAACGATTCTCCCTCTCACCCTGGCGTGCGTCACTACTGACTCCCTTGTGGTAGCACTGGCGCTTGTGTGGCCATGCAGTGACTCAGAGAACCTCACCTAACCCAGCTGGAGGCAGCAATTGCAAAAGAGGTGTTTTCTCAGCTAGGTCAGCAAGCTGATTCAGCTGCCTGATGAAGCAGCACAGCCCCAACATGAAAGGAAGGTGCAAAGATGTGGCCATGCAGAGACTGGAATTGCACCTTTCAGCAGCGGTGGAGATCAGCTACAAGAGGTGCGAAACCACTCCTTCACAGTGGGGTTGGCAGAATACCTCTGCTCCGATTTTTCTTGTTATCATGAGGTCTTTTCTTCTCTTCCCTCCTTCATAATCAGCTCAATCATGCTGCGCGAGCGTACTTGTAGCAGACCTGAGAAGAGGTGCATGCTGTGTTTGGACCCTTGAGCTGCCTTTGCTGGCAGCACGACCCCTGTGAGTATGTTATGGCTGTTACGTCAGCTCAGATGTCAAGTGCTAACTCCACATTTATCCACACTGGTTTTCACTTCAGCTTGTACATAAGCACAGGTTGACTGATGGGCTAGGAGGAGAAACTCAACTGGGAAGTGTGGACAGGAGAAATTAGTCTGACCTACTCTTCATAGGCCACATGGGGCAGAGTTAGCTTAAGCTATACATAATGAAGGATTAAGCCCAGAATGAGGGATGGCTCACAAGGACTCTGCATGACACATGGTATACCAGCAGCCTCAGGACATGTGATGGCCTCCTAGGGATTTTAAAGCATATGATTTGGATTTCATACAATATGTGGATGAGCCTACAAATAAGCAATACGGGTGAAAAAATTACTGTTACTTCTCAAAACATTTTTGAAAGTTGATCCTCTGTCTACCAGGTTGCTGATACAGATATCTACAAGGCAGGGATAATGCTGCTTTACCTGGTACAACACAGCAACACTCTCTGGAGAGCTACTATGGCAGGTGAGAATAGCGGGTCCTGTATGCTCTTTGCCTGCACTCCCAGCCATTTCTTTTATGCCAGAAGCTGAACTGAGTGATCAGGCACTGCTATTCCACTGGTTTTACAAGTCTCAAGGTAATCTCTGTAATTTGGAGAAGCTTCTTGGCTGGACATTTCATATTGTTTAAGAACTTTAAGTCTGAATTCTGTCAGTTGTGTGGTTTGGTTTGTTGTTTTTTTTTTTTTAATTACAGGCATTTTATTATTTATTTTCAAGAAAAAACAGTTCTTGAACAGCCCAGTACCTCCCAGCCACACACACGAGTTAAGGACCATCATTGCCACATCCTGCCATTTGGCTTCTGGGGAGAAGTTACTTGTGCCATTAGCTGTGCCTGCAGTTTGGGGACAACCTGTCGAGGTTGCTGTTAGCCTGTGTCTGGTCTTCTAGTTCACCAGAAGAAGACCGCAAAATCTGAGGAATGTGTCCGGGATGTGACTCATCAGCAGATACTGAACACACTCCGGAAAAGAACCACCAAAAGTACTACTAGCCTTGAACAAACCTGCCCTGCCTTCTGACCTTTTTAGCCTGTAATTTCTGTTAGTGAAGGAACACACTAAAGTCAGCAGTGAATGGAAGTTATCTCCGTGGCCAAGAAAGACTCCACAGCCCCTTCCTCCCACTCTTCCTCATCCACATCTTCCTGACCCTTCTAGCCCCCATCCTTCCTTGTTCCAGCTCTGACAGAAGGCAGGTTGCTGTAAGTTGATCTAACCTACAGCAGACTGAAACCAGCTCCCAGAAATACCTCATTAGCTCTGGCATGGATGCACTGGGAGCAGCAGGAGTGAGTGGTTAGCGCTGGGGCAGAAAGGAAGGGTGGGAAGGGCAGAGAGCAGCGTGTGCATCAGCTGTGGTGGGGTGTTAATTCAGCTTACTAGAGCTGTGAAACCATCCCTCGAAGCTGAACAGTCTGTCTCGCGAGCAAAGACAGTGAAAATATCTATCAGTAAGGTTATATCAACTGTGGTTAACAGTGTTGCTACGATAACTAATGTAAGCAAAAGCAGGAAGGTAATGTTATTTAAGTCTTCTTTCAGTGCAGATACACCACTGATAATCGAGTAATATGCAGTTTAAACATAATTGGAACTCTGTGGAAAGCTTAAGCTATTCATAGTATTTAATAATTAAAGAGTAAAAAGTGCACTGATTGTAGTATTAAATTTCTTATTTCATTTAATTATGCCGTCTGTTTCTTAATAATGCAATAGCTTATTTTTGTATAGCACCTTTTTCTGCAAAATTCCCATTTTGCATCAGAATTTAATCAAGATCTTTCTTTTGGTCATAAAGAATAGATACATACCTACATACATACATTCTGAACAATCGCTTGAGACTCTACACGTTGTAATCTGTCAGGGCCCTGCAAGACTCATAAAAGGGGTCTTACCCCTAAATGCTTATTCCAGGATGTGTGAGGCGCCTCTAATTTTTTACATTCTTATACTCACAGCACTCTGGTAAAATTGGGGAGTTTTATTACCCCCAGTACAGCTGGGATATCAAAGCATCAAGATGTTAAAGTCCATATTCAAAAAAGATATTTAAGTGCTGACTTGCCTAAGGTGGTAAGAAAAGTATTTGTGGAACAAGCGCTGAGCTTAAACCTGCCAAATCTAAGAGGATCTTCCTTACTACTGGACTCTTTGGTATCATTAAGATTGCGACAAAGAGTTTATTTACTTTGTTAAGGGTGTAGAAAGATTTTCATATAAGGGGAGTTTTGGATATAGGTCATGGGGGGGCAGAAAGAATGTAAAATAGCTGCTGGTGCCTATGATGCTTTTTATGACTAAGGAGAATGAAAGCTGTAAAGTTTTGGAAAAAGTAATATCCATGACATCATAAACAAGCTTAAATTAAGGAATACTGGCTTATGCTGAAGCCTTAAGGAACTGAAGTCAGGCAAGTGGAGGCATTCCTCTGGGGGAAAAAAAGAGACCTCATAGATTAACTTAGCACTGCTTTAGAACAAGTTGTTGTTGTTGTTACTCAGAAAGCCAGTGCGGTGACAGCCTGTGCACCTATTTGGAATGTATAGCATGTAAAAAAACCAAAAACCAAAAAAAGTTTTTTAGGTTAAGTGTAACCTGTGAAAAAATAGAATGCTGTTATCTTTGTGTTATGGGCTTGCTTTGCTATCTTAATGTTAAAATAATTCTCAGTGTTTCAGATCATTTATGAATATAATCATGGCTCTAAATTTTGTAGCTTTGTTTTATATGAAATCAATTTGGTGGAGATATATAGAGTGGGTTTGCATGTGTTTTTTATGGCTAAGAAAGGAAATTTAAAATGGAAGTGCATAAAGCATGGAGCAAATATTTTCCAAAGGAATTTTCCCTGACATGAAAGGAAGTCTTGATGGGATCTCTAATTTCCTATGCTGGCTGTAGGAGACCAAGCCTAAAGGAACAAAGAAGTTGAATTTCTAACAGGTGACATACAAAAAATACAGTAGATAGAATACGCTTTATTTTGACATGCATTGTTCTGGGAATTTTAAGTATCACTGGTAACAGAATAGGACTTTAGAGCTGTGCATGATCTTCCCCAGGCCTATATGTGGTGTGCAGAGATGTGCATGGATGCGTCGACACTGCCTCTTCAGAATGGTCCTAAGGTTGACCTCGGGGTCTGCTCTCAGGATGCTCGGAAGTGCTATCCACTGGTAGCCCACAGAATTCGTCAGGCTTTGCGTGAACCAGCTTCACACACAGCAAGGCAGAGAGAGATGAACGTCATGCTTATGGCCTGTTGGAAGCCACTGTCAGACTGGTATGTAGGTGGTTGCCCTGTGGATCTTCAAAATCATGTAATTATTTGTTACTATTTCTATCTAAGCATTAAGGCTATTAAAGCTGGACAACATAGACAACACATGCTAGTCTTACTTTACAGAATATAATTTTAGCTCAATAAATCAATTTTTTTTTCATAATGTAATAATTGGGGGGTTATTTTGTTTTAATTTTTATTAATAAAATTATATTAATAAGACTGGATTTATGAAATGCAGAGCATATAAAGTCAGTATTTAAGTGTTGTTATTTTACCAATCCTATGGATAACGTATTTTCTATTCAAAATATTTTGGTTTTATTTGGTGCTACAATAATAAATTATTCTTTTCAGGATGTTCAGTATTTGATTTAATAAGTGAAAACTAGATTTAAATGCCAGGATTTAAGACAGATAGTATTAGGTAGCCTTGAAACAACAAAAAATATAGAATACGTGAAACTTGTAAGAAAGCAGCAATATATCAAAAAAAAAGAAAAACATGTGCTGAACATATGCAGAGGGGTTTTTTTTGTTCTTATACTTGTCCAGGTTAGTGATTTTAAAAGACAATCTGTTTTCACTGTATTTCATCTTTCTTCCTTCTCATCAGTATTATTCCTGGCAGTAGTCATGCAAGTAAACACTGATACATTTCAAAAAAAAACAGGTTAATTTTTCCAGGGTGTGTTTCCATCAGCCTCTGGGCTTTTCTAACATCTCACTGCCCCCTGAGAAGGGGAGGTCTTGCTCCTCCTATGCTCAGAGGGCATCCTTGCAAGTCTTTCTTCTATAAGCACTGCTGGCCACCACACAGTCCTTTCTCCTCTTCTTGCTCTAATACTCATTAAGTTCCCTCCCCAAGTCAACTGAACTCACTATTTGAGTAGAATGTGCTCTTTTTTCTGTTTTGTTTTTCTTTTTTCTGGGCTTGTGTGCTGGGTTTCTGAGCTGAACAGGTCACAGAGAGGTCCCCTAGTGATACCTACATGGTGGAAGCAGGTCGGTGCTAGGGAACACAGAGGAGGGGAAAGACTAGGAGTGATTTTCCTTTTCAGTGGCAAAGAGTGGTTTTATCAGCTCACCCTGTTTAATAAAACTTCACCCTCCAAGCAGGTTTAGGGAAAAAACAAAGGGTTTTTTGTTAAGTCAGTTAGGGTGAAGACAGAGAGGTAGGGGAGCTGCAGGTGGGACTGTACCCCAGGTGACTCCTAGCATGATATTGGCCATGATTAGAAAAGCATGAATGTATTGTGTTGATATGACATTTAATATGGCACTGAATTAACCAGTAAGACGTTTCAGAAGTTGTTTGATAAGCTTTGTCCTGAAATGATTTAGCTGGAGATACTGTAATGAAGACTTTTTACAATAAGCAATGTCCTTTGTATTTTTTATATATATATATATATATACTTATTTTTAAGGAGGCTTTCACACATTTCCTAACACAGGTGATTTTTAGTTCTCTGAGATTCTGTCAATGTACACACTAGCAGCATCAGCTTTTCACAGAAGCCTAACAAGGTTTTGAGGACTAAGCAAGTCTTCTCCCAGCAGTCTGGCTACCTACTGAGGGTATGGTTCAAAGCACAGTGAGCACCTACTGGGCTGTATCTCTACTCTCTGGATATTACTGAGGTAATTACATAGCTGGTGTTCAGAGCAACTGGGAAAGTGAAATTACAAGAAAGCAGAGCTATTTTTCAGTTTCTCTGGCAACTATTCCACATAGACTGACATGGCTTATTTCCTCCACCAAGTGTGCTAGAAACTGCAGCTCCTGC
>NW_009259683.1:8116688-8141942 GCF_000687185.1 Egretta garzetta
CTCGCATCACCACTGAGGATGAAGGCCTGTGTAAGTGCAGGCAGTGGTAAAGGTCAGGCACGTGTCAGTGAAGGCATGAAACCAAGTTAAAGCAGACCCAAAGGCTTCCTAGAGAGGTGGTCAATGCTCTATGCCTGTCAGTGTTCAAGAGGCATTTGGACAATGCCCTTAACAACATGCTTTAACTTTTGGTCAGCCCTGAAGTGATCAGGCAGTTGGACTAGATGATCGTTGTAGGTCCCTTCCAACTGAACAAAGAAAAAGAAAATAAATAAAACAAAGTGTTAGTTTAGAGCAGCTGATCATTCAAGGCATGCTGGGCCCGCTGGGGACACTCTTGCACAACAGGCTGTGTAAAAAGGTCAGTCCACTGGCCTCTTCCAGCTAGCTCCTCTGATGACTTCAGAGAAGGTGCAAGAAAGGGCTAGGTTTATAGATTGACAACTTTTTCAGATCCAAAAAGATTAATTTTATGCTAATGAAGTACTGTTTAAAAAATGGGCTGTTTTCTCTTTTAAAGGAAAGTAACAAGTAACAGTTATTTAAAAGGATATCAAAGCTATCAAGAAACTAGCCTCGCATCACCACTGAGGATGAAGGCCTGTGTAAGTGCAGGCAGTGGTAAAGGTCAGGCACGTGTCAGTGAAGGCATGAAACCAAGTTAAAGCAGACCCAAAGGCTTCCTAGAGAGGTGGTCAATGCTCTATGCCTGTCAGTGTTCAAGAGGTATTTGGACAATGCCCTTAACAACATGCTTTAACTTTTGGTCAGCCCTGAAGTGATCAGGCAGTTGGACTAGATGATCGTTGTAGGTCCCTTCCAACTGAACAAAGAAAAAGAAAATAAATAAAACAAAGTGTTAGTTTAGAGCAGCTGATCATTCAAGGCATGCTGGGCCCGCTGGGGACACTCTTGCACAACAGGCTGTGTAAAAAGGTCAGTCCACTGGCCTCTTCCAGCTAGCTCCTCTGATGACTTCAGAGAAGGTGCAAGAAAGGGCTAGGTTTATAGATTGACAACTTTTTCAGATCCAAAAAGATTAATTTTACGCTAATGAAGTACTGTTTAAAAAATGGGCTGTTTTCTCTTTTAAAGGAAAGTAACAAGTAACAGTTATTTAAAAGGATATCAAAGCTATCAAGAAGTGCAAGTTTCAAGAGACTGTAAGGAATGTCACTTGTGGCTGTCAGACACCTTAAAAATGTGTGATTAGGCTTGAAGGGGAAGAGTAACAAGTGTGGCTTTTTAAATTAAAAAACCCAATGGCTTTCTTTTCAGCACTGAAAAGATAGGGTCCGGTATTTTGGCATTTAACAAGAACTATTTTTCTGTGTGCCTGGTTGAAAGGAAGAGGAAATGACAAGCTCAGAACCCAGATCCTTCTGTTTAGCTTACTGAGGTGGAAAAAAGAAGACCAATTATTATGAAGACGAGATAAGTTGCAAGTACATCAGATCTCAAACAACACAAAAGATTATTTTCTAATGACAGATAGCAAAGCCAACTTACCAATGTTTTCATTTTATGAGGCAGATGCCTTCAGGGAATATCATAAACATGTTCGGTTATTTCTTCAGTGTCTATAAAACCAACATCTAATCATAGATTGACCTAACCATGTTAAAAAAACACAAGCCCATGAGCTGCATTCAGTTTCAGATTGCACTATTTGCATAAGGCAAATAGGAAGACTTTTTACTTAATTTAAAGTAATTCTTAATGTTGTAATTTTGTTAGAGCTTCTCTGCTTTACTCAAGCTAGGACATACCCTCCAAAGTAGCCTAGGCTTAGGCTAGTTCTGATCACAGCCAGACAGTGGTATAGGCTCTGATTTGATGCATAAGTAAAAACCTGTTCAGAGTCAATGGGAGCCTACAGCTTTCTTGTGGCTTCCTCTTGTAACCTGTCTGTCATAGTCATTTAGAGTAGTGGTAGACTTGAGGGGGGAGATGGAGATGGCAGAAGCTGAAGGCTGAGGAAGTGATCAGGAGAGAATGAGGCAAAGAAAGACTGTGGTGATGTGGTCCTGGGAAACTCCCACTGATGCAAACTCACCAGAAGACCCTTAGTAATCACATTCTGCCCTTGGGTCTCCAGCTTTTCCCTCAGCAAGGTGGTCTATCCAGCCTTTCCTTAGCCACAGCTCTGTATTTGTTACCACTGTAAGGAAAGGAAACCTAAACCCACCATGTTAAGTACACAGAACCAGGAGAGACACCCCCTTGGAAGGATGTGCCTTAACATTTCCATCTATTCTAGAGTGAAGACAGGTATCTCCTGCAGGAACATCCAGGCAGATGAGCAAAAGAGATTGAAGACAGGTAAACAATGGATTATTCACCTTTAACTGTGTGGTAGCATAGAAATGTCAGAAGCTATTTGGAATTTCCATGGCCACAGGCACCATGTGGCCACAGATGAGAATAGCTCCTTTCCAACCAGATTTTGCAAGAACATTGTCTCAGCTGAGAAAGGATCTAATAAGCTAATGGCAAGACAGGAATCGTTTGGTCTACAGAAATATATCATTTTAGCATGAGTGCATCCTGGAAAACTGTATGTCACAAACAGATGATGTATATAAGAAAGATGAAAGATAACACTACTGCAAACAATTGTTGCCTCTGCAGAAACCATCTTGTAATTTTCTGTATTTTACTTGTGTGTCAGCAGCATAAACATTGCAAGAGTTTTGTTCTAAATTTATTAGTATTATTGTTATTAAGC
Source organism: Egretta garzetta (assembly GCF_000687185.1). Taxonomy (NCBI): domain Eukaryota; kingdom Metazoa; phylum Chordata; class Aves; order Pelecaniformes; family Ardeidae; genus Egretta; species Egretta garzetta. The sequence goes on from NW_009259683.1 coordinate 8,119,417, forward strand.
ATCTCAGTTTGCGTGCTGTCTTATGCTTGACAGTCCACCACAGGCAACTCTGCATAAACTTCACTAGGTCTTATCTCAATTTTTGCTATTTTTACCGCTCTATGCAAAATAAATTTTCCATTTATTCAGGTAAGAGAAAGATTGTTTTCTTTTTTTAAGGGGTAGAACAGATGTCATTATGGTTTTCATCCAAGTAGAGCAAACTTGACTAATAAAAAATGTAAAGATGATGTTTTCTATCAACCTCAGGTCTGTACCTATCTTTTACACAGCACAACTATATATAAAGCCAATAGGTTTAGATATGTGGGGCTTTTATTGCTGGTATTTACTATGTGGTAAATACTTGGGATAAGATCCTGACTAGCATATGAAAAGATTGATACACAAAGAGGTTGACTATATTTCTGTGATTGATCGGTTTAACTTACAAAAGCTATTGGAACATACTTTAAAAAATTTTAGTAGCAATGGGATTAATTTATATGGGAAGTTTGTAAGGAAATGAAAGATCTTTTGTCTTAAAATTGCTGCATAAATGTTATCTATTGCTTAACATGAAATCTGTGAGATACTTCATAAATTTCTAATGTCTTCTTCAATGAGTTACAATCTTCTAGTAGCCTTGGATCAAAGTTTCTAGATCTGGCTGTAAATTTGGGACAGGCAGTCACCAAAACTCATGTACGTATCCTTTCCTTTGCTGAAAAATAATCTACTCAATTTGCTATTATGCTCTTCTGCTGACAAACAGAATCACATTTGGAAGATAATTTACTTCAAAATAGAAACATCGATCCATTACCTAAAATAAACCACATTTTTAGATCCCCTCCTCCTCCCCATTTTAATTTTAGAGTTTATTATTGGTACTAGTGATTTTAAATAGGTTGGTTTTGTGGCAGAATCCCACATACATGTGACTTCTGGCAAAAATAGCTCTTGGCAAAAAATTGCAAAAATGGAGACCAGCCTAAAGCTATGGTGAAAATATCTTCTGTGTACAGATGCTAAGTGCAGAGAGTGAGTCAGTCTGGAGAGGGAAATTTAGGGCAAAAGGAAGGCAGTTCTGCAAAAAGATGTCATTGTAGGCTCTAGAAATTATTTTCTAGCACATCCGCGGCAGTGACTCAGTAGAAGAGAATGAGCAGTAACCATCACTTATGGCTTCTGGGCTTTCCTCCTAACCTTGGCTCTAGAAATAGATTGCACTTGCTCTAACACATACCTACCAACAGCCATCCCACCAAATGAAGAGCACCAGCATCCCACCCATTCCAGCACAAATACCAAGAAGGATGTGTCACACCCATCTTGGGCAAAATCTCCCAATTGTCTTAAAAGCATTTACATTCATTCATTGTGTGGTTCTCTATGTTTGAATTGCTGTTCTAGTGAGGCAGCTACAAGTATGTGTAGTTATTATGCTGCATCTGAGGTGAGGACATGAATACTTTTTAACCATTTATTTTCTCAAATTTTGGTGACTGGCCTTTTCTTCAGAAACTGCATTAAGTAAATGAACCAGTTCTGGGTCAGAATTAGTGTAGTGAGATCACGAAGCAGTTTAACTATGCATGCAGAAGGACTGGTAATAGCGGGATGTTAGTATGTGGATATTAAATTCAGCACTCCAGATTGTAGGAAGCAAATAAAAACTATTGGTTTCTTCATTGTACCTCATAGTCTTTCCTTTTCCTGCGACCTACCAGTCATTATCAGACTCTGAACGCAAATGAAGGAGCCAGCTCCCTTCAGGCTCTAGCTGGAGAGAATGACAGCTGTTTCCAACAATGGTCCCTCACAGCCTTAGAGGTCACATTACTGATTAACAGCCCATATGCATTAGCTTCAGTTGAGTCATCTGAATTATTCTGGGTCTTTAACATGCATCCTAGACTTTAACTTTACTGTAGTTGCCTAACTTAATGTTATGAAAGCATTTGCCTCCAATATCAATATAATTATCATCATTTTGCTGAAAAATAGTCAGCAGATGTCAAGATGACCTGTGATTCTGTGACTGTGTGGGGCAGCAGAAAAGGTGTAGGAGAATGAACTAAGGCTGGGAAAACCATAAAAAGACCTTGCAAAGATGAAGAAGATAGGAAATGGATATGATAAAAATCTGCCACTTGATTTTTTCCATGAAATTCACAAGGTGGATGGGAGACAGGACCAGGACAGTGCTAAACATGTCTGAGCACTGACACTTTCCTCAGCAGCCTGTGGGGTGAATTCTGTGAAGAAACAGGGAGTTGGTCAATGCTACCCATTTTACCTGATCTGTCATTCCTACAGGGCAGTGAGCAGTGGGGGAGAAGATGAAGTTTACTAAAAATATGTTACCTCTGCTTTTCAAAAACCAAACTGCAGCATGAAAGTCATACAGGTCCCTGAAAGATCTATGTCTCCACCTATGGATAGACAGGTGATAAGTACTTACGGTAACTTTATAGCTGTCTGGTCTTCAACACTCTGTTACTCTCTGTGTACACTGGGGAAAATACAGCTATAGACTTGGACAGATGAATTCAACAGCTCGAGGGGAGTTATTGTACCCCAGGAAATTCTGCACAACTGGGAGCATCCTAATCCATTTCAGGAGGTGCTTAAGCGCAGATCAGGAGCTGGGCACCACATTCCTTTTAGCAGTTTTCACAGTTCACTACTGTGAAACAGGGCTTTTTGCTTGCTTGTTTATTTAGAAACTGCTTTTCTAAAAGTAATTGAGAGATTTTATACCTTAAAGTACATGGGATCTGATCCGAACCCCTGCCAGGTTACAGAGCTTATAGTGAAACGCGGTGTTTTGTTCCCTTCAGTTTCATCCCAGCACAGTGACGAGCACTGCTGGTTCCCATTAAATCCAGTACAACCACAATGGCAGTTGAGACCACTCAGCTGAGAATTGTCCCCCTTAAAGTAAATAAATGGGAAGCTGTAACACAATGTTCATATAATCTGTAATACTTAGTAAAACTGCAAATCTGGCCTTTTGAAATAACATTAATGCCTTCTTTCCCGAAATGGCTGTAGTCCTAGAGGCAGTATTGGACAGTCTGGTAGTAAAAAGTCTTATTAATATACTTGTAAAAGAAAGGTATACAGGAAGAGTTTTAATGGACTTTGCCACAGGAAAATTTACTAGCTGTGTACCTTCATGAGTTACATATGTTGAATATAGTGTTTACGATGAGGTTAGGAACCAAGATATATTAATATGTAAATGAAAATTACTTATGCTGTCTTTTTGCAATTAATCATTGGCATAAATCTGGAATGAGATCCATAGAAATTTCAACACGGAAACGTGAAATGCAAGATTAATAACTTGAAATTGTGTACTGCTATTGAATTGTAGGTAGAAATATTGTATCTTTAAATATAATTAATTTCATTCAAATTCTGCATACATAAATGATGAATGTGCTGAAGGACAGTATTAAGAAAAAAATAAATGGATTAACAGGTACTGCAGATCTTGACAAACAATGTTAGTCTTGCTCTAACAACCTTAGATACAGAGTGATTCTAAATAAGGGCTCAAGTGTGGATTTTCCTTTAAAAAGAAACCATCACGCTCTGTAACTTTTGACTTTTTTAAAAAATACTTGAAAAAAAAGGAAAACTCTACTTTAAAGCGTATCTAATTAATTTCCATCCTTGGCTATCTTTTATTATCACTTTCTGAGTAATGAAGGCACTGGCTAATGAAAGCACTTGTGAGAAGCAAGAAGAGGAATTGTGTCTCACACCAGTTGTCCATATTTCCATGATTTTAAAACCCTAAGAGACCAGGAACCACATTACAGCCTATTGGCACTTTAAAATGTTATTGTGTGAATTTTTTTCAGTGCTGAAAGAACAGGTGATTTTTGTTCCATATGCTGTTATTCCATTAAAATAAACTTACAGAAACAGACACAAGCAACCAACTGATTAATAGATACAGGGCCGGGGACAGTGCTGTAGAAGGATATTTTGGCATCCAAGTCCAGTGTCGGTTTGCCACACCCAGCCTTTCTTCACAGCATAAGGAGGGAAGAGAAGATGCTTCTCTCTTTTATTGCAATGTTGCTGTGATAAATGGCTATTTAGAAGCACCTGGGTTTCTTGTGCTCAATATATTTGTTCCCATTTGGTGCTGTTTCGAAAGAGGCATTGTGAAGGGGGGTTTCTCTTCTACTGTCTTGCATATTGCCTTGGACCGAAGTGACCACTGTCATAATCCTAAATAACTCAGACCTAAGTTTCCTCAGGTGGCTCCCTTACACTCTCAGTGTTTCTCTGAATCTTATTTTCTTGGCAGATATTGATATTGATTGGGAAGAGTTAAATGAAGCATTCAGACTACCTTTGGCAGGCTGCTCATAACCTCACTCAAATGGAAGGGTCAAAGAATGAAATGAGAATGAAATGGTAGGTAGAAGAAGCCTGAGAAAGCATTTTTTAGGAAAAACCATGCATGGGGCATGTGTGGCCTCTGCAGCTTTGCTAATTTACAATCTCATGAAATTAAGTCCCAGAGAGAAGATGAATTTGGTCTGCATGCAGTCTTTGGGCTGGCCGCACTAGCAAAGAAATTCACCTTACAAACGATAAATCAGCCCTCACTGACTCCCAAAACCTAATAAAACCTTTTAGAAATTATGCTGTTGAAAAATTGGCTCAGAATTGGACATAAATGTCTTTTTGTCTTTAAAAGCATGTCTCAGCTTAATTTGAATTTCCCCTGGATGTGTTTTTATAGGCCTTTTTTTTTCTGTTTAGTTTATATCTTGCCATTTTAAACACTATTATTTGAAACTGGGCGGGCTGGCTGAAAATATGTTCTTGGCTGTCTTTATTTTTCTTTTTCTGAGACAAAAGTTATTTTATACCGTGTTGTAGATAGGTCCGTACTGAAAAAGTCTGCTGATGTTTTGTTTTCTAAAGTTTAATGTAGGAGTCTTTTTTGATTGCTATTTCATATACTTCAAGCTTTGTGCCTGTCAAGCTGACAGATGAAAACCACAAGCTCACCAATTAATTAAAGGGACGTGCCAGTAATCTCACTTTCCTAATCTGTATCTGCCCCTTCCTGGCAAGTATTGTCCTGCGATGGAGAAGAATGCGTGCAACTTTTAGTATATAGTATCACAAAGAACCATTACTTGATAAATATTTTTTCATCAATATCTGATCATTATTAGGTATAGAAACATAATAAAATAGGGCTAGAAGGGAGTTCCTGGTTAATCTTACCTGTCTCAACAATTTAGGACCCAAATTGTCCCTGCACTGCTGTTTGCATGAGCTGCTTCAGGGCCACCGGTTGGTCAGAGAGAGACCAGAAAAGTTAACCAGAGAAGATTTTATCTATAAATGCCAGAGGTGTTCCTTGTTGCTGCTTTTGGAGGAGGAGCTTCTCAAAGGACAGCTGGGAAGTAAGTGACTACAGACAGGAATGAAATTGAGCAAGTGGATCTGAAGATAAAGGGGGAAGGAGGACACGGGCAGACTATGGTCAGTCTGGGGGCAGGGTCATGAGACAGGAGTGGTGGCAGAGCATCAAAACTGTAGAAGTGAGAAGGATGGAAATGCATGAGAATAGTGAATTAGCACATACCAGGAATTAAGAAAGGGTCAACCCTGGCCTTTTTTTAGGCTACATTTTCAAACTGACATAATCTCCACACTATTTGGGGTGAGAGAGCTTGTTTAAAAGTTTAGAGCCTTAGAGACTAACATAATGCCACCTACTCATTTAAGTGGTGTTATTTTACGCATAGAAGGGAAAGAATGATTTCATTCCCACATATGATGGCATTGGCAATATTTTTGAAATGCTGCTGATAAATAAAGGTAGCACTTATTCTCTGATTTACATTAGGAATCCTTAGGATTAAAAATATGGGATGAAATCCCTACAGGAACAGGGGGCAACTATAAGTCAGCATGTGAGGCAACTGGCTGATGGGCTGTGTATATATGGAGAGAATAAAGTGCAGAAATAATGTTTTAATTGTCTTTGGTAGCCAGTACAGTGCATTAGTACAGAGCAAGCTTTCGTTCTCGTTGTGACATTTGGTAAAACAAAACTATTTTCACTGGAGGCTGTAGTCTATATTTTATTCCAATGAAAGGGTGAAACTCCAGCATCAGCCTAGTAGATGGCAGATAATAACTGTACATAAAGCAGAAGGATGAAGTTCAAGTTGCCTTGTCAACATGCTGGTATCTATGTGGAAATGTAATGGGCTGTTGACAAAATGTTGTCTTCTGGCTTAGTACCCACCAAGGTTCCCTACTGAGGAACTTTTAATGAGTGACAAGAGGATTGCCTCAATTGCACCCTGCTGCAAGAGAACATACAGGTAGAAATTACTGTACTGCATAGTGTCAGAGTAAAAATATATTTACAGGGAGAGTGCTGGAGAAGAATGACACCAAAATGTAGAAGAAAAGCAAAACAGTTTTAGAAGTTTTCTAGCAAAGACTAGTCTTTATCCTTGTGATGTACCTTGTTCAAAGGTAAAGGTAGAATTTTTTTCTGTGAATCTTTTCACTTCTTACAGTCCCAGGAGAAAGTGACATTTTGAAGCAACTGAGAGGATTTTCCGAAGTCTGTTGCTCTGCCTGCATTTCACAGGCAGGAGAGCCAGTATTTGTGGATAACCAGATGCTCAGAATGGGAAGACTTTCCTGTGGTTTGTTTGCAAAGCACAGATATAAACTATACCTGCCCAGGTTTATGTGTGCACATGCATATGCTGAAAGCTGTAGACCTGGCCTGTACTGTACTTTGGCAACAGGTGTTGTTTTTCTCAGATGTATAACTATGATACCAAAATATTAAAAAAAAAGAAAAAAAAAAGTGGGAGGTATTTTAGGCAGCACTGACAGCTTGCAAATATTGTTTGTTCAGAGAAAAATGGAAGTGCAAAGAAGTGCCCAGGGAGAAACCTTACAACTGCTAAGAACAATGGTTATATTCTAAACAGAGGTCTTCTTGTGTCAAAGAAGAGTCAGACTGATTTTGTAGATGTTTAGAGTAAAAGCCAACAGGATATTTTGTATTAAAAAAAAAAAAAAAAGAAAAAGAAGGAGTTAAATATGTTACTTATTAGGAAGCCACTGGTTCCAGAAGCAAAGAAGGTGTCACAAGAGCAGAATAACTACAAAGATAAATAGAAGTATGCACCTGTTCACCATACAAAAAATATTGCAATACCACTGAGCAAATGAGTTGTATATTTTCCTGATGTTTCACCTGTCCCAGAACAGATATTTTCCTGATAGTCTGAACATGTCCCATATTTAACCAATATTCAGGAAGCAAGAAAAAAAAAAGAAGATTCAAAGATTCATTTTGATTTTAAAGATTCTCTGTGAGCTAAATGGCTATACTGAGTCCAATGCTTTGTCATATTGACTTGTATATTTATGTTTACCCCTGGAAGTAAGGACCAACATTTTCTGCAGCTTTTAATACATACTTATTTTTGTTTTCTGGAGCAGCTGACTCAAAAAGAATGGGTTTGGGGATACGCCTATATAACATACAAGGTTATACCATCACGTGCTCAGAATTATGTATGATAATATACACCTAAGTAAAGCTGAGTCAACAGCTTAGAAAAAGAAACATTACTCATGAATATACATATTAAATCAAGTGTCTGTATGAGGGAATAAAGTGAGATTCTCTTCTCTCTCCTCTATGTAGATTGCCTTTACAAGGGAAAAAAATTATATCTTCTCTTTGAACTCAGTAAATGCCCTCTGGGTCAGTTATCAAAGAGGAAGGGGACTTCTTTACAGTCATCTTACTAAAGGAATTATAGAGCTCTTCGAGGAGGTGACATGCTTTTGGGTACTGTAACGCCCACATCAATAATATTAAATAGCATTTGCTATTAAAGGGAATCCTGTTACAAATGAATATCTGGTCTAAAACTCAGATTCCATTTAATCTTTTATTTGGTTTCGTTCCTTTGAGTCAGTCTTGAATAGAAGCATTAGGTTTGCTCAAGCTGTATAACATTTCTTTAATGCCAGCAACTACAAAGAGGTTTTTGCTTAAGACCTTAGAAAAGGATCTGGAATTTCAGGTATTCTCTTGAAACTTTTTCAAATCTGTTGTTTTCTAGTCCTATAAAGTGTTCTCTTTTTTCTCTACAAAAATAAAAAATCTTTTCTGCAGTCCAGTTTTACACCTTCTCTTTAAAATCACTAATAACCTGTAACTAAATGCCTGTCATGTCCTAGCCTCAGCTGACAAGAATGTTTTATGCATGGATGTGTGCACTCTCACACACAGAGAATCACAGAGGAAGAACGTTGGAACAGATGTAAAGTGATTAGCTGATCCGTACTCCACCCACATGCTGATTGATATATATAATACACGTGTTTTCATGTGCACTGTATTGGTGTATGTTATCCACATACAAGCAGATTTTTTTTTTTTTTTTCAGATTTGCCATTTTTCTGCTCAGTTATGGTAGTGGCCTTTTTTTCAGAGTTAGTATTTGCCTTGTATGTAAATAGTTTGCCATTTGACACCTAATTAGTAAACTGGTTATACCCTGCTCAGGGTTCTTTTTCTTCAGGAATCTTATCTGCTGGAATATAAGATGTCTGGCAGGTATGAGATAAAAAGCCAACCACGTATTCAAGAAACCTGCCAGTTAAAGAAGAGAAAACATCAGCTCTTGAACATTTCCCCCTTACCTTGTGTTTCTCTTTATAACTACAATCACTTTTATGAGAAAGCCTAAAGCAATTTCAGTGCTATGTGTTGGTGAAGAATAACACCTCTGATAAGGCATAGTGTGGGTTTGTTTTCCGATTAAGTATCGAAAGGAATCCCACTGTGCATTCTTGGCTCTGCATAGTTTATTCCTGTAAGTCATTGAAAAGCAGGAGACACTTCAGCTCTCCCAGTTGATCATTACAATGAAACCGTGAGATGCAAAGTGATCCGAATTATACTTTTCAATTTAAAATGGATTGTACATTGCTGAACACATATGCTAACACACACGCACTCTCCTGTTTTTAGGACTCTATCAAGTCATTCCAATACTGAGATTTTTGCAAGTACTCAGTAAAACCACTAACAGGACAATTGTTTGGGGAAAGAACTCCCCAAAATGGAATAGATTCCACAGTCCACCTTCAGAGACAATAACATTCACTCATATTTAAAACAGAATTTTTCACACAGGGATCTACAGAGTGTTGCTAACAATTCTTGGAGAGGAGGCTTGTCCAGTGTAGCTCCCAGGCAAAAACACGTTATCCTTTCTGCAAAACTGTCCCTGTGTGCAATTGCAAGTGTTGCTAAAGAAAGTTATGTGACCGTGACTGATGTAAATACAAGTGAAGGTAGATGGCAGGTAAAGTGTCTCTGTGCAGTTCTCAGTGGGAGAAAAGGAGGACTCAAATACCTTTCTCTGCTGCCAAGAGATTTAAAAGTCCTATTTCAGGATACGACTTCAAAAATCTATAAAAAAATGGTCTGTCTTTCAAAATCTCCTTAAGCAAACTGTTTTCCCATTGTGGGCAAAGAGTAACAGGCATGAAGCGTGGAGCGTACAGCGAACCAAGAAAAAAAAAAAAATTCCCTCAGGGGAATTTCATCCATAAATCACCAGCACATATATCTGCCTTGTCTCCAGCTTAACAGGATGGATACCCATACCCATCCAGTTGGGTTTGGTTCCCCCTGCCCCCCTCTGGAAATAGTGACTGACCTGAAATCCCTGCTGCTGAGCCCTGGGAGCAGAGGGCGGCCCCTGGGGCGGGTAAAGGCGCTCTCCGTGGTCCTGGAGAGAAAGCGCCTGCCACACTAACGACCGGCTCGGGAGGGCAGGGTTAAAGACCGCTGCTCGGATTTATCTAGGCAAATTATATCTAGGTGATAGTGTGGTCCCAAATAGGGTTCGTATAGCCGGCATGCAGTAAGCCAGCCTTCACATGCTGAGACAAGATATTGTTTATTCACAACACTGTGCAAGTTTGGGTGCTTAGATGGCCTCCCACAAAGCTAGCACACCTAGCAAGGCTTTCTCTAACTTTTATACACTACAATTAACTAATTAATAATCATTATATTAGCTAATCTTACCTATCTCTCATTGGTTCACAATGTCTTCACTTTGATTTGAAGGTACCATCTGATTTTAATTTACTATGCATGCTCGGGGTGGGGGGGGGTGGGGAAGTAGTTTCTTATGGCTTCCATTTGAGTCAGAGGCCACGATTTTCCCTTGCCTGAATCACCTTTCTCTAGTTTTTGTCCTTGGCACATCTTAAGTAACTCTTCATTGGTTACTAGTCAAGACAATAATATAATAATACATCAGTTTGTCTCCTTTGTCTCCTTTTCAATTACTTTAGCAATCTATTAACTAAAAAAAAACCCAAACCAACATAGATAAGGTAGGGCTTCACAATGGACATTCTACAGAAGCATTGATTTTGGATAACAATAGGAGGTGATTCTGCCCCTCTACTCTGCTCTGGTGAGACCCCACCTGGAGCACTCCATCCAGCTCTGGAGCCCTCAGAACAAGAAGGACATGGAACTGTTGGAGTAGGTCCAGAGGAGGGTGACAAAAATGTTCCAAGGGCTGGACCCCCTCTCCTATGAGGACAGGCTGAGAGAGTTGGGGCTGTTCAGCCTGGAGAAGAGAAGGCTGTGGGGAGACCTTATTGTGGCCTTTCAGTACTTAAAGGGTGCATATAGGAAAGATGGGCATGGTCTTTTTAGTAGGACTGGATGTGACAGGACAAGGGGTAATGGTTTTAAACTGAAGCAGGGTGGGTTTAGACTAGGTATAAGGAAGAAATTCCTTACAATGAAGGTAGTGAAACACTGGAACGGGTTGCCCAGAGAGGTGGTGGAGGCCTCATCCCTGGAAACATTCAAGACCAGGTTGGACGGGGTTCTGAGCAACCTGATCTGGTTAGCAGTGTCCCTGCTCACTGCAGGGGTTTGGACTGGATGACCTCTAAAGGTGCCTTCTAGTCCAAAACATTCTATGATTCTATAGCAGAAATTAAGAGGCTTTCATGCAATGAGTCTTCAACGTTATTTCTGCTTTTCTAGTTACTAAGAAGTATTAATAATTTAGGGGAGCAGATGGCTCATTTCTTATCAGTTGTACTCTGGCTCTGTTGTCAACAGGTTCTCTTCCCGCGCAAAAAAAAAAAAATGCTTCGTGAGATATGAATTGCACAGAAGGAAAACTAGCCAAAGAGAGTGTAACAAATGAGAACAGACAAAGCAGTGGATCTGCTCTGCAAGTGTGTGAAATGGGAGTTCAGACTACAATTGTACAATATAGCAGAGAAAACAAGATCACCCTCTCCCTCTGATTGAGGAAGTGAGCAGAGATTTGGGCAGTAATGTGCTAATTTTCTCCCCTGCACCCCATCTTGGAGACTGTCACAGTATTTCTTCTTTATCCAACAAAAAAACAGGTACCTAGAAGAACTAATACTTGGTGTATCCCAAGGTAGGTGAGCTCTTTCTCACGTGGCTGGTGGCTGTGAATATAAAATTGAGTTGTGGAGAAATCACTGGCTGCTGCTCTGAAAATGAGCTGAAAACTGCAAAAAAGACAGACCCATTTAGGCAAACAGCTACCAAAATGATACCAGGAAAGAAAGAGAGTGGATGAAATACTCTCTTTCTTATGTAACTTGGTTGTGTGTCATGTTAGTTCTCCAAAGGCAGTCTCTTTTCATTTTCTGAACGTAAATTCTGTGTCCAGAATGCTGTGTCCAGTCTCCTCTGTTACTGATCTCTGCTGCTATCAACTTTGCTTTAAGCTGTCCTTTGTTCTCATGGTAAGGAAAATTTTAAAAGCAAGAATATTATAGGTTCATGATGGAAGGTACAAGATGAGGCTGAGATTTGGGGTGAATATTTTTATATTTCCTTCTGAAATGAGTTTACTACCTTTTTTGAGTATACAAGGTGAGTTCTCTAGCTTCTAACAGACTAGTGTTTTGTGACAACAATGGTAGAAAGACAAAATGAAATACCTGAAAGCCCTTTCTAGCTTTGGACATACAAAAACATGCTATTCCAAGGAACTTCAGACTTGGAATCCAGTTTTCTCAAAGATATTCTCCTCTCTCCTTTCCCACCAGCTGTTCTTCAAGATTTCCTCCTCAGTACTTGTGCAAGTCCTGGGGAGGGAAGTTGAGAAAACAAAGGGTGAATTAACCCTTTGTTTGCATGGCAGTTGGTGTGGTCCCTGACCGTTGTCACTGATTATCTGTCGTTACTTGCTTGAGCTCACTGACTGACAGTCTCTTCACTACATTTTATTCTGATGGCCCCAAATTCCCCAAGAAGTGCATGAGGTTCACCAAGTAGATGATTCAGGTGCCTATGGTTAAGCATTATGAGAGAGTCATTTACAATTTCTGTCTATGTGAAGTGTTTTATAACTAGAGGAGAACGTGAGGCAACATTTTTAGAGCTTAAACTCTCATAAATTACAAATGCTGACATACCCTGTGTTGTATAAAGTTTTTTACATTTATTTAATGTTGTTAATTGCTCAGGAAATAAAAATCAAGCAATTAGTATCTCTAAAAAGAACATGTACATATAAAAGTAAGACTTGCCAACACAGCTGGAAAGCTAGAAAGGAGGGTATGAAATAACTTAGCTCTGTGCCATCATTTTATAGCACATTCTGTACCACTGGCCAATCATGGTATTTCACAACACAAGTAGTAAATCACATCTACCATAGTGTGTCACACATAACAGATTAAAGAGAAGAAGTCCTGTTTTCATTCCAATTGCACTTTAAAATCATCATTAGCAGCTGTGATCCATTACTGGGAAACTACTGTCAAATGGTATAATAAATCAATGGGTTAGAAGCACGCAGTACTCTGCATGCACATCACACTTGCACTTTTTATAAATGCTCTTTTGTACACTGTATCACTTGTAGATAAATACAGATGTGCCTCTTTATGGAGTTCATTGTCTGGTAGCTCCCTCTGTCCTAGTCTTTTACCACAAAAATCTTTCAGCTTTTGGCCCTTGTTTTCATAGTTTCCTTTCAACATAATGTGCAGGTTTTCTAGCACAAATTATATTCCATGCCCTGCATTAGGAAGATCGGACCAAATTCCTTTCTGGCAATACAGTACCTGGCAGTAGGACTGCAGAGCTTTTGCCATAGACACGGGGTAATCAGAATGCTTTCCAAATACCCAGCTGAATGGGATGACTCCAGATCAAAAATGACGGAAACCTGGATGAAGGAGAGTCATGGCTTGATCAGGCGATGCTGATTCTGCATATTTTTACTATGATTCTTTCAAATGAGATCAAAACCAGAAACTAATTGTTCTTTCTGTATATAACATTTTGATTATTATCTACACATGAAGCATACCCTTACACCAGATAGCTGACTTAGGTCTTGCATGGATAGGCCATGATAGGGAAGAAGTGGAATCAAACAAATAGTTCTGTGGCATGCAAACACTTCCCCCAAAGGCCAGCAGTGCACAGCGAGAGTATGTAAGGACATCGCTCACCTGGTTATGGGCAATGTGCAGTTTTAGTGTAATTCAGCTCTATCGCACCAAACTGGGAAGGCAAATTGTTCTTTTGCATTCAGTCAGCACCTTCTCCACTTTGTAAGCTGTCAGTGGGCACTGTGTCCTTGAAAATGGTGTAGGAGGAGTTTATGGTAGGGGACTTTGGGTCACATATAGATAAATGAACCCCTGTGCTTAAGAAGTTGAATGGAGGAGGCAATCTACAGGGGAAAACCAATGGAGGAGGCAATCTACAGGGGAAAATATGTACTACCTGTGTGTTAAAGTAAGTATAGCCACATAATGAGTTCCTCTGGTCTTCCAAGGCTTCATGACTGTGGACCAAGTGAGATTCTAGATGAAGACCCAGTACTCCTTTTCAGTTCACAAGAGATTCCATGATGAATAAGTATATTGGGCAAGATTCAACCCAGTTGACCTGGGTCATCTGGTCACTTCACCTAGCAGCATGGACAGCAGTTCAAATGCTCAGTTATTGTCGTAACTTGTTTACAAGTTCAGTTGGTCCCCCAAATAATTTGAAAATGGCAAGGAGGGGAAATTATTTACCTTTACTCTCTTTTTAAAATTTTTAATTTTTTTTTTATTTTTTATTTTAGGAGCCACTATACATCCGAAACTGACAGTTTCTTATTTTATCACTTCTGGTATGTTAGGCAAGGTTTCCATACCAGCTGATGAAAAATTCTATACAGCACTTCTTTTCAAAGTGACTGCTCTCTTCAGTCCTAAGCACATCATAAAGTTAACATTCAGAAAATTTTAGAAATTGTATGTGCTGGGCAGGCTGGGACACTGTATTTTCACTGTTCTAGGGAATTTGCTTTTATCCTTGTAGACTGGAGAATAAAAGCATTGAGAAATACCTACACTGGGTCATTCTTATAACATTTTACATTCTGTTATGATCATTTATCTCTCCTTTAAAGGTCTGTATGGTTGAATTTATGATAGTAAGTCAGACTGGTGGGAGAAAGATATGGAAAAGAGAACCTTACACTTTTTTTTTCCTTATTCTTTAGGACATTTACTAAAATATTACTTCCTATGAAATGTGAGCTACACATAATTCGTGATGACGTGCTCTGGGATTAAGAACTTTTTTGTTCTATATTGTGTTGATCTGGAACTCATTCATGACTTTGCAGTTCATATGAATTGCAGCTATTAATGTGTATGTATTCATATGGAGAATTTCCTTTAAAATAAAATAAACACAACTTTAAAAAAGCCCAACAGCATAGCTGAGGGGTTTTGCCAAGATAGGCATACCCTTCAGTGCAAAGGTGTGACAGTGGTGACACTACAGGTCAGAGTATGTAAAGTAATGCTCATTATTCTGTAATTTTTCCCCAAAGACTATGACCTTCAGTGGAAACAAATAACATTTTGAAAGCAAAGGTAATGCAATTATTCATAGACTGTTTTGGATTAGTTGGCAGAAAAGCAAATATTTCAGTTTCAGCTTGAAAATCAAGCCATTATTTAACTTTCAATGTGCAGTTCCCATAGTAAATTCATTTTTAATGGGACAGTGTACCTGGTTTGTGCTTGGTAATTCAGCTATAAGAAATCTGAGCTGTGCCCCATAAATCAATCTGAATGGTATTCCATAAGACTGCAATAAATTTATGAGCTGCCTTAAAAAAAAAAAACAGAGCATGTATTAAGTATTTTATGTGTTGTACAAATCACAAGTCAAATCTTTGACTCTGGAAATACAACTATGGGAGGTTTTAAAATGGTAAAATCTCATTCAGATCACCTGGAATCCTTTGTATTTATTATATCCCCAGCCTGAAACTGATCATTAGGATCTCTTTCAGATTGACTGGAAGATCTGGCTGTGAGTCAGTTCCACAGGAAAATGGTTACTAATGGGAAGGTGTAGCTGTGTGTGTGACAACTCTGACTCTGCATGTCATTCATTTCATGGATGACAGTAGTGTCCCAGAGTTATACGATACCAGCTCCTCACAGAAGATTTTTCTTCTGTATCTTAATGATTAATATGTGATGTACACGGTAGTCAGAGTGATAAGAAAGGTGTAGAAGCCTAAATAGGTAGAGTAACCTTTTGCTAGTATTTATAACAAGCGATGATGTAAAAATATAGAAAATAAGAACTTATGCAGTTGCTTAAATTCAAAATGACGATGACTTGTTAGTACTGTCTATAGGCGTATTCTAAATTAAACTTGAAAGATGATACAACCAGATTTACAATTTTTAAGAGATACATAGAAGTTAGGATACTCCAATTAATGGTGTAGAGACCATGATGAGACTACTAATGGCAGCTCAGGACCAGCAGGACCCATGCTGATCTGAAACTCATATGCTTGCCCAGACCTAGCACAACTGCTGCTCAGTGCCCCCGCGCTCTGGCGGCACATTTATTAATTGAGGGTTAGCAGTGGCTCTGTGCATGTGCTCACTATACCACGTACAATCACTACGCGTTCAGCCAGGCTCCCGTGCTGAGGGGTTTGGGCTGACTCTGGCCAGAGGCTGCAGGTGCAGGCAGCTCAGCATCTCGGTCCTGCAGAGCTGCCAGCTCCTGGCGTGCCGTGCTGGAGCCGTGCAGGGGAGCTGTGCACCAGTCATGGCGAAGCCAAGCTAGGAAACCTCATGTCTGAAGCCTGGCTGGAGTCCTTCTCAATGGCCATTGGGTAGTTGACAGCAGCATTTGTTTGGTGCCAAAGTTTCTAAACCGTCCAAAGCTCAGAATTGGTAATGGCACTGGGTGAGCACATGGAGCCGCATCTTTGCTGAGACACCAAGCTGGCGTTGGACAGCCACAGCCTCTCCCATGGAAACAGAGGGAATATTATGCTGGGTTGATTTAATGACTAGTTCAAGCAAAGCTGAAAATCTGACAGAGCAAGCAGTAATGATGTCATTATCGTCTTTCTACCTACAGAAAGTGAAAAAAGATGGAATTTACTAATTCTAAAATCCTGAAGGACATGCTGAAAAGGGGACTTCTCAATTACGTGATGCTTGATTTGATAAATCAGAGAACAATATGCTGTGTTGGACTGAACTTTAACTCCCCTCCTCTTGTATATGCATGACTCAAGTTAATTATCTCAGGTTCTGTTTGGGGTAATTTTTAAAAGAAACCTAATTTTCATCTAAGCATAGCTGGTCCAAACCATAGTGAAAAAAATTGTCATCCCTTATTTTATAAGGAGTTAAAAATATAAAAATTAGGAATAGGAATTAATATGTTACATATATTGTAATTTAAATAAATATTCATGTACATACTGTATCTGATTTTATTGTATACCAAAGAAACATTCTGCAAAGGAAACAAATTGAAATTTTATTGACTTTCCATGTCCTTGAGAGCTAAAATCATAAGCAATACTAGTGGTGAGTAACTTTTATATGAATCAATTTATTCAGGCAAACATATTTGGGCTAGACCTAAGGAGGTAAAGTATGAACTGAAGTCTTCAGACGGTGAAAGACTTAAACACCATTTTTCATATTTCCAAGGAGCAATTAATGCATTAATGCTTCAATTTTCAGGGTGCAAATGGAAGTCTCTTTTTTTCAGCATCTGGATGGCAAACTTTACTCAGTATCAAGATTACTCAGGAATCGTCCGTACGTTTTGCTTCCTGTGTGTTACTAACCTCTAGATATTTTGAATCTACTTTGGACAGCCACAGCCTCTCCCATGGAAACAGAGGGAATATTATGCTGGGTTGATTTAATGACTAGTTCAAGCAAAGCTGAAAATCTGACAGAGCAAGCAGTAATGATGTCATTATCGTCTTTCTACCTACAGAAAGTGAAAAAAGATGGAATTTACTAATTCTAAAATCCTGAAGGACATGCTGAAAAGGGGACTTCTCAATTACATGATGCTTGATTTGATAAATCAGAGAACAATATGCTGTGTTGGACTGAACTTTTCCTCCCCTCCTCTTGTATATGCATGACTCAAGTTAATTATCTCAGGTTCTGTTTGGGGTAATTTTTAAAAGAAACCTAATTTTCATCTAAGCATAGCTGGTCCAAACCATAGTGAAAAAAATTGTCATCCCTTATTTTATAAGGAGTTAAAAATATAAAAATTAGGAATAGGAATTAATATGTTACATATATTGTAATTTAAATAAATATTCATGTACATACTGTATCTGATTTTATTGTATACCAAAGAAACATTCTGCAAAGGAAACAAATTGAAATTTTATTGACTTTCCATGTCCTTGAGAGCTAAAATCATAAGCAATACTAGTGGTGAGTAACTTTTATATGAATCAATTTATTCAGGCAAACATATTTGGGCTAGACCTAAGGAGGTAAAGTATGAACTGAAGTCTTCAGACGGTGAAAGACTTAAACACCATTTTTCATATTTCCAAGGAGCAATTAATGCATTAATGCTTCAATTTTCAGGGTGCAAATGGAAGTCTCTTTTTTTCAGCATCTGGATGGCAAACTTTACTCAGTATCAAGATTACTCAGGAATCGTCCGTACGTTTTGCTTCCTGTGTGTTACTAACCTCTAGATATTTTGAATCTACTGCTGTCCAGAAAGCAAGAACTTAGAAGACATTATAATCCATCATAGTTAACTTTTCATGCGAGTTACTGAACATCTGGTTTAAATGATGTAGAAACTGTGACAGGTATTTCAGTGAAATTAAATTTCCCTATTAAGAGCTGTAGTTCATTTGGTTATTTAGCACACTGACTGAAATATTAAAATGCAAAATCTGAAAATACACCATTGGTCCTACTGTACACCTGTATTTGCATCATCAATTTCTGTAAATTAAATGCTTTTTCATGGGTTTATATATTTAAAGAATTAACAGAGATTCTGAAAAAGCTCGTTATCTTAGAAATGAGTGATCTAAAGATAGAGAGGCATCTGTTGTGTGGTGTCTCTACTGAGACAACCCAAACCTATGTGACTTCATTCACAACATGCAGAGTCTAAATGTAAAATCCTACTAGGTACCACTGCTTGGAGCTGAGCAACAGGGTATATTCATTTTGAGTTGGTGTTACTTTGACACAGTCATCTGATTTTTGGTCAGTTAAGAGGGTGAGCAGTGAGGGTTTATGTCTCATATTTGGTAAAATTTAGATATAGACTCACTGATTTTGTAAAGGTTAGCACAATCCAGTTCCAAGAAATATACTTTTAATGCTGCAAAAAAGAAAATATCAAAGTCAAATGAGAGTTGCTATAAGCAGACTGTATTTTCCAGTTGAAAAACAAAGCCTTGCATGTTCCATGGTAATGTTGCATGCAGGCAGGTCCGCAGACTGGTTAAAATAATTCAAAAAAAGAAAATGGATTCAAATGGGGAGTGAGACGCTTGTGTTCTCAGCAGCAACAGTGAGGCATGAGGTGAGACTCAGGAGCCAGCCATCCAAACAAGTTAAAACCATACTGTCAGCTGGGCCCCACCATCTGCCTCTGTGCATACAGCTACGTGCATGGTAATGGCAAGGCAAACAAAGATCTCCTTCCTCTTTCACTGAGGAAAACCCTTTGCAGGGCTCTGCTTTTCCCCTTGTGATACACCCAGGTGCCCTATACACAGCCTATAGTGAGTTTGGCTGATCAGTACCAGCCTTGACTAGAATTCTTCCTTCCCCTGCTCTCTCTTCCACATATATTTCCTCAGGCAAAGATGAGAAATTCTGAAAAGATCTGAGTAAAAGACAAATCTTTGTCTGATTCATGTAACAAAGGGACTGCAGTTGCATCTGCTAGACACATCTCTTCCAGCTTCCACATATTCCTTACAAAACTGGCAAAACCTTGCCTTCTGTGTGTCCTCCTAGGACTTTTGCTACCTTTGAAATATAGGTAATCAGCTACACATCCTGAAGTTCTTCATGGTGGTGGAACCTGTAATTAATATTTTAAAAAGTCTTGTTTGACAGAAAACAGCACTATTTCCTTTTAATCTCTGCGTGTCTTTAAAACGGAATTTTGACAATATCTGCAGAATTCCTGTCCTATTCCCCTCACTCCAAAAAACTTTTCATAAGTGTGGCAACATTTTTTCTGAAAGATATCACTAAAACCTGTTACTTTCCTCAGATGTTTTGAAAGTAGCCAAAGAAATACCTCTAAAAGAAACTAGGTTTTAACACCTTTCTAATTTTGCTTTCCTCAGTAACTTGGTGTCTTAATGCATATTACAGCCACATACCTCTAGTTCTTCTGAAAGTAGACATACTGGATGTTGTGAAGAAACCGTGCTTTTTATGAAGTGTAGCCTTAACATAGCAACATAGATCTGACCTGGCAGAAACAGCAGCAGAAGACATTCTCCAGGCCATTGAAACCCTCCCTGAAAGCCACAGTAGAGCAGAGCCCAAGCCGTTTGTGTGCTTCAGTCTTATATTTCTTAACTCAGCAAGTTTGGATTTCTTTTAATCTGAACTTGCACTAACTGAATTTCATGAGTTTTTGACAGATTTACAATTCCTGCTTTTGAAAGTAATAGGAACCTCTCTTAGCTGTTCCGAGCTACCTTTCAAATATTTCTCATCAATCCTACTTCTATTTTAATGTACTTCTAGTGTTCAGTGTATTTTTGAAATTCTAGGAATTCATGCTTTTAATGCCAAATTTCCTGATTTTATAGAGAATGGAAAAATAGTGATGTAATCCACTTGAAATAAAATATATAAGTATTTGGGTTTTTTTCTCAAGGGATATGACCAAGCTTCATTGCAAACAGCATAGAAAATAGTTTTCATAAGTAGGATTAACACATAAAGATGGAGGCCAATGCCCATTTTAATATTGTTAGATGGTAAGATTACACTCTTGCTGTAAATGCCACCTTAATCTTGAAGCTTTGATCTCGACTTGCATAATCCCTACTTAAATAAATGTGTACATTATTTAAGTGCAATTGCCATGGGTTGATTATAGTGGTTGTTTAATCAGGTGGACCCACAGGACTTTATTCTAAGGTACTCTCACATTTCTTTGCTTGCCTTTGGTAGTGGTAAAGATGTTCTGTAAAGACTGCAAGTTAAATTAGATCCAATATGTTACAATTACTTTTGACTCTTCAGTTTGCACCCCCATGTCTTTCTCCGAAGAGGTAGGTGTCTGCAAAATGAATTCTAATTTCATGACAATGACTGCTTTTGTTATTCAGCTTTTCTGGAAGTCTTGGAAATAGTCCATCCATGCTTAGGTTTCCTCAGACCACATGCTGAAAACTGCAGCTAGACTCAGTTGAAACCAGTAAGTAATGAGGATGCGTAGAATGAAATTCACTAATTGGAGATGAGGGCGGCACAGTAAAGTTATACCTGAATTATCAGACTTAAAACCATCTCTAGATTTTTATGAATGTCCAAAAGTGATGTTAATATTTCAGTTTTGCAGCTTTGCCAAAACAATGCACCTCAGGTACAGGTCTATCATGTAAGCTGTACACTACACTACTCTCTCGGTGTTACTTGAAAAATAAGATAGCATTGACTGAGGAAGAAAAGAGCATGCAGTGCGCGACAAAACATCCTCTACTGCAGTAACAAGTGTTTTGATGGAGCTACCTAATCCTGCAGCTAAGCCAGACCTATTCTGTTTAATAGAAGAGCCGAAAAAAAATCAGATCTTGAGGTAATAGAAATGTAGACACTCTAGTTCCGTTTCTCTTTTATCGCAATATACATAGACATGAGATGTTATTGCGTACAGGTGATAGAAATGTTTTAAAAGAAGAACAATAACTGTGTGCAAGATAAATTAAATGATTTTTCATTGTGTAACTGCCACAAGTCTGTCACATGATTTTTTTCTAGGTGTGAGGATGGATTGCTGGCAAATTTTGCAAATGGAAAGTGATCTTAATTGCAAAATATTCCATTCCTTTGTTTATTTTCAAAGGAAACATGAATATAAATTATTTTTATTTCAACATTATGATTTCCAGGCATAATAACAAAAAAGAGAGAGGAAAAAAAACCCTCTCCTATTTCGTTGACGTCGTCAAGGTTCTCAAAGCACTTTGCAAGGCTGAGTGAAATAAAACTCATCAGACCAATGCGTTAGGCTCATAATATTATCACTCCTGTATTACAGCATGGGGAGCTATAGAACAGAGCTACCAAGTAGAACACGTGAAAGTCAGAAGACCCAACATCCATTTCAACTTCCTTGTGCATTTTACCAGCTCTCCTGTGTTTTTCAACTAGCTCTCTCTCCCTTTAAGAAACAAAGCAACAAAGCATTTTTGCATAAAGATTGTCTACTCTACTCTTCCGCAAAATCTGGAGTGAAGAAACCTAGCATGTCCCAGATACAGTTGGTAGCAGCAATTTAGATGAAGGCTGTTGCCATATAAAAAGAAAAATGGCAGTCTAGCGAATTGTGCAAAGGATACACAACTTTTCCTTGCAAAACTGGAAAATAGAGATGGAAATATTGAGGTTGCCACAAGTAGATGTTTTTCTAAGCTGTATTTTCCCTTTACCAAACTGTCAGACTTGTTTTGTCAAACATCTTTGTATGCATTATTCTGACACAATACAACATTCACTTTGACAACTTTAAAAGTGGGCATAAGATGAGAGGGTGTAGGTTAGACAGTAGCGTGAAATTAGCTGGAGAATCAGGAATCATCAACTGAAGGGATTAAAGACAAAAAATATTTATATACAGCTGTTTTCCAGAACACATTAGATACAGTTGCAATATTTTATGTGTCACAGAAGAAATACCTGCATCATAAATTAGATGGACTCTAACTTCTGCGTGATACCCTCACTCTGAAAAGGGAGAGTAAACAGAATAGCAATAGATGCAGACATTGTCTGGGACCTCCCCAGGGAGTCAGTGGATTAATTCTAAGAGGTCTGCTAGAAATAGTGTTAAAATGCAATTATAGAATCAGTGGCTCACAATTCAGCATTCAACAGGACGGGGG
>NW_009259683.1:8142048-8168884 GCF_000687185.1 Egretta garzetta
TTGAAGTGTCTGAAATTTGAAAGAACACAAGTATGCGTTACAGAGAGTAAACTCTGCTGGCATTAACTGAACCTCAGGATAAGCCAAAGCATCAGATGGATATGAGAAGTAAAGCAAAGTTTTTACCCTGAGAAGTGATGTGTGTAGATCAGAGGCAGACCTACATTTCAAGGCTGCCATTTCTGTACCCTTGAGAAGAGGAGTTACTGCTGAGCCATGTAGCAGCCGCCATCACCACCATCTGCCTGCTGAGAAGGACTACCTAGACCTTGCAGGGCTGATCCCTTCACAGGTAGCTATGTGGCAACATCTCTGCCCGCTCACTCTAAAAACAGTCAGAACCCTTTCCTGTATTAAATAAGGACCTTTCTAAGAGGCAGAGGAAAGAGTATCTGACACATCCAGCCTCTAGGCAGGTGCGCTGTTGAGTTCCTAAACATAACATAAAGTCTAGATTGACTGGGTTTTCAGAAAGACATTGCCAGGAAGGATCTTCCCTTCTTTCCTCTTTCACTGCTTTAGGGGTGATTAACAGTGCTTGTACTTTCACTGCTGCACCTGCAGGTAGTTAAGAGATGTATTCACAACAGCAAGCAATTTCACAGCATGAGCACTCAGAAGCATTATTTATTACTACCGTTCTAGCTAAAAAGTCTGAGACTGCGAAACAGTAACACATGCAAGATCTCATCACTCATCTGTAATTTGCATTTTTCATGGATACAAACCTGGCTGGCTAATTGGGAAGTCATTTGACTTGAGACTTAATATACTTTTACCTTTTGATGGATTCAGCATGAAGAGAATATATTGTGTTTTCATTACTTAGAGCCAGAAGCAATTTTCAACTTTGTGTTTTCTAGTTTCAAACAAGAGAAAAGATTTATCTGCCAGAGTAATGGATTGGTTCGTCTAGTTCAGCATACTTCCAGCAGTTGCCACCCATGCTGTGGCTGTTGCTGAGAGCCTGCCCTTTCCTGATAATTTTGCTATCAAAGAATTAGAAAATTAGACAAAAACTTGCAGGGGTAGTAGAGCAGGGGAAATTCCTCCCTGTTCAAACAGCACAGGTGATGAGCATTGCCACAAAGGAAATCAAACCTCCAGTTGTTGTACGTTCTGTGTTCGGGCTGAGGGAAAGGGCACCAAGCTTGAACGTGGCATTTTGACAGATCAGATCATCCCCTATTCTCTCTCCAAGCACTGGTTGTCTTTATTTCCAGAACTGCTCATATTTAAATACACGTAAGCGGGTTGCTCATTCTTTTTCATCCATAACTCAGAGAAGGGTTGGTTTTAAAATGAGAGGGACACAGATACCAGAATGGGACAGCAGCTGGTTGAAGAAATGCTGCCAACATGAAGTATGACCCAACACACAGCTGCTGACTCTCACAGGGGAGTGGGGGTTTCCATCCCCACAGCTACTGCCAATGGAGGCGTCGGACTCATGGCATCTCTGTCATGGCTGACTCGCTGGGTGGAGAGTGACCACAAATAATTACAGAAAAATAGAGAGGAACATCTGGATTAATCTAGTCTCACCCAGCAACCACTGACATGATTTTACTTTCTAACAGCTATGATGTTGTAAATAGGTTTACTCCTCCAAATCACCCTCAAACCAAATCAGACCCATGACTCATTTTCTCCTCCCCCTCCAGAGGGAGAAGAATGCCATCGTTTGTCTTGCCAGTTATGTGATCAACATCCAACTGTGAAATGCTTTACAAGAAAAGTGGCCTGAGGCACATCTGCAAGGACTGACAGTAGGGTCAGGGGATGGAGATACTCGAGGCCATATAGAGAAACGTACCTGTTTCTGCATTCACGTATATTAAGCAAATGTTGTTGCTCTGGTTGTGTCTCACTTGCTCCAAGAAACTGAAGTTATTAAGACAGATAAAAGAAAAATCAGTGCTATGCCATCTACCTCTTTACATTCCAGCTTGAGTGACTGTGCTTTTAATTCTTTATCTCTTATGACTGGGTTGATCACAGGTATAATACTATGATATTACTATAATATCCCCAACATCTTACTACCTTTTTCTCTATTCATGCAATGAACAGTACAATCCTTGTGGGAGCTGTGAAAGTGCCATACTTATGTTTTAATAGTCCATGAACACTTGAGGTCTCCGATATCATTCTAACAGCACACCAGGGATGTTGCCAAGCGGAAAACACCAGTTATGTAATAAAATTCACGTTTCTTGGTTGCTTGTCTTTGTTTTACAAAACCCTTTCCTACACCTCCAGATCTCCATAGGATGCTATTCTAGCAATTTGTGCTAGAAACTCGTGCATGCAGAACCTGCCTAGTTGAGGCACATAACCTGAGACTGAAATTTAAGCTATTTGAGATTAAAAAAGCAGCGCCTGACCTTTCCAGTCAGCGTGGAGCAGGAAATGTCTTTGAAGGTTTCAGAGGGAAGGTTTCCACAGAAGAAATCCTATCCACTTTCTTGAGCATCTAAACTGAAGTTGGGTGGAAAGATAGTTAACATCTAAAATATGCCATGGATGATCTAAAATAAGATAAACCACAAATATAGAGTGAATATTATCCATCTTTCTGTGTGACACTGTATGCCAGGACCCAGTATGGGTCTGGTAAAGGCCAAGCTAAAGGGGCAAAGTATACTTATGGTTTTGTTAATGATGAAGTGTGGAGAAAGGCCTTCCAGATGGAGACAGACTGTCAAAAAGCTGAAAACGTGGAAGACACCAGCATCCACCCCCTCACTGTGGTGCAGCTCTCAGGGAAAAGCACCCTGTGCTTCTGAAAAGGAGTGATGCATGGGCACCAAAAGATCTGCCCTGTGCCATTCCTAGATGTCCTTGGAAAGCTTACTTGGAAATCTAGTTAGAAGATTAGTCTCACATGGTCTAAAGCTATATATAGTCTAGGATACCGAAAACAAGGCAGCCTTCTGTATCTAGCTTGGAGATATACCTATTAACTTTTGTTAATGTTCCTTACTTATTATGTACAGCAGAAATTATTATATACTACAGTAAGAAATATATATGGAAAAAAATGCCATGTTTGGGCTGCTACGTATCACACTTAAAATGACGAATAGAATAGATATTCTAGGGGCAGGTACAAGGAGTACAACCTACAACTAGCTGTTGGCTGCATAATACTTTGCAGTCAAGGCATAGCCTGACAGCAAAAATGAGATTTTCTGGAGGTGTGATTACATCCACTCCATCTTCCTTCACTGTAGTCCTTCTTCTCAGGTAGTATAGAAAGTCTGCACCTGCTGCTTACGTGACTTGAAAGAGCGAGTCCTGCTTCTGTTTAGTGCTGCCCCGGAGTTCAATCTCTCCATAAAACAAATCTCGTCAATGGTGGGTTTGGGTGTATCATATATACTCAACACAACAAAACGTGTTTGTGAGAGCTCCGGTAGAGCAATTGCAATAGGGATACATCAATCGAGCAAGTCAAGTTGTAGGAGTATAGTCACTCATTACGGATTTTTGATCCTATCGGTTCATCAGTTCATTATATACAGTGGTAAAATGTATGATCTTTGAAATGGGAAGCAAAAGGGGAAAAAATTGAATATTACTTGTAAAACAGCTTATCCATAAACTACAGATAGTAGTTGAACCAAGTTACAAACAAAAGCAGAGTGCCCTCTTGTGGCTGCTAGGACAGGTAGGAAACACCGGAATATAACAAATGTGTTGTCATGGGAATATTCTGCAGTTAGAATTGTCTATATTGGAAGTGATTTCTACATATTATTTACGTTACTTTTGAGGAAAATTGTAAAAATTATTTTTATAAGCCAAAGGAAACTATTTTAAATGTATTCACTCCAAAGAATTTTTATTTTTCCTTCCAGGTAAGTAATATAATACTACATTATTTTTCATTAATTTGAGACTTTCCTTTAAAACAAAAAGTGAAGGCTGTTAATCTGGTCACTTTTTTTTCCTGTTTATTCTTAAATATTTTTTTAAAAATTTAGTTTACTTTTCAGTATAGTTACCAAAAATGTGTCTGAAACTATAGAATCATTAAGATTTCCAAGAAAATAAATTACAATCAGTATGAACAAATATTATTAATTTTACAAAACTGTCTTGTGTTTTTCTTTTGACATTTATTTTGCCTTTTTTTTTTCTCCACAAAAATGTATTTGTGATGTTTCTGTTCACAACTGAAATGGGTTTAATCTATGGACCTGACAAAAAGATGATTATATGCAAAAATGGTGTTGATGAATGTACTCTAAAGGATTTTGTATTACCATATTCTCAATTTAATAAAACCTCAGTTTCATGAATATATGTTTTAATTATAGCATTAAAAAAAAATCAAATTTGGAGAATAAATATAATGTAAGTAAGAGGCAAGATCATTGGAGAACAGAGTTTCTGTATTTTTCCTCCTTAATTTACAGACTTCTGGCTTAAGTCTATGTGTTTTACATTAGGAAATTAATGTTAATTTACTGTATTTATTAGTGATTTATCCTGATTCAAAAGGTGAATTGTCTATATGCTCTTCTAGTTGCCACCGTATTTCTGAATATGCAGAAAGTCAGCATTAGAAACTGTTCTTTCAACACTTGGTACTGAAGTCCTAACACAGCAAAAGAAATGAAACTACAAAACTCTTCTTTTTTTACTACATCTTCAATAGCTACAGGAGAATGGAAACTGGCCCTTCCTTATTACAAAATAGCACAGAACAATTACTTCTACAAATGAATCATTATCTTTACAATGATACAGACACAAGATAAATTGAACTATTTAATTAACTAACATATTAAGTATACACTGTTATTTATCTCAACATGCACCATGAAGTGTGAGTCTGTTCTCAGCATTTCAATAAAATATATGAGGATACGTTATTCTATAAGATTTTTTAATGCAAATCAATCACTTTCAGTGTTGACATCCTCAATCAATTAACATATGAAACAGTCCTAAGTATAACAATGCCTCTCTTCTCAGCCAACAAGCAGATGAGAAAGGAAAAAAAGATGGGGGGGGGGGGGGGGGAAAGAACTATTCTCATCCTCCTATGAATTCCTGCTCAGAAATTGCAATAAAATTTACTGTTTTATCAAGGCTTGCTGGAACTTAGTTCCAAAGACTCGCCAGAAAGCCAGGCCATCAATTTTTCTGTGTCATGCAGAGAAAACATGGGAGCTAAAAGCTGCACTCAGCTGTTTTGCTTTTTGGGAGAACATAGTAGGATTAAGTAATCACCATTTACTACACATTTTTTTTTTTTTTGCTCACTGTATTCTGTGGCATTTAGCATCTGTGTTTGCATCTGGTTTTTAAAAATACTGTTTTTCATGATATTAATAGAAATGTGTATAACTATGTCTGGGACAGTAGGCACCAGTGAACAGGCAAGTGCATACCCATGCACATGCAGGGAAAGAAATGGCTTTCAACTAGCATTGCCAGGTATGTATCTTTCTAATCATCAGTATTTTGTGTAAATATTTAGTAATGCAGTAGGTCTTGGGTTGGTGTTTTTTTAATACTTTTGTATTCTAACACTAATCTTTAAGTGAATACCTTCATTTTTGCAAAATTAGCTTTTTTTTTTCTTTTAACTGAAGCATTGGAAAAGATGAAACTAACATTTGCCATTTGCTGTTTGAGAGCTTTAATATGTAAAAGGAATATGTTTTGATCAACAGAGGGCACTCTATGGTTTTCAAAGGAGCCTAATAGGAGCTTAAAAGGGTTGAGTAGGAGATGACTGAGTATGGTTTTCGAAGAGTCTTTAGTACTGGTCAATCTATAATTTATTGGAAATGCTACTGATTTCCACAATAACACAGAGTACAGGAATGAAAGAGAACCCCATCATTTCATAAAGTCAGATACTAGGAGTAAGCGTGTGATGTACACAGTCAGCTCTTAGTTACATCTTCAAAATTGTAAATTATGTGTAAAAGTTGTACAATACTCTCAGTTAAAAGTGTGCTTACTCAGTAATGGTGAGTTTTACCCTTGCTGGTTTAAAAATGATGACTTTGAATATCATAAGTATAGACAGGTCAGATACCACTGCTGTTCTATACATGGTATTTCTTCCCGTTCATAAATAGGTTTGTTTCCTGGCCCCAGTCTATCTTATGCTATTGATTTTACTGAACATTTTGATTTCTGTTGTTCACTTATTTTCAAATAAAAATCACTGCATCTAAATCCAGAGCTTGAAGGGGAATTTTTTTAGAGCAAATCAGATATTTTTAGCCTATCTGTCTAGAATGCACGGAAGTCGAGTAATCTAATAAAGACGTAACAGAAAATAATTCATCAATATAGTGTAAAACTTCACAAATGACTTAAAAGTAAACTGAGATTTTCAAATAGAAGCCAAACTATGAGAACTTGGCAGGCGTACTGCATGTAGGACTATCATACATTAAGGTAGCATGCACATATTTGTATAAAGTAGACTGATCCTACTAAAAACCTCAAAACACAAATTGGGAAAGCAATGATGCATGCTAGCCCTGGAGAACACAGGAGTTAAGCACCGACACAGTTTTAAGTATATGCTTGATTCTTTTCAACAAAACCTGCAAGCACGCCATCCACATGTAAAGGTGGGCGCACACGTGTTAGGCGATACAGGCATCTCTGGCTAGAGACAAGATACTAAGGGTTAGGGCAGAGAAAAGTATAGTAAGTCCTCATTTAATCCATTCATTTATATTAATCCCCCAGAGAATTACTGTATGTGTTTGTATTTACAGACAATAAAAGAGCCAGTGAAGAACTAGTCAAAATTTAGAGAGTGAATTCTTATCTCTGCCGTGCCTATGAACATGGAATGAATTGAGGGATTTCAGGGAAGCTGCTGAAAGTGATGTTGATCACAGCCCGGCTCTCACAAGGAACAAGGATTCCTTTACTGCAGAGCTGATGAGAAGTTAAAAGCTGTTTTCCGAGCTTTAACGCTTACATTTGCTAACAGCTGTTTCAACATTTATAAACACAATTCCCACTGGCTGCCAAATAACCATAAATTCATTTCTGCATATTTTTCAATAGTAGACACAAAAATAATTACGTCTGCTTAAATCCGTTTATGCTTTCACATCTTATAAATCTACAATAGATACGAATTGTTGAATTGTTGCAATATATTATATCTAAACAAAAATTTCAGGATGAGTTCAAGGCAGGTTATCTTCAGAATGTTACGAAGCAATAATTTATTAGGTAGAGTCGGGTTGTTGTATTTCACAGTTTCATTCCAGCTAGAGCCCACGGTGTCTGGTAAGCGACGGCATGACTCGGGGCAGCGTGCTGTAGGAGATTCAGGTGTTCTTGCCGGCTCCAGTTTCCTGTCAGTGAACTGTTTCGACGCTACAGATACCCAGAAAAATCCTGTCTGTAGGAGAAGGAGATCTTCAGAGTGCTGCTATGAAATATCGCTTCTCTACAGGGTATGTTTTCTCCCCCCAGAAAGTTAAACCGTGGCTAGTGTTGCTGAACACTTGGTTCCTGCAAGGAAATGTGTATTCGACTTGTTCAAATATGAAGCGTGCGTGATGCTAGCAGACACCGTGCTTGCGAGCGTGGAGCTACAGAGACTGAGTTTTGCTTCTTCCCGCTGAGTGCATAACGCCTTTCATCACATAATATTTAACCTTATGTGTTCTACCACAGTCCTTGGTAACACTTCATTTTAAGTGTGCCAGCATTATTAATTCATTTAGTATTCACTGTAATAACACTGATCATAATTAACTCATTCCGCAGCCCTGTGAACGTTGTAAGTACTCACATGGAATTTCACTGCAATTCAGCATTAATTAAGGTACCACCTAATTTTCGCAGGGAAACAAGAGCGTGTGATCTGTCTCATGAAGTAAGTCCCTTAACATCTCAGAACGGTCCAAATATTTGGAGTGTATGGGTGTTGTGAATATGTTGGATATATTCCCTCTCTGAGGAAAATTGTGTATACTGTGTGGCTAAATTATGCAAGAACAACGTTGTCTAAAATCCAATACACACATGCCTACTCTGTATGTCATTATGTAAAGTATATTGCACTGAATTTAATACTGATAAATACATTTCTTTATATTTTACAAACATGCATATAGCGAGGCTGCCTTTCTAGAGCTTAAAAGCAAAGCTATACAAGAAATATCTTTAATCTGTATTTTTTTAAATCTCCCTTTAATTTTCCAAAACTATACCCCACATATACATATTAATACATAGCAGCTGAAGTAATCTTGTCATATCAAATGCCATGTAGTAGCTTAACCAACCTGCTTGCTGCAATGACACTGTGAACTAAATAATCTCCTTTAATTGAAAATAGGCATAAAATTGTTATGGTTTTTTAAAGCATGTTGTAAATCTGAAAATTAGTATACTGTAAGATAAAAATACATGTTCAATTTCATAGCAACTTGGTGAAGTACATATACAGCTGCGTGATGTCAGTGTATCCCTTAAACTAATATTTTCAGGGATTATTAACTTTGTTGGGGAAAGTGATCCTAGGCAAAAACTGGGCAGACAGGGTCTCAGCCTGAAAATTGAATTTATGTGCTACAATTTCTTGAACGTTCTTTCAAAATGACCCACTTTTGCTCATTGTCTGATGATAGAGAGGACAGATATATGCAAAGCATATCTATATGTTGCGTGTTCACACAAAACCAGATCATACCGACAAAATATTTGGGAACTCCTGTTCAGCTTGTTTGATAGTCTTGGGTTTGTGTGGGAGTGTATGTGAATTTTTCATTTTGCTATGCTAAAAACCACCTCAGTTGTAAAAGGGAAGTTTGAAAACTGAAAGAAATGCCATATGATTTAGGCTGTTGCCTCATGTCTAAATCACTACTCATTAAACTATCACTCCACAAAGTCCTCTGAGTGAATTTCTCTTGGTCTACGTGGAGCAACCAAGGGAATTAAAAATAAACAGAATTCAGCCAGTAAATGTCTTAAAATAATATTGATTTCTTTTACAGTCCAAACCTGTATTGTGGAACATTCTCACCATTGGAAATCAATGGAAAAATTTTAATTGACGTCAGCAGGGCCAGAATATCATCTATGAAATTTAAGGTTGAGACTGTACTATATTTTTTTAACCCACTGCACTGCAAACCGTAGCTTGAATAGAGATCTACTATTCTTCAATAAGTAACTGTGACTCCCATTAGCAATAACAGGTGTTATGTACTAAGTGGAAGAGGAATCCCAATATTCTATACAATATTAATTAGTGAGAGAGCAGATATGGGACTTTTAGACACAGCTTGGTGACGTTCAATACTATATTTCTTAGAACTTACAGCATTTTTTACATTTTGGTAAGAAAGGCAAATAATTTATTTCTGAACACAGAACCACTGAGGAAATATGATCTTACTTTACGAAAAAACCCTGCAATACTCAATTTATAACATTTTATATAGAAGATTCGTCACCTTGGCTACTTTGTATGTTGATATCCTGCTTCAGAGAGTGCAGGCAAATGTGTTTAGGTGCCCATCGTAGCCATCAGTGAGTTTTTCAGAATTTTTAAAGTCAAGCCCTGAATTCAGCTCCCTAACCTGAACAGATATGCCTTTCACTCTGTGCTTTCTATTTCCAGAGTTTGGGGTCTTTGTTTTCTAGAAGCAATAAAATTCGTGTCTTACAATCTTGCTGAATTTATTTAGGCAACAACCTCCTAAGAGGGAAATTCACTTTGAGAGCCTCGCTGTTGCAACAAATATTTTTTAACTTGTCTAGTGATCGTCACTTCCTGATAACTCCCAGAGCAAGAACTTTCAAAACCCATCACTTCAAAACCTAGGACAGCATATTTAATTTAGTCTTGAACGTCTGTGGGTTTTCTTATGTGGAAGGAGAAGTGGATCCTGAATCATGCAGCTCAGTTCTCAGTTTGACCTTCCCAAGGGCCATTTGGACTTTCATCACATAGAGCTGGATCTAGTCACCTCCTTGGAAATACTCTAGGTGCAATTTCTACATGGGTGTGTTTGGTGGTTTTTTATTATTTAGGCAAGCAAAACGATTTCTTTCTCTCAAAGTTCTCTAACTGGAAAAAACGTGAAATATTTTGTCAATCTTAAAACGATTAAAAGAAACATTTTAAATACATGAGAGAAATCCAGATGCTCCTTCTCCAGGCATTTTCTGTTGTGCAGTGGTACAGCAAAAAGGCACAGAGGGGCCTTAGGTACCTCTCCTTTTGCTCCTTGCTTATGAAAAGTAAGCTGCAACAAGAATTAGTTAGACTATGTATTTTGGAAAACATGGCAGAGTAGTGATGCCAATAAAAGAAAACTAGTTGAAACAGAATTAGATACTGCAATCAGAAAATAATACTTTCTCTTAATACTCTAAAACAGATCAACAAGAGAAAGCATACAATAACTGTAAAGCTGTAAGAATAGAAATAGTGGAAAGAATGTTAAACAAGTAGTGTTGGTATGAAAAGAGTAAATAGAGTTAGAGGGAATACTATAAAACTGATTAACCCTGCGAAAATCTTCTACGAAGGTAGTGTTTACCCTAGTGGGCTAGTCCCATGTTAATACAACATTTAATTATAATACAATCTCAGTGTCAGCACAAAAGGGACGTTCTTCCAAATTAAAGAGGGAACATGAATTTACTCATTGCCATACGCTTTTGCTTCATTTCTGAATAGTTTAGTATCTCTTCACTAGTAGAAAGAACTCCTTTTTCTTCCAAGTAAGTACAGTTGTTTAATATGGTAGTAATGATCAAAATAATGATAATAATAAAAAATTATGATACCAGAATACAGACTAGAACTCAAGCTTATCCAGAGCATGAACTAACACATCATGTAAGCAGTATCTCAAAGCATTTATAACTGCAGAGGAATTGCATCAATTAAGTTATACCAATTGCCAATGACATATCGAATGTAACCAGATATTAATAAGCCTTAACATATTTAAATCAGATCATGAAATAATAAAATGTAGACCAAAAAATTGTTTTTGCATACCTTGATTCATATACACAACTTAAATATATTGCTCTGTAAATCAAAAGGAAAATACTATTTAAAATAAATATAATCTTAAGAAGAAACCAAGTTAGTAACTGAATGTACACTATCGCCTGTATCTCATGGATACCCTTTAGGAATCATTAGGCTGCCTCAATTCTTCTTAGCTTAACCACAAGACACATGAATTCAGGATAGTGACATATATCAGTAACATCTCTATTGCTCCTGCTTGGCTTAGCATCTGATCTCTTCATCCGTGTTAGGTGAAGCAGGTCTGAATTCAGATTTGGCAGTATAGAAAGAGTTTCTTGACAATTTTTCTTGATCTTGTAGCGTTTAAGGGTGCTATTTTGCATGCATAAGCACATGCATTTCCTATTAGGTGGTGAATTTAGGCTCCATAAGAACCCACATGAAGATGAATTCTTTGGATTTTGTATGTGTGTGATTTTCAAGACCCTAAGGCTATACCTCAGCATGCCCCTCGGGAGTGATGCATAGTATTTCCGGCTTTCAAAAGCCTAAAATAAAGGGTAGTTAGATCTTTATCACATTTTCTTCCAGGATTATAAAGCCTGTGGGTGAAAGACAGATAAGAGAAAAATGGTGGAATGGTGACAGAATCATCAAGTAGTTGAAGGCTGTAAGAGGTCTCTGGAGATCATCTAGACCAACCTCCTGCTCAGAGCCCGGTCATCTCCAGCAGGCTGCTCAGGAAGATAAAACAGCAGTTCTGGGCACAAAGATAGTAGCTTTTCATGACTAGGTCCCCTCTACTGCTGTATGACATCAGGCTACTCAGTAACTACTTTCTACCTCAGAGGGCCCATCTGTGACAGAAAGATGTTAAATTCTAGCACAGTTCCTAAACTTTCCCATAATTTCTAGAAAAATTCCTTTCCTGTAGCAGTGGGAGATTCTCCTAAGATTATTCAAAAAGTTGCGTTAAGACTTTAAGACTACCTAAAGCACTTGCATGCTACACTTCAACACTGTTGCAACTCCTGTCTTCATGGGGTGTCTCAGTATAACCTCATCCATCCATCTTGCCTTGGGGTGCAATCTCTGCATAGCAAATTCCTTTTAGAGTGGGCATGCAAACCACAGGACCAGACTAGAGCATGTCAGAAACCCTGAACTGAGATCTTCACGTCCTCTGCGCCAACTGTTCCACTCCACGTACCCACTCTTGGCCCCACACTCCTTGTTGTGGGTATAGCCCCTAGGGGATACCTCCGTTAATGCTGATTCCAAGAGGGAATGAATTAAGTTGCTTTCTGTTACCATAATTTCTTGCATGTCCTCCTTTGGCTGCTGCATAGGTTTAGAACAGGAGTTGGGCTAAAATACTTGTAGGTAGTCCTTCTACTCTTCCTACCACATCAGCTGCAACACCCATGGGTGAAAAAGCTTATAGTTAGCACAAAGTTCCAGGTGCCATTTTTTCTGAGGACTTGTTATTGGAAAATACTTCTTATGTATTTAATCCTAATGTTTTTAAAAGACCAAGAGGGAAATGTGCAATTTCCCTGCAATTTAATACAAAGAAAAAAGGGGAAAGGGAAAAACAAAACAAAACACACCCACCCCAAACAAACAACAAATAAACAAACAAAAAAACCCCAACCCTCAAATCCCACACAATCAGAAAGGACTATAGGGCATTTTTGACCTGAGGTTTTGAAAACAAATTCATAATTTTTGAGCTTGGGCTTAAGCAGTGTTTACAAACACTAGGAAATAATTGGAATAAACAAGAGCTGTTTAATTTTGTATGGTGCCATCAGTGATCATAGCATGACGTTATATTTAAATGTTTCAAAGACAGTTAGAGATTAGACTTTCACATCATCCAAACATGAAATTCAGCCAAACTCAATGACTAACTGACCCCCAGTTAGCCATATGTCCTCTCTTTAGCAAATTACTAATAAATGCTTGTAGGAAGAACGTCAGACAAGATTATGTGTCAGTACCATTAGTAACTATGGATCGTCTTTCTTATTCTGTGGTTAGATAAGAAATGTTTTGTCATTTTCAGGAGCCATACAGAAATGAATTTCATATTCATTTGCACCACTTAGTAGAGATAACATGACAACTAGCAAATGGATCATCATTTCAGCTTCGAGCTCCTGAGGGTTCATTTAGAAGAATTCCTGCAACCAAGCATGCAGTGAGGTGAAACACATCCTATTCTGGTTTTCATATAAACTTAAAATCTGCCCCGTACAAGCCTGAATTCCTCACCTTATATTGCATTTCCCATTTTTCCTTCTTAACCATCTAAACCTCTCTGTTATTAATCCAGTCCTTCGGTATCTCCCAGAAAAGGGTGAGCAGGGGCTTGAAAGTTCCCTGTTGCTATTTAGCAGGACTCCTCCATCATAACTTACTCTTCATGATTAACACGATGAGCAAGGTTCTCAAAATGTCTTCAGATGTGTAAAGATGCTATTAGATAACCACCGGGATTTATAGACATGCCTCAGTGACACCAAAGTATAGGGGAATGACATGCTTAATCTACTTTGCATATTTTTTAAAATCACATGCAACATGTGTCTCTGTTTAAGCCTCAAAACAGCTTTGTGTACACTTATACATTGTTCCCAACAGCCTAGCACTGGCTATGTCTACTGCTTATTGCCCCTTCAACATCATCTTGAAAAATACAGCATTAAAAACTAAATAGCCTTTCCATTAGAGGTCTTTAGGTTCATGAGATTCCATTTCTTATATACCATCATTTCAAAATCTGTGTATATATTGCAATGTGCTTTCTTATGTTGTTTTTCAAAAAGATGAAATATATCTTACATTACTTCTATTACAATTGACCGTGTCCTTTATAGCTATGAAAGAATGGCTTGAAATACCCATCAATAAGAAAATAGTTTAAAAAAGTGTAGTTAAGTACAATGTAGCAATAACAATAACTAGCATATGCAGTAGTCAAAGATTCCATTAAATTGTATGGTGCTTCAGAAAAGCAAGCATTTAAATCAGTTACACAGAGCCAGAAAATAGGTTTATGTTTCTGAGAGGGTAGGGGAAAAAATAAATAAGTTTAGTAGAAGAGTAATTCAGAGAAGCTGATGAGATGGTGGACTGAAAAAAAAAAAAAAAAAGAGTAAGTAAGATGTTGTCCCCTCATGGGAAGGTTATATGAGGATTACAGCACAGCAGGGCTGCAGTGGTCCTTCAAAGGGGAGGCAACCACAGAGCAAGTCTGTAAAGAAGTCATTCCTAGCATGCGGCAGAGCCGCGGCTGGAGAATAAGCTGCAGCATTTGGTCTAAAGCAATTATCAGGCCATAGCCCCCGGGGTCAGAGTCTGCACCAGCTCTGGAGACTGACGGCCAGCTGCAGGTTCTTTCACACCCTGCCTGAACTCTGCCGGTGGTGAACATCAATCTCCAGGCCCCTGGATGACTGCTGCTTGCAAAGTTCGTGAGGTCCTGTGTTAGGCGGGGGGCTAACGCTCGAGGTGCCAGTGGGCATCTGTGACTCCTTATGCCTGGGAAGAGTGGTCTGAAATTTCCAGGGCACTTCAGCTTCCCAGGAGCAGCCAGCACAACAGCCACGAACTTCTGCCTCCAAACTCGACTGAGCAGAGCACAGGGCAATGGCCCTCCAACCCATTCTGAGCTCAGACTAAGGGTCAGCTCCTCCTCCCACGTAAATCAACACCCTATATTATTCCCAGTCCTCTCACTGATAAAGGGGAACCTTACAGCTGGGACCAGAGTTTTCTTATTTAAACCAAATGAGGAAAAATGGCTTACTAAAAAGGTCATTCATTTCAACTTTCCTGACCTAAGCAGCAGGGACTTAGTTATG
This sequence comes from Egretta garzetta, assembly GCF_000687185.1. Classification (NCBI taxonomy): domain Eukaryota; kingdom Metazoa; phylum Chordata; class Aves; order Pelecaniformes; family Ardeidae; genus Egretta; species Egretta garzetta. Next base: position 8,156,923 of record NW_009259683.1, read on the forward strand.
TCACATTTGCAAGAGATAAACCCAAGCTGAGATGGTTTTCAATGGTCACCGTGCATTTTAGTCCTGGCTTTGTCTTGTATTCATACTGGGCCTAATTTTACATGTAACTGTGTGCAAGGAGTGATGTGTAGACTATGTTGCCAAAGGGCCTATCATACTTCCAAGCAGAGATAACATTTTCTTTGGGAGCTCTTCCCGAGTGTCTGCAAGGTGGGCGTCTCTCCTGTATCAGCCTCGGAGGTGTTGCTTTTGGTTCTCAACACATGCAGCCAGACAGCAGGGGAGAGCTGGAGCCTTGAGCTGCTTATACTGTCTCTAGTTGGTAGCATGATGGCACTAAGAGATATGATGGTAGCTCCTATCTTTACCCGTCACCTGTGCCACACAGAGAAACTTATTTACCCAATAGGCCATAGAAAGGTCTGGGTTACCTTGCACATGTAAATACTGCCTACTGTTTTTCTGTTGCACATAAGGTCTACCTCAGCAAATATAGAGTCCATAGTATTTTTTATTTACTTGAGATGTGGATGAATATGCTCAGTAAACTTCTGAAATGTCCCCTCACAAGGTAAAATAAAAGAACCTTTGTAGCCATCATTAAATGTCTTCACCACAATATTTACTACTGCAATTAGGACAAAGCAAATGGATGTTTTTGGCAGCAAAAAAACCAGTCTTAAAAAGACACAGGGTATTGTTGTTTTCCTTGCAAAGTATAAAATTCCTCAAAAATTACATGGTGTCACACAGCCTGCCATAGCTTATAAAAAAATGATGCACTGCCTTTAGTTTTATTAGGAAAATTACACTGTGTTAACTCTTTGTGTCTTTGAGGGCACGTCTCTGCATTGCACAGTAAAGCTCATTCCAGACAGATCTGTGCCATGTACATGGCACAGGGTAACACTGTGCGGAGATACTCACTCTGGAAAGACTGGCTCAGAGCATTTCATCGGCACAAGGCAAAGCCTGCGGCCCAGGGGCTGGGAGCCAGACTGCTCCTGGCCTGGGAAGGGGAGAGCTCTGGGTAACGGGGCAACCCGCAGAGGAGCCTCGCTCTTGCTGCTTCAGGGATGGAGGTATGGAAGCAGTGAGGGAGGCCACAAGGATGAAGCATGTCTTTGATGCCTTCCTCAGTAGCCTCAGCCAACTTGGGTTTTTTTGGTCTCTGGCATAAGCAAAGTTCTCAACAGTAACTCTCAATGCCACAGGGTGCTGCCTGAGTTGTCTCTACTTAATCACCTGATTTACTAAAACGTGCCCTGCAGCAGGAGCCGCTGACTCCAAACACAGGTCTCCACCAACAGACTGCCCTGCTCTTAGTGTCAGGGTAGCATGGCCAGTGCTCTCACGGGCATCTGTGCACCACACGACAGCATGCAGGGCAGACCTTCCCCGATACTGCAGAGCAATGCATTTTCACCCACAAGCACAAAAGAGGCCACTTGGTGAGCTTGGTGTTCAAGATGGGAAGCATAAAACTAGGCTCCTGAGAAATGTTTGAAAAACTGATCTTCTGAAGGTATGCTGCCTCCATAACCCTAACGCTATTTCACCTCCCATAAAGCAAAGTTGTATGAGACAGCATACACATGGACTGTGTGCATCAGACATGTCTCTAACTCTTAGAGATTTTGTCACATTAGTGAGCACTCTCTGTAGATATTTGCTGGTCTTTCCAATATCTAAAGCATAAGGTCAGATGTTTTGGAGCTGCACTAATTTATTCTCATATCAGTGATAAAGGAGGGAGGAAAGCAAAAATGAGGTGTTCCTGCCTAGAGCAAGAAATATGGTTGCAAAAAACAGTTGCTCTTTGCACACAAAGGAATGAACTTCTGGTTGAAAGGCCATGTAACACATAATCTTGTTTTAAGGATGCAAAGGAAGCAAGTTGTAATGGAGGCATGATGACTGCATCAGGCATTTTCTTTCTAGATATCTCTTTGGGGCGATGTTGGTAGATTCAAGTGGCATTAGCTGAAGTCTAATATTCATGGTGAAGGAGCATGGAGCAACAGCTTTTGTAGGTGACTAAAGGTAGTCTGAAGCTGAGGTATTCAGTATGCACATAGCCATTTATTGCAAATGAAGTACGGAGCAATGGAAAAGATCCTCAGGACCATCCCCTTGGTCCTCAGTGTAGCCTTGGGCAGTGGGAGAGAAATCAGAAATAATAGACACAAAATGTAGAGTAACTGAGTGCCTCTGGACCAACCCCAGGCTGTGGCAGTGTTGTTCTCCAGCTTGACGATGCAACACCAAGACCTATTTCACAGAGAAAAACTTAATAAAAATATTTTTCAAAAAATGGAGAACTTAATCAAAATATAAACAACCTTGAGATGCAAGGACTCCATGTCTATCTTAATCAGTGTATTGCAACATTTTTCATGTTGCTTACTGATTTCACAAATCCAGTGCTCACAGGCAGACTCGATAACAGAAATTTAAGGACTGATATCTTCGGTTCAAGAGGCTCGTGAGGCAGTTCATCCTGAAATTTTTATACACGAAGAACCAGAAAACAAGTGCTACTATACCTTAGCCTCATTCAATGTTTAATTTTAAATATTGAGTGACTGCACGCTAAAGGCAGAATTGGAAAAATCTGAAAAAAACCCTACATCTGTTGTTAGATCTCTCGTTGTTAAGGACATGCAGATAGGCAACTCATCTGCTGACAGCAGGAACTTAGTCACCGACTATGAAAAACAATGAGTGCAGCAAATGCAAACAAATGTCTGATCTAAGTCATTAGCTAAAGAGGTCATTGTAGAAAAAAAATGTTAAAATGTGTTATCAAGAAATCACTCTGATTTAAAATAAGCAATTACTGGTAAACATCCAGTGAAAGGCAGAGTAATTCTCCTAGTTGTCAGGGACTTCTGGCTGTTCACACCAGCCCTCAGTCTAGACCTCTATTTTAATAGATTTTCAAAGAAATTCTTGATAAGACCTCCAAAAATCATGAAGATGGCTAAAAGTGTAATAGACTGATTTGTGGTTTGCCTCCAGTTTTTCATCCTCCAGGGGATACTTGGTTCATATTTCTCAGAATTTCTCTGTAACCTTTAGGAGTAGGAGTTTAGTTTAGGGATTTATTTCCCCCTCTTTGGTATCTCTCAAGCTGGGTATCTAAGTCTGCCCTTGTCATCCTTAGCTCTCTTCATAGCCAAGGAGGAGTAAAAGGCGATTCCAGTGGGGATTCACTCCAACCCAAGAAAAATGTCTGAGTTGCGTGAAATAAATTCTTTCTGTAGCCACTTCTCCTCTTTATCTTCTCTAGCTTTAGATGAAACCACAAATAACTGGTGTAGACTTAACCATCTACCTCTGGGACATCTACAGTCAGGTGAGATGAATCTCAGCTTGTAAAAGAAATATTTGTTTCCGTGCCAGCTGAGGTTATTACCCAACATCCAGCTTTGAGGAGCTGGTGGTGTCTGGAAAAAACAATTGGCAACCAGATCACAAAAGCTGGCTACTAGTATTTGCATTGTTAATTCCATCATTTCCTGATTGTTATTTTTGACCAACATCTCTATTTTGATGTTTATTTTAAGAGATCCAGTGTAATTAGTAGCTGCTAAGTTTTTTTTTAACCTTGATATCACACGCACCAAGAAGTTAACATCATCTTTTGTCAACACGTAATACTTCGTTGTATGCATTTATTACCATTACATAGTAGTAAAACCCAAGAAGCATATGAATGTACAAAAAGAATTTTAAACATTTGCACTATTTTTGTTTAACACTAAACTGTCAGGAATCAGTGGGCACTTCGATACAGATTACCTGCTCACCAGAGGTGGTCAGGAAAGGGATCATGCAGAGAGCAGCCACACCAGCCTGTATTTGTTTGCTCTGTGTCAGCTCTTATGGCCACCAGAAGAGGAGGTAAGGGGATGAGCCTGGATACAGTTTATAAAAATAAAATGCCAAACAGAAGCAAAAAAAAAAATGTTAAAAAAAAGGGACCCTGGACAATGTCTAAACTAAACTGTAATTGTATTTATGGTGCTGCAGATTTAGGAAGTCCACTAATGGCCAGGACAGAGATGGTGGGATGAATGCATGCACACGTTGTATATGCAGACAGCTTTTCAAACTAGAAGAAGGGACTTCAGGAACTTGACGCCCACATTTGTGTTCTGGGCCCTCTCCTGCTTCAAAATCCTGAAGCCTAAAAGTGTTTGTTTTCTGTGACATTATGAAAACAAGCACTGTAATTCTGTCTTTGTTAAAAAAAAAAAAAAAGAGAGAAACATCTACACTATCAGAAAGCAGAATTACCAATATTCCTTGTTAGCACAACTTCTGACAACAGTAGGGCAATGATAGCATAGAAACAAGAGGAAACAAAAAGAACTTTTTTTTTAAGAAAGGACAGTGTACTAGAGATGGGGACATTTAAATGAAGGGAATCATTTTCTAACCAAGAAGAGCCACTACACTATCAGCAGAGTTTTTTGCTGTGCTTTTTGAAATACAGCCTGTTAATGATTTGCCTTGCCAGTTTCAAGAGAAAAGGGGGATCCTTATGGGAGAACACGGCGTGAGTATGAGGACAGTTGCTGGGTGTTAGGAGAATTCATCAAGACATTAACCTCTTTTATTAACTTGCAGAAAAGAGCAAAGTTCACACAACGTGGATGAATTAGAGACTGCCATGGAGTGACAAGGTAGCAGAACCTTTTCTACTCTTTGTGTAACAGAAATAAATCACCTCAGAGGACACCTAACCTGCAATCCCTGTCCTCAGGGAACCTGCACCCCGAAACCTGAACAGGTGGAGGCATCCACAGAGAGAAGGGACAGAAACATCATTTTGGGGCAAACGTAGCTTCGAATTCAGTGTTTTATTGAGGATGGCAGGCCTCTTCCTCCAGTCTTTTTCTGAACACTTGACTGAGTGGATTATTTTAGATTTACATCTGCTCTACATTTTTATGAAAAAAACCCTCTTCATAATGGAGGCGTTGATTTTTTTTAAAAAAACATGAAATGGCATGCTTAATATTAATGATAAACGTTAATAAATTCAGTCAACTCCTGTACAACGGACATAATGCTCTTGGCATCCCGGCAAGAAACAAAGCAGAACAATTATGAGTCATCAAATCTGTTTGTCAGAGGATTTTGTATCGTAAAAAAAAAAGCCTGTTCATGTTAGCATAGTGCTGAAAGACAAGGAGTGAATTATAGCTTGGAAAGTGATGGGATAGATATAAAATCCAAGGGTCCAGAGGCCAACTGACTATATAGGCTCAGCTGGAGACAGAAAATACATGTTACGTATTTTTTCAATGGATTCTTCTATTTATCCTGTTAAGAAGTAGTGACTCCCCAAATCAAATGTGAGTTAGGCTAGAATTTTAATCGTACTGGAAACGTTGCCACTGCAATTGGTATTTGAAGCTCTCCTAACTGATTGTTATGCTATTTGTTCTACTGCGAATGCAGAGAACCAGCAACACAGAAACAGGAGCTGTGGATTAACAGGACAGGCGCAGCAACATACATACAACTGCGTGAGAAGTGCATTGCTCCTGGCGCAGCGGCACGTATGTGTCCTTCCTTCACAGATGCCAGTATCAAGGAGACTCCTGGCCCCGTTCTGATGACCCAGGGAGTTTGCAGCAGTGTTCTCATAAACATTAAATCTCCTTTGTATCGTTGTCATTGCTCAAAGAGTGCTCTGAGAGGTGCCTCCAGGGGTACATGCAGATAAGAAACTGTCTGTTGGCATTCTAATAATAATGGCCAGGACTAATTTAGAAAAATGGCATATAACAACCTTTTTACAGTATAGCAGAAGAGCTTTCATTACTCTTTGCACATTTTTGAGGGAAAGAAACATGGCCGCTATTGGAGATTTTAGGTTTTTTTACAATGAAGGCATGAAATAGGCAAATAGAGTAGTTTTATACTCACCTTCAGGGGATGATTTTAAGATAGTTAATGAAGACTTTGAAAACTGATGGGTTGAAGTTGAACTTCAGATAGAAAGGAACTGATATCATTGTTTAACTCAATTTGTAGGCTTGCAGAATATCAGGAGGCTTTAATGTTGTACTGGAAGTTTCAGTGGGCACATGTTTATGTCCTGTCCCATAGGGAAAAATTAATTTTTGTAATAAGTCAGCTCTGACTCCACAAGAATAATTTTTATAGATCCATTGTAACATTAAAAAAATAATAATTTAAAGAAAAATTGAGAACCTACTGATTGTATGCTCATGAAGGCTGAGATACAGCTTTCTGCAAAGGCTTGCACTAGGCCCTGGGTGTAAGTCCGCAACATAAAGCTTTGGTAGGACTTAGGGCCTTCAGCAATGAAACAGAATTTCAAGAAAATGTATAAAACATCCAGTGTGATACAGGAATATTTTCCTGTTGTGATACTTTGCAGATTTTTTTTTTTTTTCCCTAAAGGAAGGTCAAATAATTGTGTGAATTGAGCTTAATTCTATATCCAAACTAACCACCAGAACTTTATGTGCACTGGAGTTTCTTGTGCCTACAAATCAGGGAAGAAAAATCAAAGTGGGAAGAATTATGGTAATTCCAGATACTTCTATCCCAGCAGCTGTCTGCCCTCAGTTGGGTCAGCTGTAAAACTGGGATATTGTTCACTCTCCAAGCTACCCAAAAGCTCCTTGCAACAGAATTTCTTATTTCAAACATGTTTTTTCTTCATAAGAAACTATTAAAACTCCTCTGTGGGCCTCTGTGACATCTTGTGGGAGTTCCAAGTAGAATTTTAATTTTCAGAGGATTTAATGCACTGATTTCTTTCTTTGTAATAGCATTATTTCATTATCATAACAGGATACTTTTCTTGTAATGGGTGTTTTCTTCCTTATCTTTTCTCCCATGAAAAAATAGGACCAGCAGGGAAAAAATATGAAGGGCTTAGCTAAAGTCCATCATGTTATGAGCTCAATACAGTGCTGTTCTCGAAGTTGTAATGCATATTTGGCAGGCATTAAAGTAATGTATAAATTAAGATAAATAAATATCTACAAAGTTTTTTGTAATGCTCCCAAACTAAATGACATTAAGTTCAGCTGAAGAGAAGTTTTTATCTCTGTAACCTAGCTTGGCAATACAATTGTTCAATTTCTTAAAGCTAAACCGTAAACTGGATTTCAGTATAGCTCACAACTGTGACTGTCTACCGACTTGGGTGGAGCTCATCCTGATTTAAGCTGGCACACTGGTAGAGCTGTTATCCCACAGATACCCACTGACAGTGGGATTAATCTCATCTAATGGTTGTCAATAAATGGTGTTGCTACTCTAACCTTTTTATTTAGGCTCCTTCTACAGGCAGTGGAGGGAGACAAACACCTCCAGAGGGCACTTCATCTTAGATAGTCTTAGATATATGCTACAGCATAGGTTAAATCTTTTGTCTAAGTGTCTGCAAATATATGAAATTACATCCATGAGATGTCTCTGTTAGGCAAGCTGGCAAACATTTGTCAGCACTTGGAAACGCTACTTGTCACCCTCTAGCCAGCCTCCAAGCTAGAGGCTGATGCTTCTGTGGCAACGCGTGCCTCAAACAGCCACCCCAGCGCAGCGTGGTGTATTAGCTTAAACCCAAAATACACATGAGTTTGCGTTAACCCGTGAGGCTGTGAACTGAGACAGTGCGGGTCAGGCAGACACTGCATTTGCTGTTCCTGCCACTTGAAGGCAACCTCTAGCAGAAGTGTGGGGCAGAAGACGGCCAACACAGGCAATATCCTGACCTGCTGCAGCTAAATTTGCGAAAGAAGCTGGCGCTCCTGCCCAAGGCATGGCATGATTTAAATTATTATGGCGATTCTTAAAGGCATGAAGTTCGGGCCTAATTCTCACTCATTGCCCAGCCTCCGCTTTTGTGCACTGAAAAATCAGCCCCTCAATAAAACCTGGAGTAAATTAAGACATCTTCTACTCTTGTACCTTCCCCAAATCATTGTTACTGTTGTAACCGTGAAAACTGCAGCAATACTGAAAAGATGCTGATTGTAAGAATTTTTTGAACCATTCCCTATATTACAGTTTAATTGACAAAGTGGTTTTGATCTGGAAGGGAAGAGGCGAATCCTGCTTTTAAAGAATCACTGAAGAAAAACAAGAGCAGGGGACCAGGAAGAGCCCCATGGGTCAGCAAGCCCAGCACCCAGCCCCTTACGTGGGCGTTAGGAACCAGGGCTATTGCTTCAGTTCTAATGTCATGGCACACAGGCAAAGCTATCCACAGGCTGAAACAGCCAGGGTAATCCTGGCTAAGTTTATGTTGCCCATGGAGACTAGCTATGGGAAAAGGCAATTAGTACAAAACCAATGCAGTGAGTAGTGCAACTGTATGGTTCCCTACTATGGATATGCCATTTACACATATTGAATCAAAGATACGTAAAGGGATTAGCCAGGCATTCACAAATGCATGATACATACATTAAAAATAAATAGTCCATAGTTAGTTACAGTGTTGACTAGTAAGATTCCCTGCAGATTTCAATAACAATAAAAAAAGTTCTATGTGTTGTATATAGGGATTCCTATGGCATTTCTTTCATTCTCCAACAGTTTCACTTTAAGATGACTGAGAATATGCAAATATCTGAAAAGGGTAATTTTAGGCTTATAGTTAAATAATTAAAAAAGCCTAATAACACATTGGCTTATAATATGATTTCTCTTGTTACACAAATTTCTCCGCTTTGGTTTCCCTGGTTAGATATACCAGTACGTTTAGTCACCAATCTACAAGGGGAATACATGTTTCTGCTACACCTTTAAATAACATTATAGTAATTAAAATGCATTTAATAAGAAAACATATACATAGATGTGGTGCTTTACAACAACTCATTAAAGAGGCATTCACTTGGAATCTCTGCATTAGTTACTTCAAATATTAAAATATTTTACTCTTCTCTACACCTTGCCTGGTCACTTACACCTATGTAAATGCAGAATGAATTGAGCATGATGCTATGATGTAAATGGAATAATATTGGCCATTAGTAACAGTTCATTAAAATGTATGGTGGTTGTTATTTTTTCTATTCCAGTGAATCTGATTTGCCATTTCCAAGCATCTTGTAGTATCTTCCAACTGTACAAGCTACGTAAGAGTGCCACCAAACTTGAATTCTCCCACTGGGATGGAGTTTGGATACAACTGAACACTGCCAGCGAGTGGCTGAATGGCCACATCCAACTGAGGGAAGCTGGAGCCCTTTCACAAGGGCTGGCTAAAAAGCTCATGAAACAGGTCCTAAGTCATTGCTATTTTCAGCCCTATGTGTGAAAATAAACTGACCCGAATTTCAGCTTCCTCTTTGTAAACCTGTACAAACTCTGGAGCTCTTTCATAGCCCTTCACTTGAGTGTCGGGATGGATGAGTGGCGTGGTGGTCACATCAGCCAAAATTCACGAGTGTTGTGTTAACACTTGTTCTTTCATGTGCAGATTTAAATACCTCCACAGGATGGGAACACATGCCATGAAGTCTGATTCTGATTTTGCTTCTGTTTATAATAGCGTAAATTCACAGACTTAGAGGTGCTGCTTGTTTAAAATAGCGTCTGGCAAGAATCTGCCTTTGATCCTACATGCACAAAATAGAATTTAAATAAAGCCCCAAACTTTTTCTTTATAACATTCTCAAAGGTAAAGCAAACTCCAATATGACTATAAGCAGGGTAGTAAATTTAAATACCTGTAAGTAGTAAGGTGTTTCAATAACATTTTTAATGCTAAAAATACAATTGTTTATCAGACTGATTAAGGTACTTTGCAGTACTTCAAGTTTCAGAACTATTGGCTCAAATGACCAAATACAGACAAATAAAATGTTTGAAAACTGACACCTGTAGGCAGAACACTAAACTTCCCAGTGCAAACACTTTATCTTGGTGCAATACAAAGGGAAGAGAGGTCAACAATACCAAACTATTTTTTTCAAAGAAATAATACATACAAATATACTGCACGATACTACAGTAGTAGCAGATGTGAGGTTATCAGGGTTTGACAGCATTTTCACATAAATTATTGTGTAAGCACAGTTAATCATTATGTACAGGTGGTTTGCCACCTGTTTAATTCAGTTTCAAGATGATTTACACAGCTTTTAAGGCAAACACACACCCCCCCTTCCAAAATTACAGTTTTGCTTGTGTATCTACTAATGTGGACAATTATATTTCCCTTCACTTCCCCCCCCCCCCCCCAAAGACACACAGTGGAAGTAGCAGCTTCTGTCCCCCTTTAAGTCCTTGTTTTAGCCAATATTGTAGGAAGTGCCATTATACTGGTAGTAACAGATGGTGCCAGCCCCTCCAACATGAATTTTTACCTGCTATGATGTGAACAGTGGTGATTTCATCCCTTGTGTTTCACCGTTGTGTCTCTAACTCTCTATTTCAGGTTGCACACTGTAGTCCACGCGAAAGACCCTTTTACAAGCTAAAACTCCTCTTCTGCAGGTGTTATACAGACCAATTAGTTATGACGTATAAATCCCAGTTATTGCTTGGGTAGTCCTGGGACTTAGCACATGTGAGTTGTAAGACATTGAGAAATGCTAACAGCCTTACAGTAAAGTAAAAATGAAGCAAGGATCCCATTGCACCTGCAGGTGGGAATCCCAGAGTCAACATGAGTTCAGTGCACATAGCTATGTTTATGCTAATACGACAAGAAATTAATTCTCACCCTGATTTTAGACAAATGAGATGTGAATTTCAGACTAAATTTTTGGTCTTGTGGCTACCTGTTTCAGCCTGGTATTGTACCCTGGGGTAGGTTACAGCTGTTGCTGACCCTTTTTTTTATTCTCTTCCCTTAACTTTGGTTAAAGATCTAAAATTTATAAACAGACCTTGTACGTATCAAGTATTCTAAAACCTATCAAAATACCCAGAAAACTGTTAACAATATTAAGTCTGTTCCAACTCATTACTACATATCCCCTATTTGCTTTTAGGGATATCAGCAGTCTTCCTCATTTGTGCCAGCACTCTACTGAGCACAGGGGAGCACTGGTCTGGGGGTGTCACTTCAGGGCCGTGGAAGAGATCCACACTTCACAATATCCTCCAACCTCTATGTTATCTCAGTGATGCATCTTTTACCTGCTTCCATCATCTCCCAAACTCCTGTCTCCGCATTTCCCAGCTCAGGACACAGATCCTCGTGGCTGCTCACTTGTCGGTGAAGGCTCCAAAGGGTCGAAATATTCCCCTTCCCTCCAGCTCTGAAATCTTCCTCTGATGTTTTTCTCTCCAAAATATGTCCAAGATGATAAAAAGTTATCAAGTTAGGTTCTGTCCTGATTCCATTCTGTGCTCTGTGTCTGCTCACAAGCAGGAGAGACAGCTTTTTCTCTGCTTACATGGGAATCATGATTTTGTAGGAGTTAAAGTAACACCCTAGTACAGACATACAAGACACCTTTGCACACATCATTGCCGACCGTGTTAGAAGAACATTATTCAGGCTGCTGAGATCACGCTTCCTCAAACTGGAAATGCCAAGACTTTACAAAATGTCCTAATCCTGTGCCCTTCTGTGACCATCCAGTGCAAAAATGGCACCCTAAAGTTTAATTTCTCTATCCAGCCATTTAATTATTGAGGGTGTCACTGTGTAGAGATAGAAGATTACATTCAGATTTCTGTGTAAATTTAATGTTTCAGAAGTTGCATTTTTTCTTTATATGTGCATATACATACATATTCTGTGACAAGCATCTCAGCAGGATGTAAACCCTGCAGCACTGCAGGAGGCTGGTGCTACCTCCGATAAGAAGGTTAACTACATAAGCAGGAGATAGGAGGAGGCAAGAAATGCCTGTATGCACTGAGGAAAAGCTCAGTTATGTGTGCCCCTGAGCCCAGGCAAGAAATGTAACGTTTGCTAGGTGCAGTGTTCCAACATGATGTG
>NW_009259683.1:8168961-8197678 GCF_000687185.1 Egretta garzetta
CGGTGTTTAGAAGTTTGTGATCAAGGTTTGGGTTTTTTTAATAAATATTTTTGGCATGCTGCCAAAGCTTTTCTGAGGAACACAAATGTCAGAAGGGAAGCAGTGATTTTCAGCACTTCATCTTAGCAAATGCTGAGTTAAATTTCAGGAAATGAAAGACATAAAAACGACAACAAAGGAGAGTCAAGGCACATTTTCCCTGGTCCCTTATCAAATTTCAAAAACCTGCTGAGGTAGGCAAGGTATACGTGCAACACCTCAAAGGTTGCAAAAACTTTTTCTAATATCAAAGGTTGTATTTCCAGTTGGTCTCTAACAACATACAACAGAAGCTGTGTCCTTCCTTTAGAGCTGGATATTGTACTGCTGCCATAGGCTAAGAGACATAAAAAGGCACCCAACGGTTGATTTAACACACCTATGAAAATGAAAAAGAAATATTTTGTTCAGTTCTCTAGGACTGACTTACACACAGAAGGTGACAGGGTGGGTCTTTGAGGCATGGTACATGAATTACAGAACTACAGAAATTTTATTATTCGTCCTTTAGATTATGGAGTAGGAATAGGGACGACGTGATTAGGGAAATACATCCAGTGTCTGAAATGCAGAAGGGCTGATCTGAAAGGTTTTTGCTGCTGAGAAGGGGGGAACGAGTGGCGGTGACAAGTACATTTGTCTTCAGTTTGCTTGCCGTGTTTACTAGAGGGTCCCTAAGGGTTAAGTCTGCCTGATAGCTTCAGAGTTCATTCAGAAAGTTTTCATCTCGGTGCACCTCAGAGCAGACATTGGGCATCACCTGGGTTTTTGTGGTTATTCTCCAGGGAAATGGGGCTAGCATCAAGTCATTTGCATGGGATTGAACACAGGTGGAATTTTACTTGTGCGTCTTGGTTCTTTAAGTAAACAGTCTGAAATGGATTTTCCTAGTTAGAACTGTATGCAAGCACTGCAGGTTAGTGTATAGGTAACATAGGTGGCCTCTTTTATTGCAAGCTGTTAGCCCTGTTGAGAGGGTGCAAGATTCATTTGATTGTACCTGACTATCATCTTAATACGTCATTTACCTTACTGCTTCTCCATCACTGCTTCCTGCCCAAATATTAGCAGGTGTGTTTACACCATTATAAATAACGGACAACAGAAAACATTCATGGCAGCGGTCACTTAATGAGGGGACTTATTTAATTGAAATCATGAATCTGACTAAGTTCCTACTCTGATGCGATCTGACAAAAATGATCATAGGATAAAATTGCTGCTTGCTGATCCCCACCTATCTTACATCTCAACTTGCTGCAAGATTGAGGCAAACTGCACCAATTTACTGCTCCCAACTGCCTGATAATGGACACTTTGCTGTGCACTCTCCCTTCATTACAGCACAGGTCAGGGCTGTTAACAGGGGCTCTTGCCACTTTTGACAGATAGTCACTACCAAGATGAATGGCACTAGCCACATGACCACTTAGTACTATGCTTTTCCTTTCTAGCACCTTTAAAACACTTATATTTTTTAAAAACTCACTTCATCCTTTAACTCTTTATTAACTAGGAGAATCAATAGGAATCTGCTGCAACTGACCTCATGCAATTCTTCTAAAATTAATTGGGTGCATTGCTATGAATACATCTCGGCATTTGTTGCATGCCAGTAATGACAGATTTGTTTAAGCATTTATTTTAAATTCCTTAAGGAGTTTCAAACAATGTACTCAGACTTTCTGTATATACCCCAGTACTAGGTTTTGGAATGATTAGAGGCAGAAGGGCTGCAAGGACTGAATCAAAACACTAATTATCAAATTTTTGCCTTTCTAATGAAAATCTTCAGGCTTGAATTTATGGCTTATTCTAATGTAAAGTATTTCTGTTTTCCAAATTTCCTATGTCTGCTTTTGACACAGTCAGCCTTAATATTAACAATTTTCTTTTTAGCAAATTTTTTGTTTTACTAACAGACTTGGGAAAGAATACCTGAAGTATGCAAATGCCAAGCACTTAATAACAAAGTTGCTTAGGTGCATTTGGTTAGCTAAGACAAATTGCTTCTGAGACAGTGCCAGGCATAGTTTGAACACGTGTGGTTTTAGTTAGCTCACCACATTACATGACAGGTCGGTAAATAGCATTTAATTTCAAAAACAGCAGAGGCGATTAGGCAGAGAAACTTTTTTAACAACATATTTATATTCCTTTCTTTCTTGTGTAATGGTAGTTTGTATTGAAATCTCCCAGAATTCCTACATAAGGAAACAGAAAATGAGTTCTTTGCATCAGCCAGGATACTACACTCTTGGTGTGCAGCAGACCAGTGCTAGAAGCTGACCGAAATGTGATCTGCCAAAACAGGGTCTTGGTGCCAGAGGTCCTACATAATCTGAAAATCTTCTGGGCTGTGGACACTTAGTGAAGGGGCTTTTTGAACTGAAAGCATCACTTGGCTGGTAAGCATATTTTGGGCAATGGGTGTGCCAGGAACATCAAACTAATATTTAAGAGCCAGGTATGAAAGTTTTCATGAAACTGGTATTTCACAGACAACTACCAAGGAAATTCTCTGGCCGGCTTTGAGCTATTGCACCTGAGTGCACTGTTTTAAGCAGTAGCATGCAAGAAACTGCACCAAATCTACACACACATGTTGATGATCCTTTGAGTGTAGCTCAGAAGCACTCAGTTCTCCGATGCTCTTTGGCAGACGGCTGGAAGACCAATGCTGGAAGACCAATGCATCCTCCAACCTGATGGAGGGTTGCTTTCCTTTCATGACATCCATTTACCCCTTCTTCTTTGTTCGGCCTATGTGTGTATCTTTTTCCTATTTCAGCCTTGTGCTGTGCTTCCTCCTGTACAACCTGATAGGGTCGACCCCTCAGAAGACCATATTGTGGGCAACATGCAGACAAGGAAGCTCCTGTTTTTTCTTCTCTTCTGGTGTCTCCAAAACCAAGGGAACCAGCAGAAGGCTGGGAACTTAAGGTTTTCTTTCTCCCCTTAATTCAAGATAGGAGAGAAAGGTTTTGCAGCAGCACATGTCTCCCAAGAGGTAAATATTGTGTAGAGAGTTCTCTTTCCTATGCAGGCCATAGTAGGCAGTGCTGCTGGGATGAGACAAATAGGTATAGAGGAGAGGACTCACAAGAGGTGGTATCTTGTCTTGCTAGGAAACTGCTAGGAAGCCCTTTGAGCCCTGGATGTGAATATTATTCTCTCCTGTCTGGATCTGCAATTCCAGAATGATGTCCAGGCCCTGCTTCTTCCATCCTTCTGCTCAGTGTGCCAAAACTAATGCCTGAGCTTCCTCTCAAAGATGAGCTGAGGTTTTTCACTGCTTTTGGTAGAGCACATAGAGAATGAATATCTTTCATTCCTTTGGCATAGGTGGCTGCTGGATTTTCACACCCCAACCTGGCAGCTACTTCATCTCCTGTGCTGGCCTGTACGCCTTGAATCCCAACTGCTCCTAAAGGTGAGAGGGACGGGAGCACACATGCTATAGGTCAGGCCACATTTTCTGGCTGTAATTACACTAACAAGACTTTTTCTTCAGACTATAAACAAGAAAAATCACCCACAAAGGTATGATTCCTCTGTATTTTGTTGTAAGAGGAAAAGCACTTTGGGTTTTTCTGTAATTTTTAATATTATATCTTTTTCATATTAACCCACAGAAATGTGATGGTCCTTGATTCTGTAGGTTACCAGTGTCATTACCCAGTAGGCAGAGACCATAGCTCTAGTGACAGACCTGTATCCATGGCAACGCGTATTCCAACATGTATATTTTCAAACATACACAAGGGCAATCCCTCTATATAATGTTTGTGTTTTAAACATGATCATGTGGGCTTTGACACGTAAGCTGTGGCTGCCACGATCCCGCTGCCGGTGCTTCACGCTACGTTTCTGGCAGGTGGCCGCCCACAGCTGCCATTTTGCCCAGCAAGGTGGATGCCGTGCGTCACGGGGAGACTTCACTTTTGTTCTTTCCTGTTTTGTTGCTTTCCTTAATATGAAATAAATGCCACTCAGACGGAAAGCGCATGCCTCCTCTCTGTGCGTGGAAAAAAAAACAAAACATAACAATTATCATGGCTTCGATTAACAGTGACAGTGACCTGGGGGTCGGGCATTTCCCCAACATTAATGACCGCCCAGGTTAAGGGCTCCCTGCTCAACGTCAGGTCCTCAACTCTTCCAGCTGGTCATTAACAGGCAGAAATGCCTGCTCTCAGGGTCATTATTTTTTAATTAATGCAGATGATAAAACAATTTTCACATAGTTTCACTCTATAAAATCTCCAGCAATTGAATAATATCTCCTAAATTGAAAGCACAGGAAAGTTATTTTGTATTCTTTATTAATTTGCCTGCTTAATATGAATACATAATTTATAATACAGGACAATTTTAGAAATAGGGAGAGATCTAATAGAAATAATTACACTGAACTCACAGGCTTTTAGGGTTACAAGAAACTGTCACTCAATTTACACACAATTAATGTTTTTCTCTCTGTGTAATTCTTGATCATTTCACTATGCTTTGCTCTTGACAAACACTCAAATTATGTGGTTACAACTGCTATTAGATTTACATTGCATTGTCTAATTCACTTTGCCTCATGAAATTAGATGAATTATTAAACACATAATCTGTTATTCCCTATTAAAATTAATTGATTTTCATGTCAGTTTAAAACTAATGAATTGTCTAGGGATATTCTCATAAACCACATCACATAGCAGAAAGATTATTCTATTTCTCATCATTTCTGATAATGATCTTTAGAATATGATACCTCTACGCCTTCACGGAGTAGCAAAAATATAATTATCCCAACACAGGCTTTTCAGCTGGTTTACACAGAATGCTTTCAGCTGTTCTGTGTCAGAAAAAAAATATGTAAAAGTTATAAATGACCTGAAAAACAGAACAACTACCTGTAAGCAAAGTCACTTCAGAGTGACATGAATGCAACAAAGACCACAGGCTGGTCCAAAATTATAAATTTCCTGAAGGTACTTTGCTGACATTTGAAAAAAAAAAAAAAAAAAGAAGAAGAACAAAAGAAAAAACAAAAGCAAAGTGACCACACTGGGTAAATTGCCCTCTGTCTTCTTGCTGGTAAAATGAGAGGTAATCTCCTCCCCAAATTAAAGCAATACCTTGACAGATTAAAAACTCAACAGTGTCATGTTGAAGTGGAGAAAACTCTGAGTAGTAGCTACTGAGAGACACATTTAGTATGCTATTCCTCAGAGTATTGATATTTCAGGGACTTGTCTAGCTGGGTCTGAATTTTACAATTAATTTTATTAATTAATTCTTTTATTCAGATGTCCTGCCCTCATCTCCCCTCTCTCCCCAGCTTCTTTCCCAGCCTGGTTACTTTAATTCTGCTGAATTCAGCTGCATCGTTTGGTATATTTGACATTGTTATATTCTTATAGGCGTCTGTAAAACCCCATTCAGCTCTTTTGTCTCTGAGCAGCTCCATTGCTTCATGCAACACAATTCAGCAACTCACTTTTAATACTCCTGATTGCAGTGCTCATCTAAACCAGT
The DNA here is from genome assembly GCF_000687185.1 of Egretta garzetta. Lineage (NCBI taxonomy): Eukaryota > Metazoa > Chordata > Aves > Pelecaniformes > Ardeidae > Egretta > Egretta garzetta. The sequence continues at coordinate 8,174,533 of NW_009259683.1, forward strand.
GGCACTGGCATCAAACAGTGGTCTCCAGCGTGTAGCATTGACACAATAGCTTCCCAGGGTTTTGAGAAAGCTGCTAATTTCACCTTTCAGCCAAGATAAAGCGCTTGCAAAACTGAAGCAGTCCAACAGTGTTCCACAACATTAAAGTTCCTAGGATTTCAGTTGAATAGACTTTCTCTTTATTTATTTATTTCTACAGCTCCTTCCCGTTTTATGCATATGATTGCTATTTACTGGGAGACAAACATTATTTATACCTCGTGTTCTAAAATCTTGAAAGGTTATGTGTTCCCTGACTTCTTTCTAACTCTGACTTCTAATGCATTCTTTGACTTTTCTTTCTTTCAACTCTCGGAGAAATAATTTCAAACAAGCCCAATTATGCTTCCTTTAAACACGTCTCTGTGTTTCACTTCAATCAAAAAAATGCAATGGCACAATGAAAATTAAAAACGTTTGAAGGAACAAAATAGTATTTTGTTATTGTTTTCATAGACTTATTATGCATAAGCCTACAAATATGTCTAAATAATATTTATAGTATAATTTTAAGCAGTTTGCACAGCTTATTGAATTTTACTCTGTATTAGCATTCTGAATTTCTAGGAATTTTAATTCAAACAAGGAGGAGTCACAGCCCTTTTAGAAATGTTTGGCTGAAAACATAAAGACTAGTGCAGTGGCAGCATGAAAATGCCTGCAGTTAATCTGTATACTGATATCCAAACTATGGATTTGTTTATAGGGTTCTTTCAGGCTGCTGAAAAGGTGTGTTGGGTTAAGGGGGCTGGTTGCTCCTCCCAAAGCCAATTTGTCTGATCTGCTGTCTTGTTTGGATTTCACAGTTATTCTTTACAATTGCCATCACCGTAGGATCTAGATATTTTCTGCATAAACTGCATCATCAAATGAGTGACACTGAGGGACTTCATTGAGTCCCTGTGTGTCCTTCACCAAGGTTGTTATCACCCAATGCTGCTGATGGGAAAGCCTGAATAAAACAATTCTTTTTGTTTATTTGTTTTAAATTCCACTATCACTCCCCATTTTGATTGGGGTGGCAAGTCTCCACAGTCTCATCTTCCCCAAGAGCCACGCTGTAACTTGTCAACATTTTGTCTGGTACTCTTGCAAAAGAGCTTCATCTGTTGTGCTCTGAGCTGTAAGAACAGTTACGTCCTGATCTGGTAAAGACCTTAAACAATAGGACCAAGGACCTGGCATGGTAGTATGCCCAGAGAAGAAACCGTTTGCCATATTCTCTGCTTCCCTGTTTTCCCCAGTATCAGCTACATCTCGCTCATGTCTTTCCTACTTCTTCACAGGGGTGCTGACTCCTCGCACACAATGTGTCACGTTACCAGGCTCCTGTAAGACATAACTGGCTTTTGGCGAGGTCTGTTGTCTCTCTGTACAATGGTGTGAGGTCTCCTGTGTTTACTGGAGCAGAGCAGGGACAAGATTCACCCCTATGGGAGAGGTCCCTGGGGGGTTTTCAGGGCTTTTTCCCCACACCACACCTTTTCTCTCTCCAGTTAGACATGGTGAAACAGATACGGTATGCAGCTACTCCAATGGTCTGGAAGACAGAAATAAATAGTAGTCTGCAAGGAAACTCCGAGGTGAAGAGGTAAGTCACCACAAAGAAGTGTTTTACATCACCAAATCTACTTCCACTCTGTGCTTTCTGACAGATGAATGGCAGCTGCTCTCTTGTGACAATGAAGTTTGGTTGAACCCCGTCTAAACGATTTGTGTCTCGAAACAGGGACAAGAAGCTTTCCACAGGAGATGTGAACTTCTGGAGGGTGGATTAGGCCAGTGAAGGTGCTTGGTGCTCACTGACTCCATTTCCTTTGGACTCCATCTCTTTGCATGTGCTGGGACCAGCTCAGGGGGTCACAGGAGATCTTTCCCCAAGCTCAGCTTCATGTCAGAAGGCAGCCACTGGACCTGACCCACGAGCCTGAAGGGCCAGGGCAGTGTGAGGCTCTCCTCTGGCTTGTAGGAGATGCAGAGTGTCACTTAAAAGGCTGATGACCCTTCCCAGTGAATATGAGATGTGAGGGAGAGGAGGAGCCCAAGAAATGGCCTGTAACCTCTCTAGGAGGGACAAGGACTGTCCTGGCTGAACCAGTGGGCCTTCCCAAATACAAACTTAGCGATAGCAACGCAATCACTATTCCCCTGTAAAAACCCATCAGTCTCAACACTGGGATGAGGTATTTTTATAGTCCCCCAGCAGGGACGATATACCTACCTAATAAAGCCATTGAAAGGAATTACTGCAGGTCAATATAATAAAAAATCTTATCAAGGTCCAAATAATTCGCTTGGTATTAGTGAAAATTAAGGTTCCACCAACCCAGTGGCATTCTAGTGGCAGCAAAGCTCCAGGGAATTATGTCTCTCTGAAAGATACCATGGAAAATACATTTCTTACTACACTCTAGTATTTATTAAGAACTCTACAAAAACCTAAGTTCATATCAGCAATTTGTATCTTTATTTTTCTTTAGTAATGCATACCTTTCTAATCTTTATGATCAAAAAGAAAGGGATCATTTCAATTATTTATTATTTATTCAGTAAGTATGTGTATAATAAATTCAAGAAGGTATTTACTAAATGATTACTATTATTATTTATTATTTGCATTGCCTTAACTCTTAGTACAAAGATTATTTTCTGAACTGTAAATGAGAAATAAGAAATGAATTCTCCTTTTAATTTTAACAGTTCCATCACTCTGATTTGTACAATTTCTTCTTTCATTATACTGGGAAATAAAGAAAAGCCATATCTGTATCTTTAACTCCTCCACCTATTCCAATGTTTAATATGAGTTTTGTGAAGATGGTGTAAACAACAAAAGGTTGTTGTTTATGAAAGACAGAATACAAAATTAAATGAAAAATTTTGAAAGCCGGGATAGAGGTATTCAAAGACAGCTTCCTGTTTGGGGCCATTTTTTCTTCTATGTCCAAAAGTTTTAGGATCATTTTTTTGTCCAAAATGCTACGCAAAAATAAGTTATCGCCGTATCAAAAGTTTTAGGATCATTTTTTGTCCAAAATGCTACGCAAAAATAAGTTATCGTGGTAGTTTGAGTCATGGCTGAGGTGATTCCTACAACAATGCCAATCTATTGTGCTAAGGTGAGATTTTTCTATCAAAATTCTTGCAGTGGAATTTTAATCTGTTCCTTTAGACACCAAGCAAATTCTTTGCTTTGTTAGCATGGAGCCGCATATCAAGACATCTCTGTGTGCACAGTGTAACCAGTTTATCAGGAAGAGGTAGCATGGTGGCAAATAAAGTTTTATGTCAGGCAACCTGGAATGAAAATTCTCCAGCAGTGAATATTCAAGTGCTAAACAATGAGGAGCAGGCTGAATGTTAGCTTTGGAGCAATAATAATATATACAAGAAAACAAATATAAAACTTTAAAACCTTACAAATGTAAAAATATATGTACTTTGACATCATACCCAATTGCCAAAAAAAAAAAGAAAAGAAGAAAAATCTCCATACACACCCAGATGCAAAAGCTTGCAAAGAGAACAAAGACTGCTATAAATATTCCAAGAAGCCAATAAAAAAACCTAGGAGTGGTTAGTTCTTCTGTGTAATGGGCTGCCATAAAAGCTTTTATTGTTAAGGGAGTTACTTTACTAAGAGCTGTATGAAGAAAACTGAATGAATGTGAAAAATTGCATGCAATAACCTGAACTGAAAGATGATTATCAACCTCTGAGTTCTATGCTTTTGAGTGGGTGCTGCTGTTAGAAGATTGCCGTTGTGGTTAAAGAAAAGCTTGTTTTGTACTACTATCCCTCCTCCAGGTGTACAGAGAGTCAGTGTGTTCTTCTCTGGTGCCTTTGTCTGTCCATATTAAATGTCATTTTTTAAAATTGAAGGGCCTGATCCTGCAGTGTTGCTTTCAGGAGGCACTTCTCCTGTGCGCTGCAACATTTCCATTGAAGTGATTTTTAGGATTTAAGGGTCTGATCGCCCGATCCTGGAAGGAGAAGCAACCATGACTGGCTCTGACAGCTACGTTGCGCTGAACCGAGGAGCGTGTTAGCCTGCAGGCCGGAGTTTGTAAGCGGGGCTTGACCTAAAACCACAGAACTCATTCCCTAGCGTGACTCAAATGACTGCTGAATCCGCCACTTCCCAGGAATAAAAGCAGATTTCCTTTTTGTGACTGTTTTTTTTTTTTTGTTTGTTTAACAAGGTATTTACAAGTACACCAAATGCATACATTGACAAAAAATAAAAACCCCAAAAGCTGTTTCTCTTACAGCTGCGAAGGAAGGAAGTAAAAGATGTGGTTATTTCTATACTTCACTATATGGGAGGTGGTCTGAGTGCTGTGCTAATTGGGACCTTATCAGTGGCAAAATGAATAGGCAGGTATCACACACATTCCATGTCACTTCAAAGGGAGCTCCAAACTCTGAACGTTTACGACATCAGGCTTTTAGATATTGCCACTTTACAGAATATCTTTCTGCCTTTGATTCTCCAGCTAGGTTTTTTTTTTTTCTTTCCAGCACTTAACAAACACACAGGGCCAGAGGATGGCTGAAAATCTGAAACCCAGTAGAGACATCTGCCTAGAGTTTCCCACGGAAAATGGTAGGGCGCCGTGCTTGGTGCCCCTCTTTCACTGTTTCATGTGCGTTCACGATTCTTTAACATTCTTGTTGACACTCTCAGGGATCAAGGCAAAGAGAAAAGCACTAACATCAGCTTTACTACTTCTCTTTCTGTTCTGTTTCCAAGGGATAAAGGTATTTTGAAAGAAATTGAAAGGAAGATATTGTTTGATCTTCTGCAAAATCGTTGCAATGAAAATCGAAAGCATAGGAGTTGAATGTGCTTTCATAAATGAGAAACAGATTTTCCTAGATTTTCCTAGATTTGCTGAAATTTGCTTTTTTTACCTACAAATCTCCAAGAATTGATACAGTGTGCTAATATAATTTTAAGTAATATTGATATTTGTAACTTTAATTTATCCTAATAAAAATACCCGTTCAGAAGATCTGAAGCACTAATTCATTTTTGACCTTACCAGAGCACATACAAATTTCAGTTAATTCTCTACACTATTTGTACATGCTATTCTGTATAGAAATTTGTATACACTGTTCTGTATACCGATCTGTTTTGCCTGGCATCGGCCATCAGGCTAATCTCCTCAAAGGTTAACAAATCAGTGCCGCCGCCAGCATGCCCTGAACACAAGAGAGGAAGCGCTGTGCCACAGCAGGAGCCTATTTCAGTGATGTGAAGCTCTTCTGCAGAGTGCCTAGCCAGAAATCATCTCTCCCCAAGAAGGAAGAATCTCTTGGATCGCATAAATGCCCCTTGGGGAGAGAGAAGGCTGGTTTCAGACCACTTGATTCCCTAGATATAATTTCTGCTAAGCAGCCATAAATCGTATAAACCTCGGACTCCCTGGGAAAAAAAAATTCCCATACTACACGTACTTCTCGCTGCCTGTAGCTGCTTTTTGGAGGAGGTTCAGTGGCTGTAATCACATACTCCAGGCTATTTTAATACCTTCAAATAAGAGCAGCAGGACTGGCCCTTCATTATTTTCAGGTAGCGTATGCGATTTGTACCTGCGAGATTAAGGGTACTGTCTGCTCTGCCTTTTGCCTATAAATCTCATTGGATCTCTCTGGGAAAATAGGCTGCACATGTCAGGTTGAAATGTGCCCTTTTTGCTTCTTAGCATCAGGAAGTTCCCTGAGCCCACATCTCCAAGAGGGGACAGCAGGTCCCTAAGAGGGAGCACCTGGTCAGGTGTGTTAGACCCAGCCAAATTTGTCACTTTTACCTGCTGTGTCCCTGATGGAGGCCACGTTTGACAGGGAAGTTTATCGCATTTGCCTCCTTCAGCTCTGGGCACGCAAACAGTTGGTATAACCATTAGGCTGGGTGCTGAATACTGGGAAGGATCCATGTTGATAGGATTCATGTTCTCAGCAAAACGTGTAGCTGGTGGTGATGTGCCTGGAGGCTAAAACCCAGGCACATGGGATGGAGGGCATGGTTTGACATGGCACTTCATCCCGTCTGACCTCTGCAGGTCCAACCCCAGCTGCTTTCTGTTGCTTCCCCAATACACCTGCTACAAATCCCAGCTAAGTTTAGTAAACGTGTAACTTGTTTGCAGCGTTTCCAGGTGAAATTAAGTTCTGTTTCTCTCACTGTCATTTGTCTGGCTGAGGTAATAGGTTGCTGCAGACCAGCTGCAAGATCCTGGGTGTGTTCCAGCTGGAGGAAGATTTCTGAACATCGCACTGAACTGGAAATAGCAGAAGGCTATTCCGAGCTTGTGGGTAGAGGAGCAGCTGTGTAGTGGTGGTTGCACAGCTTTCTCAGGGGAAAAGCTCAGCCTTTGAAACTTCCCTGCAGTGTACTTTGAAATTTAAAAGATATGTTAAATTATGATTCTGCTAAAAGCAGCTGTGCGAATGGATCCACCCATAGCATCACCAATACTACATATGTGCTTGGGAAGTCGCAGCATCTCCAAGCATGCCAGAACTATTTAGTTTTGCTCCACACAATTGTAAGGTATCATCTCACTCTCATCCTCCCCCTCCTGAGCGCTGGCTTACCGCTTTTCAGTGAGTAGCTTAAGCTGCTTGTAAGGCAACAGTCTTAACTAAAGATGTGCTCCCTTGTCATTTCCCTGGGAAATGAAGTGTGCTCTTGAAAACCATCGTAATAAAAAACTTGCTCATTTAGAGAATAGTTATGGCTAAAGAAAAGGAATTCCCTAAAAGGTCAGTGCTGCAGCATCACTCGGGCAAAACTTCCATTGCAATTAATGAAAGTTTTGTTTGAAAAATGACTTAATATTGGATCTATGGAGACATAATTGAGGAAAAATGCATTATCGCATTGGGCTGCATAGGGTCACTTGTTGAGCAACAGTGGAATATTTTGTTCATAATGAGAGCTTATTGAGTTTGGTTGCCTCAAGTTTTCAGCTTCTAATTATGGTCTTTAGAAGACAATGGAGACAGCTCAAAATAATAAGAATGCTGCTAAAATTGCTATGGCTGCTGCGGTATTACAAAGACAAATGTTGGCTCCCTGTGTATAGTATACATTTAACCTGTCACCAAACACAGAGCATTTTACAGGTAAAATGTAAAGGGATGCATTTAGTAGCTATCAAATGAACATTTTTTGTTGTATTTGAAAGTAACTACTTAACTTAAAATACTACTTTATTAAATTATAAATGAAAGTATGCTACGTCAAAAAATGTTTGCAATTTCCTTCTGTTATCGCATGAGTCATTATAATGCAAAGTTACAGGTTTCTGGAACATAATGAAATTCAAACTTGCATTCTTAGTGCAGTTGCCATGGCCAATTCAGCTGAAAATGAGAATTATAGTGAGAGCATTTCCTGGTCTTTGACCCCTCTTACAGAGTTTTAAAAAGCAGGGTTTTTGTAGAGCATTAACCTCATTCTCAAGCAATTCATTTCTCTGAGTAATATGAGAGGTGTTAAAACACTTCAATAAATGGAAAAGTATTTAAATATCTTTTATTCTAAGTTTCAAACGACTGGACATTTAACTTCAAGGATTTCTGGCTGTGTAATGCAAAAGACTTTGACAATAGAACCAACTGTAATAAAATACAGTCTCTGGTATATATACATATTTTTCAAGATAATGCCTCATGACAGGTAGGTAGTAAGAGACAGACATATTTGACAAGTTATAGTTACATATATTTTATATTTGTGTATTTGTCTCTATTTTTCTGTTAACTGCATGCAATAAGAAGAAAAGGGGGGGAAAAAAGGCTGTTGATCCTGGACAATGAAAGGGAATTTCATGGGTCCTTATGGTATTCTGTGAACCTTTCTAAAAAGTCATTATATGTATCCTATAATCCTAGAGCACCAGCTGACTGGTCCTGAGCTAAACTGAAATGCATACTTTGAAAGTCTGTACTTCAATTTATTTTGCTTTCAGAAGCTTCGTACTTGCCAGTCTTATCCTCTCTGGCATAAAGAATAAATGTGTCTGAATAACAAAATCTAAATACTAAATATTGAATACTAAGCACTACATGATAAATATGAAATATTAAACATTCAGTATTAATAATGAGCCTATTCAGTTCCAAAATCTTAGGTGCTTTATGACAGAGGTAAAAAAGAATTGTTGCAAACACTGTGTTATTAACCAAATGGACTTCATTGCTTATTAGAAAGTTAGATCCTACCCAGTTTTTGTCCCTATAAACTAAATTGTCATTTTGTGCGTTTTGCTTTCTTATTTTTAGGCTTGGACAAGCAAGCACCAACTTACCACTTAGGTAGCCTGTCATAGTCTCTACTTTCTGAAGAGTATTGGAAATCACAGTGGACTTTCTACACAAAGTACTAGAATAAATTGAAGAAGTGTTCCAACATACAGAAATGGCATTATTTCATTATCCTGGAAAAGAACTATAAAATTGAGGTCTAAAAATTTAATGCTGTGTGAGGGGAGACTTAACAAGACAATTTCTTGTTTTCAAGTCAGGTTGCAGAAATGTGAGAAGTGTCACCTAATGCCGTGGCGCTAAGCACCTGCCTAATCTGCTGACTGCGGGCTGAAGTGTTGCAGTCTTTTGAGGCAAAACAATGGCAGAATGTTGTTGTGTTACAGGGCACATCCTGCCAGGTACTGTTGTGTGTACATAAAGGTATGCATCTGATGGGAATTAATGGAATTTCTCAAAAGGAAACAAGACTGGCTCTGGTTGTATGTTAGAGATTGGCCCACTATTTGCAAAGATTATCTTTTTTTTTTAATCTCAGCACACCTGATTTCCCTGAAATTCTCTTTTGACTTACTGGTAATTATTTGCCAGCCCACAAGTTTGATACAAGGATTCATCAACTGCAATGCAAGAGACCTTCATGCAGTTCTCAGTTTTTTATTCCTGGATTCATCTGGTGGAAATGGTGCAGGTGCAGACCCAGCTGCAGATGTTTACTTTGGGCAGCCAGACAGATTCATGGAAGCAGCTCCTCCAAAGGTAAGTAACAAAGCACAAGAGAGCTGTGTGCTGCTCAGAAGATAGCTCTTGCTAAAGTGGAAGGCTTGGGTCACCAGCATCAGACGTATCTTTACGATAGCAACACTTTGACATACAGGGAAGCCAATCTTGATTAAGGAAGAGAGAGGGACCTAAATGCTGCTCGTATTGAAGATCCAAAGCATATTAACTCCTGGAAATTGAAGAACCAAAAGCTACCAGCTCCATAGCTGAATCTTACCCTAACAGGAGCATCTGTGCTTTGTGCAAGATGCAGCTGAACCCCTCCACTCCCTATGGCGTGCCATGCTCTCAGTCCACTCAGGTGCATCCATCCAAAGTGTTGCTCCTCCTTACTGAAGGTAAAAGCACAATCCATACATTGAAAAAACATACTGAAAGTGTTTCAGAATGGAATTGCCATGTAAATACGTTATTGCTTGCTTTATGCTATTGGAGAATAAGAACATCAGTTGGAGAACTGGTTTGAAACAGAATGACAACTACTCAGTAACGTGTATTTTTTGAGACACGTATCTCTTTTGGAAAAGAGGAGAATGTAACTTAATTGACACTTTTGCAAGCAACGGTTGCTTCCTTTTCGAGCGTTTACCTTGCTGAGGAAAAAATTGAAATGCAGCCCAAGATGTAAAATATTGATGTTGCATTATTCAAACAAGAAAGCTTTGGTATGTGTCTCTTTTGTTTAATCATGCTAAAAGCAGAAATGCACAGGGCATAAATGACAGAACAATAGGGCTCTTATGTATTTAAATGACATCAGATTCACAATGCAGAGCGGAAAATAAAACGCCTCTAAACCTAACATTTCCTAAAAAATCACAGACTCATAGAAAGATTAGAGTTTATTAACACGATCCTGGGGGGAGTTTAATTAATGGCAGTCTTTTTAAGAATGTTATTACATTTATATGTGGTAATGTACACAGAGTAAATATTACTGTACATGTCAAGGTCGCCAACTTAAACATCTGTAGTTAGGTGGTTCTTGTATAATCCTCATTTGGGCCACTTCAATTTCTATGCTAAACCAGAATCACTAATGATATGTTAGTACACTGTGTTTGCCACCGGCCTTCTGCCTCTTTCAGAATGCAGGATGGACAATGCTCACTTAACAAGACATTATACAACATTATATTTTGTCTCTATTCAGCATGTGGCCTTATAACATGTTTATTGCACTCCTTGCTCTGAATACCAAATTGTTAATATTCTCCTGTTTTTCTTTTTTATTGTCCTCCTCTCTGCGATATTTGAGTGCTTCGCAAATGACAATGAATTTATCTCACAGTGCTCCTGTGAGGCAAGTTGACTTTTTTTCTGTTTTACAAATGAGGAACTGAGCTACAGACATATTAAGGCAGATTAAAGTCTCTGATTTGAAGTGTCCTAGCTGAGATTCCTGTAGTTTGATTCTTCACAAAGTTTCTTATTTTATAATGCTGAACAAGTCTGCATTATTTAAGTGCATGTTTTCCCAACTTGTTAATATTTGAGTATTGCCATCACTTTATAAAATTGATGTAAATGTGTTATTTCCGTTTTTCATAAGGAAAATTAATTATAATTACATTTAAACACAAGAAAAAAAATTCTTACAGTGAGTGTGAGCAAACACTGGAACAGGTTGCCTAGAGAGGCTGTGGAGTCTCCATCCTTCACATCATGTGATATTCAAAACCCACCTGGGCATGGACCTTGGCAACTTGCTTTGACTGACCCTGCTCTGAGCAGGGGATTGGACTAGATGATCTCCAGAGGGAGCATTCCAACCTCCTCCACTCTGTGATTTTGTGAGATACACAGATCTAATATTATTCGTGTTTAGTTCAAATTTATTAAACTAAAAGTACTTTACTGGATTTGTTTTTATTTAGCCTGATGCCTCAGTTCAAGCAAGATAATGTCAGCATAAATTTAAATTAATGAAAAAATGTATAGCTGTGTTTAATCAAACATGATTAATAGTCCATATCTATGTCTCTTAGATTATTACAAAGACTGTGAAATGAAGCTAAATATTTTCATATATTAAAAGATACCTTCAATCAAGGAGAGATTACTAGTTTAAGATCATGGAATTTAGCAGCTTAAAAATAAAATGATGAGCGGTTCCAGTGCAAATTAAAGAAAATTTATGGAAATAGTACTAATTGCATGATTTAATCTAGGAAGGCAGATTATTAGAATTTGGAAAATATAATTATACTTAAATACCTGTCTGTGCCCTGTGTTTCCTTGTATCATTTTAATTTGCCTCTTTTTGTAACAGAATAGAATAAAAATACAATTTTTTTTAATAAAATATAACTTACAGTAAGTATGCAATGGAGCACAATGTATAACATTTAAAGATTCTGTTCAAGGCAGCCACTTAAAAAAGCCTGAGGAGCAGGATCCATGATGCTACTTAGCCACTTTTCAGAGTGCAGGGTTACCGTGTGATACAAGAGGACTTGCCTATGCCTTCACTCTCCGGGTGATGAGAGAGCTCACGTAGGATCCTCATGAGAATTGCACCACCTCTTGCCCATCAAGGGATAGGGGAGACTCTCGCAGTGTTGGATCACAGGATGGAGACCACCTTCTGCTCAGTGTAATCCGATGGGATCAGGGCTCTGTGCCATGGGGTTGGGACTCTACATGGTGGGGTTGGGGCTGTGTGAAGTGGGATTGGGGCTCAATGTGCCACAGACCCAGGAGAGAAAAGGCCACACTACCCAACTGCAGCAGTCCCTCTCACACCTGCAGACCTGGCACAACACAAAAAGCTGAGGAGCTAAAGAGTACAGGCAGGGTATTGCAGTTGGGAGACAAGAATACCAGAGGTGCTGAAGCCCCCTTAGCAGATTCCTCCCTCTGGCTAATGCCCAACTGAACTTCCCTTGCTATACAAGTGTCTTCCCATAAAATGGTTTTCTAAAAGCTTTTGGCCAGTAGCCTAGTAGCCCCGTAAATCTTAGCTCTTGCAGTGCTGCCCATCACAGCTCTTAAGATCTTGTATGGATTCCTCTATAGAAGCTCAATGAAAGCACAGTTTTGGACACCAAAGTTTGCAAATGCTGTCCTAAGCCCTGAATACTGATGTGATTCCCCCCCCCCAAAAGAAAGTCCAAATGAAACCAAGCTGGAGTTTGTACATGCTAGGGAAGACTGTAAAATTCTCTTTGCCCACAAGAGGGTACAACCCACACTGCCACCTCTTACGTCAGTAAAAGTTCAGATTAAACAGTCATAATGAATGTGATGCAAAACTGGCAACACTTTAGATGTTTCATCTCTTACACTGAACAAGATGTTAGTAAAAAAATAATTCCGTGGAGTTCTAGAGACAAGCAAAAGACAGGAAGATGTAAAAGATGCTGAGCTGTACAAAATCAGCCTCACATGGGCTTGAATCAAATCAGGATGGAAAGAAGATGGAACAGCATCATCATACTTTCTGCAGGTCAGGACCCTATTATGCCTAACAGTGCCCATCCACAAACACACAAATCGGAGATTACTTGCCTTATTAATACATCAAGTATTTATTTAACCTAACAAAATTATCTTTAGAAATATTTTTTAAATCTAAAAAACTATTTATCAGAAATCAAACCCAGTAAATGACTAACTCCTCTGTAGACAATTGGCAAATATAAATAAGCTTGAATTTGAAAACATCCGGTATGTCACACTCTGTGAAGGCCTTATCATGTTTTCTTAGACCTTAAGGACAGAAGAGGCAGTTATCTTTGATTTCTAATAATCTTAATCTCTCCTGGATAAACTCTACAAACATCCCTTAAATCTTACAGACAAAGCTTTCATGTGTTTTGTGACTTTCAGGACTATACTTTTCATTTGGTCAAGTAACCTGAAAATATGGTTCACTGATAAGGCAAAAAAAGTGTACATATGAAAATAGAGATGGAGACAAACCAAAGGTCAAGGAATGGTATATTTGCATGGCTGAGAGGGTTTATGAAGTGAGCAGTCAAATCTGTATTTCAGTTAAGTTGTTTAGGAGTTTAAAAATGCACGTGCAAGGTTTGCATCTCCTGGGGCAGAGGAGAGATCTAAGTGGGATGAGCCTTACTGGGAGAGGCAGTCCCCGAGCTGCAGGGAGGCTGTGGGGTGGCCTGGGGTGACCAAATAGCTTGATGGCTTCCTCCTCCTTTTTCATCCCACTCTTCTTTTCTTCTGCCTTTTCCTGTGGCTTGAATGCATGGCTGCTGTCTGCTGTGCTGCCCGTGCCCCGAGAGCGTGCACACCCTCTTTGTGTTATGGATAAGTAGCACTTGACACCTACATCCGCATCAGAGTGAAAAGGATTTATTTCGTCTTGAACCTAGCACTAAAGGACCAGTTCATTAAGGCTGGGAGCATTTGTTGACCAAAGAGCGTTCCCTAACTCTGTGATGCTTTGTTCAAGCCCACGAACTCCCTGATAAAGCAAAGCAGAGGCATAGCAGAGACTAGGCACAGAATTGTAATCTGCTGTCTGTAAAAATTGTTTTATTTACAACCTTTTCTTGTTGCTACATTACACATAGCAGCTATGGATGGATAATTCCATGTATGCCATGTTACTTCTGACAGTTTAAGAAGGAACAGCACATTGTGCTTGCAGCTGCCATAAATTCCCAGGAGTTGTGTTACTTTTGCGTAGCACTGTCTGGCTCTGCATTATACTCTTGCACATCTATATGCACACAGCTTTGCTCACACAAATGCACTTGTAGGATGGAGAAAAGATTTAAATAGCAATGAATAAATTTTTGCACGTCCCAAGCTTTTTTCCAGATTAGTCAAATGTGTATTTCTGTACCTCTGAGCCTCCCAAGGATTTAATTTCCACACGGTCCCACCCTTACGCCTTTAACTGTGATGGCTGTGGAGGGAAGTTCAGAGACCTTTCCATGACCACTAGACTCCCTGCGTAAGACTACAATATACCTGACTTTTAGAGTCTTGACTATGAATGCCTTAAATCACAGAGTAGATAAAGAAAAGGGTTTCCAAAAAGAATGGCTGGCTTTAGGATTCTGGTTTCTCTATATTGTCTCGGACCCACTTAACAGCTATGCTCCAAAATAAATGGGCAGACAGCACTGGAGAAACACAACTGAAAAGCAAGTGGACTTAAGCAAGTCTTCCTCAGTGTCTGATAATAAAGTTAGACGATGTGAAAGGAAGGAGAAAAAAATTGTATATTCATAGCCTTTCTTTTTCTATTTGTGCATGTCTGCAGTAAATGCCTTTAATTTTAATGGAAGTCACAGAGCTATCTATATACCTGCATATCTTCAGCTTTCATAGTGTCTGTTGCACTGATAGAAACCAGATATCCAGCAATGGAAGAACATAGATCTTTAATAAGACAGAGCTACATCTCATTCACTTATCACATTCAATGGAAGAGGTTGTTTCTGAGGATTTATGGCCTTCCAATGCACGTGGGAAAAAGTAGAAATGACAGACTGTAATTAAAGACTGCATTATAGTGCATGTGCAAAAGGAAACAACATGAAAATCTGAGGAGTAAATTTAATTCTCCCATTCCCTACCATTAAAGTGTTTGGCTTTGTAATTTCAATATTTTAACATCATTTTTGTTATGTTGTGTATATCTGTAGGACCCCACTTTTTAGTTTACACCTCCTGAGGGACTGAATGCTTCAGAGTTAATGAACTTTCTCATCAGTTGGCCATTAGTTTGAACCGAAGCCAACTCATCAGGATGAAAAGCATCTTGCATCTAATGGATGTTTGGGGTTCTGTATAGAATGAGTTTGGCAGGTCTCTTTCTCTAGCTGCCACAACACAAACATGCCATAATGCTCTGCACTAATTGGCAGATTCAGTGAAGAGGCCAAATGGTGGCTGATCTATTGAGTCTGATCTACCCTTTTTGCCCCTGGAGGAAATCTTCCACCCCAGGTATGCTGTCGGGGTTTGTTAGTGTTTGTTAAGCTTACCAGACTGCCTTCTTTCAAAATCCAGAGAATATCGGTCATGAAGGCTGTCTGGTGATGCCTCTCATTATTACTAAAACCACACAACTATTTAAAGAGACAGTTTACCATGAATACATTTTTTGCACATAGGCAAACATCTAATTAGCTAAACTGAATAAAATGTCACCCGGCTCCATACAAAGCTTGGTGGCTACATATAAGTTTGCAAAACTCCTACTTGCTTCAAGGAGAGTTCATCAGTTTACGCATGTCTGAGTTTATAACCCACTCTTGTACCGATAAGTGTTTGTGTTTACCCAGAATTCCCTTACATTGTAATCCCTCAGCCTTTTATTTGTAGATTCCAGGTGTGTGTGTGTGTATATATATATATATATATATATGTATGTATATAATATGTCAGTGCATTCCATATTCCTCCATGGAGGAGAAAATCAAGAGTCCACATTAATTGCAAATTTCTGGAATGCCCACGAATGGACAGGTTAAAATGCATATTCTCCAGAAGCATCTTTTTGATTCTGATACTTTTAATCTTTTTTCCCCATTAATGACATAATGTAGCTGAAACTTAGATCTGCCTAGCTTTCACAGATTTGAATCCTGAGTTTATATTCAGATGGATATAGTCATGTGCCTGGATCAAATATCACAGAATGGGAATGGAAAGAAAGAGGAATTGAAGGATGTAAGCTTATCTTGTGTTTTTCTGCTCAACACCTGCTACCACAGCAGGACCTGTGCTCTCCTGGCTACCAGCTCCTGCACTGAAACAGGACAGTCCTCTAAATCCTTTCATTTATGCTGCCTGCAAACAACCATACAGAAAAGTGACAGGCTAACATGGAAGAGGGATACCTGAGCTGCTGTTTAAGCCATGCATACCAGCCTTTTCTGCATTTGCCGGGGAGGGGAAGGATTTCAGGGAGAGCTTCACCACCAGAAATTGGTCACATACACAGTGCAGCACAGAGAGGTTTTGACCCATGTGTTTTCTGATGTAGCATGCTTTTGGATGTCTCCCCAAAGCTGAGATACCCTATGGACCATTCCACGCTCTGCTGGAAGGTATCTGTTCTTCCCAAGCACAGCAGCTGGCATCATCCTCCGCTACTCCCTTCACTCCTGCTCCCTTGACGTTTGGATGTGCTTTGGGCACTCTACCCCATTTGCTCTCTCCCTTTTATTCCCTTTCTTCTGACAATGGAAGAGCATGTTGGTTTTGCATTCATGACTTTATGTTCATGTCACAGCAGCACTGAACAGTGATATTTTTATCTACTTCCACCCAGTATAAATCCTAACCATTCTCATGGCCTCATATGAGGCAGGAATATTGTTTCTTGGACCATTCCTTTTGTTTAAGTTGCAGATCCTTCTTTCTGCCTAGGAAGTATTTATTTCAACTCAGGACTCTTATTCACTACCGCTCAAAAAGCCTAATAAGTATTTAACATTTATTTAGCTCTTTTAACAGGGAAAAGTTTGGAGTTGTACTTGAGAGGGTAGGACAGGGATCACTGAGGTAATAACAATCTTGATGTACCAGAGCAGCTTAAGCAATTTTACATAACACCATACATAATCTAAATACTTTAGAAATGCATAGGTGAATTTCTAAATGATATAATGATAAATGATATAAATGATTATATTTGCTAAACCCATAATTCCAGTTTTAGAACAATTCATTAGTATTAAGCCATTAAATATTAATTTAAATTAATTGCTAATTCTAGCTTTATTTTTTGCCCCTACCTTGCACTGTATCTTATATCAAACATGTAATGAACAGAATAGAAGAGGGGACTGTAAAATTGACACATTTAGACTATCAGCTGAGACTGCAACTAAAAAAAGTAAACTTACCATACCTAAATACCATGTGTTTTCCAATGTCAGTGGCTGATGCCAACAGTACACAATGCATTTCCACCAATGCTGTAATTTTGCTTGTAAATGTAACAAATGTTACTTTTCTCACTTATTCAGCCATGGCACCAATACTATGTTTCTTTCTTTTCCTCCAAACCCACCTGAAATGTATCCAGTTTTAAGGCAGGACTGTGCTGACAGACCTGTTCCAGGTCCTGTTCTAGCTCCTATACTTTCACTGTTGTTGAGGTCTCCTCAACTCTGCCGACCTCTTTGTCAGACTGTTCTTCATCCAAAATTCAACAAAAATGAAGGTTCAAGCAACAAGTCAACCAAGAAGTCCATAAAGTCAAAGCTCTCATGGTAGAAGCAGGTGGACGAGGACTGTCAGACTTGTCCTTGGCATTTTACACCTTGTGTTTTTAACATTTTTTCAATAAAAACCTTCCAGAGTTGCTACCACAAAGACCCCAATTTTAAATAAACACTGGTAAGGGCACAGCTTAGATCTCCAGTGAAGACACATGCCGATGAGTTGCATCAGGCAACAGCTCTGTCTATTAAAACCACTCCTACTCTCCCCCACTAGAAACTTCTTATTGCAGAACTTACTGCAGAAAATGTTGTTTCTCTGAAATATTTTTGAAAAACCGCAGGGGTGGTGGTTTTTTCTGTTTTCAGCCCTCCGCACAAGTTACCTTTTTTCAGTGTAGTCCACTGCGATTTATTGAGCCTTATCCCTTTTTCTGTCTGCAGTGTAAGGTCTGTAAGAGGAAAGAGAGGACTGAAAAGAGACTTGAAAGAAGACTGGAAAAAAAAAGAAATGAAGGTTTGAAATTTCTCAGAAGATGTTAGAACAGCCTTAGTAATAAAGGTACCGTTCTAAATTCAATATGAATCCAAACCAATAAGAGACACTGTGTCATTTGCTTCCTGACTGAGGGCCAGAAACTGCTCATCTTGTAAGAGCTTCTAAAAATCGATTCATATATACAAAGCAGGTAAGACTGTTGCCCTTTTTATTTGCATTTTTATAGACATTTTATTTGTATATATGTAGGTATTTTAAATGCTTGCCCTTAGTAATCTAAAATAGAGAGGTTTAGAAGCTGCACGTGGTAGGTAGGTACGTCTCAAACTCTTCCTAATGCTTTTGGTTTCACATAAATCTATCCATCTACAAAGGCAGATATTCATTGATTATATAGTGGTCTACATTAAAATGTCTACAATTCTTCCATAGGTCTAATTAACTTTTCTTTCGTATTTTTAGTATTCCTTTTGCAAATGCATGTGATACCACAGGAATGCAACAATTGTTATCTGCAAGTAATTAAAGGGTGCCTTGGTGACTAATGCTGTATCTTCAGGATACTGTAGAATATCCCGAATCCTGTAACCATGAAATGGTGCATAGTTTTCATGTGTGATTACAAAGAGAGCTAATAAATCATATTTTAAAATATTTACTGAGTAAAAGGGGTCATGCTACACTTTTGCCATTCACAAGCTTCAGCCCCAGACTTTCCAACCCTTTATTTATGAAAAATGAAATATTATGCTAACCATGACCTTTTAACAACAGCCTATTCACAGTGGCCAAAGGTTTTTATTGCTGACCTATTAATCTATTATAAAACAATAATTTCCGTGGGTCTCCTTTTTTTAAGGGGAAGCAAAACAAAACCACAAAGATTAAAAGAGTAAGGAATAAAATTCCCTGAAACATTCACCAAATGCAGAATTTCTCCTTGTTTCCTCTGCCAGAACACATCAAGCAAATACTATAATTTATAGCTTCCCCCCCATATAAATCATGAATCTACACAGAAAAAAAAAAATCCGTTCTGTACATACCTCTCTTCTAGTAATTTTAAGTTTTCCCATGTCCATTAGGCCCTTACAACCTAATCTTGCTCTGCCAATTGCTCCCATGGTGAGATCATTAAGTAAATTATTTAAAGATCAAACAGCCTGCAGTGACAATGGAGTTCCATGTAAGGTAAATGCTTCAAAGCCCCCCTCCCCCCTTCTCAAATTATAGCTCTACAGGCTATTCATCACCTCTGGATGGGGCATGCCCCACCATTACTTGGCTTTTTGCTGCAGGCTAAGGTAGCACCACTAATTGGCCTTTGTAACAAAACTGACCTGTGGACAGGATAAAACTTGTTTGGAGCTTTAGAGACAACAATTATTCAAGGTTAAAAACACATCAATGCCACAGCTACGTCACTATAATAAGGGTGAATGAATTTCTTCCTCTTGGGTCTTAATGTGAAAGAATGCGTTCATGTTGTGCCCATGCCAAACAAAAGCTCCTTCAGGTAGTTGAACTAGTCCACTTTTCTTTCTTTCCCCCACCCCTTCTTTTTTAGCTCAAGGACAAGTAGGTCTATCATTTTCTTTATTTCTTCAGAGCCCCTCACAGTGAGGGTCCTTTGATCTCCGAGAATAATGGTAGATGGAACAATTTAACTGCTTCATACAGGTGCAGGAGTTTATTTGACAGGTTGCAGCTTTTATTTCTAGCACATTAGCTGCGTGCATACAAATGGGCTCTTGACAGATTCAAGCAGGTAGATCAGAATTTTATTTTTTTTTTTAAGAAGCCTCAACAAAAGCCTGGCCACACCTGCAATGATGGCACCATTTAAAATGCTGCATAAATTAAAGACAGGTAAGGCCACTGCGTTCCCTGCTGTGAATGAATTTTACAACTCTGGGAAGACAGCATGTAGGAAGAAAAGCAGCTCGATCAAGTAAACAAAATGGGATCCAGTCACTTGCCTCTGAAATTAAAAAGCCTCTACTTGATCTGAGTTATTTCAAAATAAATAACTGCTAGAGAAGCACTTGCGTTCTGTTGCCTATAGCAGAGAACTGAATGTAGGACAGAAGCAAAGTGAAGGGAAACATTTTCAAATCACGTTTACTCAGACCGGTATCTCTTTCCCAAAGGAAGATTATCTGTGCGAATTATCTTACATTTGCAGTTACTCGTGATTATGACTAGTGCGGTGAAAATCTGTCCTTAGAAGCTTTGTAAACTGAGGGGTTTTTTTACTCTCTTTTGGGGGGTTTTCACTTAGTTTAAGTGTTGTTGAAATGGCTTGTGTAAGGAGATGCTATTCAATAGCCTACCAGCTAATAATAAGTCAGCTAAAGATTGCTTCTTCAGACTGGTACCACTTAGTGGAAGCCACACATGCATTTTATGTTTCTTTGCCTCCCCTCTCCTGTTTTGAACTTGACGTTGGTTTTTCAGTGCATTGCAGTCCTTCAAAGAATATGCTGCCCTTAAAGTCATGTATTCAAGAAAAAGAAAAAGGCCTGGGAATGCACAGATCTTGTGCCAGCATAAAAAATATGCTTGGAAGTGTTATATCAAAACTGGTATTATAGATGCAGTTATGCTAGCATCAAGATGTTTTATACTGGTTTAGCTTATTTGACCTGTGGGAATATTTATTCTAGACTAAATGTCTTTACGGCAATATAAGTACTTTGGCACTGCAGGGCTATATAAATGTAAGTGTACCACTGTATTTAAAATGATAAACCTTGAGGTTGCATTTACATTTCTCTCCCTCTCTGCTGACGTGGCTGTGACAGAGCGGGGTGTGAAGAGGTAAGACAGGCGGGTAGCACTGAGAAAAACCCTGTGCAGCAGAGTACCAGCGACGGTTCATCCTTTCCAGTCGGAACTACTGCATCCCTAGCAAGTGCTTTGTCGTTGCGGCATGCTGGTAATGTACT
The DNA here is from genome assembly GCF_000687185.1 of Egretta garzetta. Lineage (NCBI taxonomy): Eukaryota > Metazoa > Chordata > Aves > Pelecaniformes > Ardeidae > Egretta > Egretta garzetta. The sequence continues at coordinate 8,195,229 of NW_009259683.1, forward strand.
GCTTCATAAACAACGCACTCCCGGGGGACACAGGGCCCGTTTTTCACCTGTACGATAACTATAGTAGCTGTTAAACAGACGGGGTGAAAATTACACCCCAGTTCTCCAGGCAAAATAATGTTCTCCGAGAGGTAACAGAAGCACAAGACTGCACTGAGGAATGAGTGCTGAGGATAAATATTAGCCAGTTTAGCTGTTTCAGGTTTGCGCACAGTGAGTCACATTCACATGTAATTTAAACACAGGGTGTTTGTTTGGGTAAGCTGGTGTTTTACTCCACATAAACAGCCCGTTCCAGAGGAGAGCCTGAGCCACACTTAAATGTTTTAGAGGAAAAGTCCTAAATGAAGGCAAAGTTCCTAGAGCAAACTTTTCACTGAGAGAGTACAGAAAACAGAACTGGACGTAAACCACAAATTTTTGGTGGCACAGTATAAGGCCCTTGGGCGGAGTAACTATCCTGGGAAGACTTCTGCTCTTGGCACATCCCAACAGCATTTTAGGAATCAGCTGTGGGGAGAGGTAGTTCAACTACACGCTCCTTCTGGCTATTGCAGTTCTTCTGCTTACCCCGTTGCTGTAATGCTGTGGGGTAAGCAAGTCTTGTGTAGGTCGATGTAAGCACCGGCAGAGTTATGCCTCCTGACAGTTTTCTAAGCTGCTGTGCTGCTCACAGGTTGGGTTGCAAATGGCTGCAGTGGAGGACGCTAACACAGCTCCTGCTCCAGCCACTTTGCCGTGGGAAGACGCCACCTGGTAGCGGAGCAGAAGGGATGTGTCCTTCCCCGCAGAGCAGCAGAACACTGGAGACCTCACAGATCCACATCGCTGTGGGAAATGCTGCCAAAAGCCTGGAACGCAAAGGCAGGCGGCTCCCCCAGGCCAGCCCGCAGGCTCTGCTGAGGCCAGCTGTCCTGTGGAGGGACTCACCAAGAGATCCATATCTGAAAGCAAACTCAATTCCATATTAAATTCTTTCTTCTCCACCCTGCACCAGCTGTCCTAGGATGCTGACCAACAGGCGCTCCTTGTTCTAGAACAAACAGCCTCCTTCTTTGTTTGCTTGCCTGTTAATTAAAAAGCAAATTCTCATTTGGAAAAAGCCGAACATCAGGATGTGGGAAAGACTGGCTCCGAGACACAGCAATGAGTCCTGCCGGCAGTCTGCTGCTCTAGCTCCCACAGCTGGAGTCCAAGAAATAAATGTGAGGTGTCCCAGCTGCCAAAATAGTTTCAGTAAAAAAAGGAGATGTGAAATGCATTAATGATCAAATATTTCAGAATATCTAATGGAAAAAAAATTGAAGACTTGCCCTGCTCTGCCTGCTTTGCCTTTTCTATTTTAACATTGGAAATAAAATATGCTGTTGCAGATTGTATTTCTGTTAAAGCTCTTACAGGTTTATGACAGTGCTAAAATGGTGCAACAAACATGTTACAGTCTTTTATGGTTCTTTATTGCTCTTATTTAACCAAATATATAATAGTTTTGTGGCACTTACAGGTATGCAAGTAGGTTTGTTTTTCAAAAATTTGAATTTGTGTCTGGTAACCAATCAATCAAGCTTCATTTCCAAGTATTTTTCATACATAAATCTTAAAGGACTCTGGAGCACCAGTTTCCTCCTATCCAATGGATTAGAAGCTGGGCTACAAAACCCACAACTTCCAAAAGAAGTTGATGTATGATGATATACTGTGCCAGTCACAACAGGAGTCTGTGTTAAATACTTTCTCAATGCTTCATTTTTTTCTGAGGAAGTTTGTAATTTTAAATCAGTGCTGGTGCGATATGGCAGTCAGAGGTGGCATCAGACGATTTTTTTAATTATTCTGGGTTTCTTTGAAATGAATTTTTTAAAAAAAAAGGTTGGTGTTTCAGTAGACAGCATCTGCCCCTTCAGTAGATAATTAATCAACAGCATGGCTTCATGTTTTGTATCACTGGCCAACTGAAATGGCATTCTCTTTCACACCATGGCACTGACCATGGAAACATCCGTGAATTGTTGTCCTGGTCCTAATGTTCTGCCCAAACGCTGACTGCGACAAATATCTGCAGTGGCTTTCTCTGGAATCACCCTGACTGAGTGATTTCAGCTGGATTAGTATCCTTCTGCAGTGATTTCCATGCCTGTGTAGGAGCTACTGTATTTCTAGGCAGAAATCCATTAGGAAATATGGCGAGTAAATAGTTGCCATCATCATTATTTCTAACAGAGAGAGGTGCGTATCGCAGAGCATACAGATACCTTACACAGCCACCTCCACACAGTTCAGCTGCATGCTCTTGCTAAGGGTCAGAAAACATGACAGCTCCACAGTGCTGCTGACTGTACCACTTTTCTCTGTAATTTTTGCACCTCATCTCAGTATGGATCCTAGCTGGACAAAGCACTTTGCTGCACTTCTGGAGAGCTCTACTTTTGGGACAAGAAATAATTGGTTCA